>NC_137031.1:39770250-39930250 GCF_032717465.1 Coenobita brevimanus
AAACCCCTCAGGTTGACATCTACACAGTCACACACCCAGACACTTACAGCAGCACTTGGTATACTTTTCACCTACCTATACAGTCACTGTATACTCCACAGTACACACACCCATATTCTTTCCTCCTGTCACTGTATATATACAGTAGTATTGCTCTAAACTTCAGGTCTGGAGAAGGGGACGTAAATGTCAAGTGAACTGTCTTTAGTTAAGTAGTTTTTCAAAGCCAGTCTATTTTCCATTGTACATGTGGTCCCTCTACCCGTTCTTTTGTTATTAATATAGAAATATAACTGTATACCTCTCGGGTGTTACTGAATTCTGAACGTAGCCCTAGTAATAATAATATATGTAATAACAGTAATAATAGAAATAATAATAATAATAATAAAGTAAAAGAAAGAAATCTAGTGAGAGTAAGGAGAGAGAGGGAGATGGAGAGATGAGAGGAGAGGAAGATAATGTCACTTATGAGGCTTGAGGGAGCGGCGGCCGTCTCCAGCACTTAGCACGCTTCTTGGGGAATCTAATTTGCATTCAAGATGGTAATCAGCTTTCCTCCTCATCCTTCTCCTTCTCCTCCTACTGCTGCTCTTCCTCGTCCTCCTGCTCCTCCTCCTACTGCTGCTCTTCCTCGTCCTCTTGCCCCTACTACCCTCTTCTGCTGCTGCTGCTGGTACTCCTTCTTATACCACTGCTGCTATCTCTGAGTCTTTTTGCTACTCCAGTTCTCTTACTGCCCCCTTTGTGGTCCCTCCTACCTTCTGTTGCAGCTCCTGCTGTCCCTCTTGTTGCTCCTGTGTCTATTCCTCTCCGCTGTTCCTACTGTTCCCTCCCTCCCTCTGCTGCTTCTGCTCGTATTGCTTCTTTCCCTTCCTTCTCCTGCTCCCACATGCTGCTTTTTGTTTGTTTCTCCCTTCTACTCGCCTCCTCCTTCGCCTTGTGCTCCTGCTTCTGTACTGTCATTTTCTCTCTTCCCGCCCTGCTTCATTTTCCTCGTCCTTCATTTCCTCCTCCTCCACTTTCTTTCTCAACCAGCTGTCTCATCTTTCTCCTAATCTTTTATATTTCGCCATACACATGTATATATCGTCTCTACCTGTCTTTTCTCCTCCTCCTTTTCCTCTTTATTTTTTGTCTTCTCTTACATACTTTCCATCACTTCTGAAATATTAAGAATCCGCCAGTGTTTCCCTGTCGTGTATTATTATTATTATTATTATTATATTATTATTATTATTATATGTATTTTTTTTTTTTTTTTAGTAAGGGCATATCCAGTTCTAGACAATTTTCATTTGTTTCATTTGTGTGAAGTTTCGAAGTACTTATAGAAACGGCAAAGACCGTAGAAAAATATACCGTGTATCTTTATTCCAGACGAATTTAACTTTTCATATTTTCATCCCCTTCAGACCGATGACGTCGCTTATTTCGGTCTTGTTTCCAGTCCTATTCATTCACCTTATTGACTTTTTTTTTTTTTCTTTTTTTTTTCTTTTAATCGAGGGGATAAATATGGTCATTATTAAGTCCATCCCCCCTGACAAGCAACCCTTCTCCAGCTGAATAAAATCGCCTGGAAATAGCTATAAAATAAGCCATCGGATTTAAGGGGCTATATTTTTTTTTCATAGAAGCGATGAAGATATTTGACTCCATTGCTACGCGTTTTTTCTTGCTTTTTTTTTTGGGGGGGGGGAGGAGACTTTTTTTTTAGTTTAGGGGAGACTTTTTTTTTTTTATAGCTTAGGGGAGACTTTAGCTAAGGGAAGACTTTTTAGGTTAGTTTTTTTTTTTTTTAAGCTTAGGGGAGTTTTTTTTTTTTTTTTAAGCTGGGAGACTTATTTTAAGCGTAGGGGAGACTCTTTTTTTTTTTCTAGTTTAGGGGGGTTTTCTTTTTTTTTTTCCTTTTTTTTTTTAAATCTGGTAGACATTTTTAGCGTAGGGGAGTTTTTTTTTTTTTTTTGGGGGGGGGGAGACTTTTAGTTTAGGGGACAATTATTTTTTTAAGTTTAGGGGATACTTTTTTTTTTTAATTAGAGAGTTGAAGTAGATAAAGCCCTTAGTAACTTCTTCGCCACTAGACATCTCCCCTAAGCTGAATAAAATCGTCTGGAGGTACCGATGATATAGTGAGAATAACGTCGTCGGGCTGAAGGGATTAGAAAAAACACTACTTAACGAGGATTGGGTTGGAGAGAGAGAGAGAGAGAAAGAACCACACAGACAGTCAACCAAGATCTTTAATAAATGGTGTAATTCCCTTAATCTTGGCAAATGGACATACTGATGAAGACGAAACTTCATATCAGGTGCAAAAGTGATTAATTTACCTGTACTTTGAATAACACTCCATTCCAGTACGTCAACAAAATTACTCTTCCCCCAAAGTTTAATACAGTCTGGAATATAGTTTTTCTGTGATTGTTTCCTATCAAGTTTCTTTGTGTTTTTCTGTGACTCATAATGCCTTCTCACGTTTTCCTGCCAGCGTTGACTCGAGGGATTGTTTTTCGAGAAGGATTTATAGAAGGACTGATAGTTTTGTTCTTACCTTTGTACTCCTTCCCCTTCTTTTCCTTCAAGCCCATCCTTTTGTCCCTCTTTCCTTTCCCTCCCCATTTCTCCCTTTCTCCCCCATTTTCTTCCTTCTTGTTGTTTGTCTCCCATCCCTGCTTTCCTTCCGTTCCTCCCCTGTTTCGCTTCCTTCCTACCTTTCCTTGTCTCTCCCTGCATCCCTCTTTCCTCCCCCCTTTTCCACCAACTCATCTCCCTCCCCCCAGCATCATCTCACAAACTGTTCCCGCCAAAAAAAACTCAACAGCGCTCGTAATTTTCCCTGTGCCTTTTTTTCCCCTGCGATTTTTTTCCTTTTCCGCATTTACTATTTTTTTTTTTTTTGCGCATCCGGTTTGGGGAAAGTCAGTTGCGCTCTGGATAAAAACGGCGCCTCTGTAGACCTGGCCTTCCAAGTTTAGTGGCCGGGGGAGGCAGTGACGTTTTAGTGTGTGTGTGTGTGTGTGTGTGTGTGTGTGTGTGTGTGTGTGTGTGTGTGAGAGAGAGACAGACAGACAGACAGACAGACAGAGAGGGCGGGGGGGAGGGGGAATGGAAAGAGATAGGTAGTGAGGATGAGTTGCATGGTGAGAGAGAGAGAGAGGGGGGGGGGAGGCTAGGCAGGGAGCAGGTACTGTAGTTGTTTGGGTGTAGGTGGATTGAGGACGTGTGTGTTTGTGTGTGTGTGTGCACGCGTGTGTGTACAAGGGAGAGCAGGGAGGTAGATTTGAGGAAGGGAAGATTGTGACGATGTTTGTTTGTGGGTAGGTGTGACGTATGAAAGAGAGAGAGAGAGAATTAATAGCCCCTTAAAGTTTTATTTTGGTTGAACTGTGTGTATAAAGGATATTGATACAAGTTATTTTTAGAATTGGTCAAAAGATAAGGTCTCTCTCTCTCTCTCTCTCTCTCTCTCTCTCTCAGAATAAATTATCCACATCCTAGAACTCTTCCTCGTGACTAGTATCATACTCTAGTGTTAACCTATCGTTAGAATTCAGCGTTCAAGATGGAGACGGAAATTTTAGGCCGATTTAGAGAAGAAGAATAATTCCAAATAATAATAATAATAACAAATGACGTCTTCGGTCTGAAAGGGGAAAAGGAGAGTCAAAATCCTGGTTGGGAAAGTGGAGAGTTGACTGAGGATTGACGACATGTGAAGGAAAGGCATGGAGAATATGTGAAGGAATGGTATGGAGGGTATGTGAAGGAAATGTATGGAGAGTATGTGAAGGAAAGGCATGGAGAGTATGTGAAGGAGATGTATGGAGAGTGTATGAAGGAAAGGTATGGAGAGTATGTGAAGGAAGGGCATGGAGAGTATGTGAAGGAAAGGCATGGAGAGTATGTGAAGGAAAGGCGTGGAGAGTATGTGAAGGAAAGGCATGGAGAGTATGTGAAGGAAAGGCGTGGAGAGTATGTGAAGGAAAGGCATGGAGAGTATGTGAAGGAAAGGCATGGAGAGTATGTGAAGGAAAGGCATGGAGAGTATGTGAAGGAAAGGCATGGAGAGAAAGGAGAGTGCTGGTGGGGAGTGCTGAAGGAAGGAAAAAATAAAGAAAAAAATGGTGTTATTTGAAGGAGGGGAAGGATAGGGGTGAAGAGGGTAAAGGTTGGCAAAACTTAGAGGGGAGGGAAATTCTCCCTCTCTCTCTCTTTCTGTGTGTGTGTGTGTGTGTGTGTGTGTGTGTGTGAGAGAGAGAGAGAGAGAGAGAGAGTTGCGGTGGAAAAGAAAGCAGAGGGGAGGAAGGGGAAGATAACTTGGGTGGAGCTGAAAAAGACCTTAATGTTTTCCACCAGGGAGAGTAAGTGGAGCAGAGTGGAGGGGAGTAGGGAGGGGAAGAAGGGGAGAGAGGGAGGGGAGGAGAAGAGGAGAGAGTGAGAAGAGGGGAAGAAGGGGAGAGAGTAAGGGGATGGGAAGAAGGGGAGAGTGTGAGGGGAGGGGAAGAAGGGTAGAGGAAGAGGAGAAGAGGAGAGAGAAAGGGGAGGGAGTGAGGGGAGAAGAAGAGGAGGGAGTGCGGGGAGGAGAAAGGGAGAGAGGGGGGAGGGGAAGGAGAACGGAAGAGAGTGAGAGGGAGGGAAGTGAAGAGAATGGGAAGGTGAGTTAAGGGACCCTCACCCCATCTTTCTTCTGTAATTTCTCCTCCACATCCTCCTTTGGTCTCCCCTCCTCTTCCTGCTTATGATTTCTCCCTCCATTAGTTCTCTTCCTCGTCTCCCCACTACCCTCCATTTCTCCTCCGATTCTTCCTTTTTTCCTTCCTCTTTTGTTCCCCTTTATTATCCTTCCTCCCTCCTTCCTAGCCCTCTATTACTCCCATCTTATTCCCTTCCTTCTACCCTTTTCCCCCATTCCCCTCCTCCTCCTCTCTCCACGCCCTCTCCATTACTTTCCTCTATCCTATCGACTTTCCCTTCTTTCCTCCATCCCTTCATTCCAGTTACCCACCTTTCCCTCACTCCTCATCCTCTTACCCCCTTTCACTCCGTCACCTCCTCCATTAGCATCCGTTCTCCCATCCTTTCTCCCCTCCCTCCTTTTCCCTCCCTCCCCTCTCCTTACCTTCCCCAGTTGTCCACATCTTATCACTTCTCCCCCCCTCCTCTCACTTAAAATTTTACTTCAACTCGCTTTTCCCATCCCCCCCCCCATCTCTCTCTCTCTCTCTCTCTCTCTCTCTCTCTCTCTCTCTCTCTCTCTCTCTCTCTCTCTCTCTCAGCGGGTAATAAATTGCAGGTATTTGGCGGGGTGGCTCATTTCGGCTTCCCTTTGATGTCGGCACCAAACACCTGACACCGGCAAATTGCGTCCGGGAGTTTTGTTAGCGTGTCGGGGAGAGAGAGAGAGAGAGAGAGAGGAGGGGGGGGAGTATGAGTGTAGGTGACTAGGAATGAAATAGGCTAAGATGTTTGTGGGTATGGAAGGGAGGGGAGGAGGCTAGGTGTGGGGTTGGGGACGGGGGGGAAAGGATTTGGGGAAGCAGGGGATGGAGTATGAGCTGGAAAGGGGAGGTAGGGGTGGAAGGGTGGGGGACTGAGGGTAAAAGGAGTTGAGAGGCATGGGGGAGGGGGGAGGGGAGGAGGAGCAGGAGGGGTTTGGGAAATACGATGGGGGGGGGGGAAGTTGGACCCTCCGTAACGTAACCCTTTCAGCCCGAGGACGAGTTTGTTTTGCTCTTGACTCGCCGTGATAGTGAAGAGGCTAAACTAGGTAATATCTAACCCTTATATTTCGAATTTTTCTATCTTGAATAAAATTATCAGAAAGTAACGTGAATTAAATTATGATGCGATTGAGTTGAGGGACATTGTGGAAGAAGTACCATTTTATCTGCTCTCTTCGCCCCCATTTTGCTCTTTTTTGACTTCTCCATTCACCGTTTTTTTCTCCTCTTCCCTTCGTTTCCTTCGCTATTTCTCTCTCTCTCTCTCTCTCTCTCTCTCTCTCTCTTTCCGTCCTCTTCTTCTTTCATCGTTTCCCTTCCTCCGTCATCCCCTTCCAACCCCCCGTCCACCCTTTCCTTTCCTCCCCCTCTTCCCTTCCTCCTCTCCCTCTCCATCTTTCCTCCCCCTCCCACCTATCATTCCTCCTTTCCCCCTTGTTTTCCCAAACTCCCTCTTCCTTCCCTCACCTTCCCCCCTCCTCTCCCGTCTTCCCTTTTCTTCCCCCGCTCCCTTTTCCTCCAAACCCGTCTCTTTTCTTTATCCAACCCCTCTTGTCGAAAACTCTACCTAAAGCTGAATAAAATCGTCAGGCAAGAGCAAGAAGGAATAATTGATAGTGGATTGGGATAATTGAAGGTTCTTGACCATCACTCGTTCAGTATGATTATGTATTTTTTCATATAAATCTTGCCACTCAGACGATTTTCTTCGGCTGAGGGGAGACTTATTTTAACACCTGGAGGGGTTGGACGCAGACTTCATTAACCCTTTCAGTACGAGACACATTTCGAAAGATAAGATAAAACTGACTGCAGGGAGAATCAAGCGCCATGACGTCACCGGCTTGAATTTATCGTCTGATTGAGTTTATAATTATTGCTACCACCAGACGATTTTATTCAGCTCTGTAAAGACCTCTTGTGCTGGAAGGGTTTGGTGACGGCTGTATTTGTCTTGTCAGTTCGATAAATGTGTCCTAAGCTTTTAAAAAATCGTCTGAAATTAGCAGGAATAGAGTAAAAGTTAAGGCATCGTAGTGAATATATTGTTGTGGTTGAGGTCGCTTTATGAGAGAGAGAGAGAGAGAGAGCAGTGAAGAGAAAGGGAGGGAAACAGTAGAGAGGTAGACAGAGAGAGAAAGAGAGAGGTGGAGAGAGAGAGAGTGAGGGGAAATTGGAAGTTGGAGGACGGTGAACAAAAATGTTTTCGCGCGACAGCCTGGCTTGATGGGAGGCTGGTGGCCCTGATGAAACGCTGTGGTGGTGATTGTGGTAGTTGTGGTGGTGATTGTGGTAGTTGTGGTGGTGGTGGTGGTGATTGTGGTAGTTGTGGTGGTGGTGGTGGTGGTGATTGTGGTAGTTGTGGTGGTGGTGGTAGTGATTGTGGTAGTTGAGGTGGTGCTGGTGGTGTTTGTGGTAGTTGAGGTGGTGCTGGTGGTGGTGATTGTGGTAATTGTGGTAGATGTGTGGTTGTGGTGGCAGTTGTAATGGTGGTACAGTAGTTGTGGTAGTTGTTTGTTGTAGTTGAGGTCCTAGTTTTGGCGGTGGTAATAGTAGTGGTTGAGGTAATGGTGGTGGTTGTGGTAGTTGTGGTTGTTGCTGTGGTGGTGGTGGTCGTCGTCGTGTTGTGGAAGCTTTAAGAGTTGTGACTGTAAGGGTGTTGGATGTGGTAGTTGTTTTAGTCGTGGTAGAAATGTATTGATGTGGTGTGTGGTTGTGAAGTTGGTGGTGGTTGTGGTAAGTGTGGTACGGTAGGTGTAGAGTTGTGGTGGGGTGGCTATTATAATAGTGAATGTTTTAACAGTTTTTTATATTGTTATTGTTTTGCTTGTATTCGTGATTGTGGTTGTGGTGGTATTTGTGGTAAGTGTTGTGGTGATTGGTAGGGGTGTGGTTGAGGTAGATAGGGTATTGCAGGGTGAGAGAGGGTGGGGTAACCATATTTTCTCTCTCGATGTGTATGGACTGGTATTATGTAGTATTGATGTATTTAGTGATGTTTAAATATACATAAGTTCTGAAGGAGTGAATGGTAAATAGCCCTACAGCTTCGTATTCCTAGCGATTTATAAGTGGGAGTTGGGATAAGATTCTCTCTCTCTCTCTCTCTCTCTCTCTCTCTCTCTCAAATAAATCGTCCCTTTATCCAGCGTCGCAGTGCTCCCCTATGGTAATGTTTTTAGTGGGGTTCGTACACTGCCGAATACCTACACCCAAAGCGACGTTCAGGCTTGTATACGAATTGGTCTACTTTGTGACTTATTACTAGGCCTGTGTGAGTCTCACCCCCCTTCTCTCTCTCTCTCTCTCTCCTTACCATGTAGGGAGAGAGGGTGTGACATAGGAAAGGGAAGTAAGAGAGATGGAGAGGAGGGGGGATAGGAAACGAAAGGGAAGTGGAGAGAGAGACACACACACACAGAGACAGACAGACAGAGAAGAGGGGGGAGGGAAGGAGAAGTAAGGGAAATTTAAAAATGAAGAAAGGTGAAAACCAGAGAAGGGAAGGGGATGCTAGAAAAGTGAAGAGGCGTAGGTGGCAACTGAGACAGAGAGAGAGAGAGAAAACGTCTATATCTATTCCATTCTCTCTTGGTAAATCTGAGATACAAATAGGGACAAGCGCCTTCACTCTTAGGGCTGGCTGACAATTACCTCGCCAGGGGCGTGGTGGCAAACGGGAAATCCATTGCAGGTGGGGGGGGGGGGCAGTCTCAAGAGGTCATTAGTATGAACCAAATTTGGAATATGAGCAGTTGGATCCCAAATGATGACGTATAGAAAGTTTCGTAAAATAAAATAAAATGCCAAGGTTGTTACGGTTCATTCCTTGATTTAATATACATACATGGTTATATACATACATACTCAGCGTCAGTAGTGTAATAAGCACAGTGTCTAGGTCGCTAATCTAACGGTGCGGGCATCCGACGGAGGCATAATTTTAACATGGATTTTAGCTGTATTTAGTTCTGTTTAAAAAATATTAGGATTTTGATAGCAGTGGTTTTATGTGCATTGTTTAGTTTTTTTGCCACTTCACATTATATTATTACTGCAGCAAAGCTATCTTATTTAGCTGTGGAGAGACATTTTGAGTTGGAGGACTTAAATATACCCCCACCACCAGTAAAAAATGTACAGAGTTGAAAAAAAAGATTATCTATACTTGGTTCATTTTAACTAGGCGCAAAACTGCCATCTCTCCATCTCGAATACTGAACTGTAACAATAAATTAGAGAATGGTGCCAATTGCGAAGTACTGCAGTGTGAAGGATGTTGCGCCTAGTATTGACGTATTCTGCCATTGGACTACTGAATATTTGCTGCAAAAGAATGAAAATGTCTGTCCGAACGGAATAAAAAAAAAAATCAAAAACACGTGTTTGGACATTGTTTACATTGTTGTTGGAAATTTTGATTATTTTTGTTTGTATTTAGGAATTGTGTACATTTTTTTTTTTTCATATTGCTCGTGGGTATTATTTCCCGTAGCTTTTTGCTTTGTCTGATTTTTCACAAATGTTGCGTTGTTTTGTCTCATGGTTTTTGTACTAGCCCCTCTGCTTTTAGTTTTTTTTTTTTTTTTTTTTTTTTTTTTTTTTTTTTTTTTTTTAAATTGGTTAGGATGGCGATGTTCATGGGGGACAGGATGTTTGTGATGATATTTCTTTTTGTAATGTTACCTTATTTCTTTGTGTATACATTATGCTGGTATGTACTTCGATGTGCAGTATATAAATGTATAAATATGAAATAGCTATAGATAGGTACATAGATAGATAGATAGATACTGTAATATTAACATCGATTGTGATCCGCGTTGCTGATAATAAAGATAATTGCAGTGTTAATGACAAGTGATGAGGAAAACAGTGGCGACACAAATGTGACTTCATATCCTTTTTTCATGTATTTCCAGTCCTTTTTCTCCACTACACACACATCTTGTATATGGTCCTCACATAGCCACCACTTCCACCACTACCATCACGCCAATAGGCACCACCATCACCCCCATAGCCACCACCACCATCACCCCCATAGCCGCCATCACCACCATCACCACCATAGCCGCCACCACCATCACCCCCATAGCCGCCATCACCCCCATTTTGAGCGTGTTCTGACGTGGCTGGAGCGGCGGCGGTGGGTCTTGTTTGAAAAGTTGAAAACATTTTACATTTTCCATTATCTCGCTCCGATGCCAAATTGAATTTTCATGAGGCTTTTACACAAGTGTGGGAGCCCCGTGTTTGCCCACCGTTTTTATGCTCTCACTCTACCCTCTGTCATTATCTACACGGGTGCCGATGTGTATGGATGTGTGTGTGTGTGTGTGTGTGTGTGTGTGTGTGTGTGTGTGTGTGTGTGTGTGTTCCCAACCTTCTGTCATTATCTGCGCGGGTGGGGCAGTGTGTATGGATGTTTATGGATATGCATGGTCGTGTGTATGTAGGTCTGTATTGCCTATGAGTGTTTTTCGTGTTCACTCGCCTGTCAGTAAACGGGCTGGGATGTGTATGGATGTTTATTGATATGCATATGTGTGTGTTGGCGTATGCCTCCCTTTGTGTACCCGCGTGTGTTTGTTTTTGTGGTCCTATTGTACCCTCAGCCATATCTCCACGAGGGGTAATGTGTATGGATATGTATGGGTCTGTATGATCGGGCAATTGTCGTTGTGTGTAGCGTGTGAGTGTGTTTCATGACCATTCTACCCTGTTTATATACATTGGTTGCCGTGTGCTTAGTTGTATATAGATGTATGTTTGTGTAGGTGTGGATTTGTGTAGCTAATTGTGCTCTGACTTAACCCTGTGATTATATATATACTCTGGGGAATGTGTATAGATAATTGTATAATTGTGTAGTTGTGTATAGCTTTTTTTTTTCACTGACTCTCTCATTATCAACACTGGTGGGGATGTGTATGGATATGTATGATTGTGTGTGCGTTGGATAGCATATAAGTGTTGTTGGTTACTCCTCTCGTCTTCTTTGGTGACGATGTGTAGGTGTGTATAAATGGATGGTTGTGTGTGTGTGTAGCCCAGCTCTCTGTCATGTATACTGGTGGCAGTGTGTATGGATGTTTATATATGTATGTTTTTGTGTGTGTTTGCGTAGCCAGTTAGTGCATTACAATATACTCTGCTTTCTCAATATCTTGGTGGCATTGTTGTTGGTTGTATATATTAGCCTCCTTTATTTGCGTAAGTGAAGGTGTTTAAGAGATTCAGGAACTTTGAATGGTTATGGCTTTAATATCTACGCGGGTGGGGATGTGTATGGGTAATGAATGGTTGTGTATCATTATCTATATGTGGGTGTCTATAGTCTGTGAGTATTTTTTATGTTGTCACATCACCCACTGTAGTACGCTAGGGACAGTGTGTATGAATGTATATATGTGTGTGTGTGTGTGTGTGTGTGTGTGTGTGTGTGTTTACGATGTTTGCTTTATCAGTGTGCTTTTACTCTGGTCACTACCCTGTCATTTTCTGCAAAAGATGGTGATGTATATGGAGATATATGGATGTGTATATTTGTGTTTTTCTATGTGATTGTGTTTCAAGTATTTCAGTAACAGTATAGGTAATTTAATGATTTCCGTCTCTCTTTATTACCTGGAGTAGTTGTGTTGTGGATGTGTAAAAATGTATAATCATGATTGTGTGTTGTGTTTTTCTTTTTTTCACATTATCTGGACTGCTGGCGATGTGTTTTTTTTTTTTTTATATATATCTTAGTGTTTGTTATTTTATGCTCTCGTAGGTTAGTCCTTTATTTATATTTGTTGCTCTGTGTGTGTGTGTGTGTGTGTGTGTGTGAGTGTGTGTGTGTGTGTGTGTGTGTGTGTGTGTGTGTTTTACGTAAGTGTACGCCTCGGTAACAGGTTGGATTCCAAGAGGTGATCACACTTTTTTAAAAATAATCGCTGCCAATGACGTCGAGTGATATTCTGCGTCCTGGATACAGAAGGGTTAACGTAGGATTTCTTGGTATCGTTGGTTACCGTATATTTTCGTATATATTGTATGTGTAGGTGTATATTTTTATTGAAAAATGTCTTTTGTATTCACTGATTAAGGTATGCATCTGTGTATGTATGTGTAAGTATGAACAAGAATGTGTTTATATACAGTATTTAAAAGAATGTACCTGTAGTTACAGTATGTCAGCAGTATGTCAGTCTGTGTGTAGGTACGGTATATATAATTTTTGTCACATTCTTGATTAGGACACAGGAATATATATCTATCTATCTATCTATTGCCAGACGCCTCAATCCCGTTTGGGGTGGCCACAAACAAATCGCCTCCAAGTCGCCCTGTCCCCCGCCATTTCACTGCCCTGCTCCCAACTCACATCCCCCTCTCTCATATACCTCTCCACCCCATCCCTCCATCTCTCTCTCTCTCTCTCTCTCTCTCTCTCTCTCTCTCTCTCTCTCTCTCTCTCTCTCTCTCTCTATATATATATATATATATATATATATATATATATATATATATATATATATATATATATATATCCGAGGTCAGTCAATGAAATGGTGGAATTAGTTCACACGAACAACCTATGCATTCAGATTTGTTATATACAGTATAATATCACTGCCGTGGCTAAGTAGCATCATCCAGTGATACACGACCCTCACGCCCTCATATCTGTCGACATAGACACACTGTAGTTCAGGTCATCCGCACCAGTGAAATTTCATGTGTTATTTAACTCCAGCAGACGTCTCTCCTTAGCAGGATTAAAATCATCAGATGGTAGCATGAGTACAGAAAAAAAAGAAGTCATTGTAGGGATGGCGTTAGTATAATCGTGTAGAGGAAGTTAGGTATTAGATAAGAGACGTCATTGTACAGAAGGGTTTTTTAATGTACTAATACTGCCATCCAATCAGGAGTTCCTACACAATGCTTTCAGATCCGTGTTTCTTTACTCTCCACCCCCCTCCCCCACCTTACTCGCTCGTCTCTTCGAAGCAATCTTAATCAGTGGATGAATTGGTCTTTCCTAGAATTCTCTCTCTCTCTCTCTCTCTCTCTCTCTCTCTCTCTCTCTCTCTCTCTCTCTCAAGAACTTGTTGTGAGGCGTGTGCAAATGAATTTTTATAGGGTGAGTTTGCATGCTTTTTCTTTACAGTTTCTGATTCACCCCTGAGCACTTGAGTATAATTCTTTCCTCAGAGAGAGAGAGAATTCACAATGGTTGCGTTGTGGGTGTGCTTGCTCGCAGGTGGAAGAGGGACGTGGAGTCATGGGTGGATATGGTAGAGGAAAAGAGTGGGGGGGAGATTAGAGTGAGTAACGAGGTGGGAGAGTTAAATATGAGACATGAAGAGGAGGGAGGGATGTAACATTGTGTGTGAACTAATCATGTATCCTCTTATAATTAATTATGTCTTGCTGTAATTATTTCTTTACCTAATTATGTATCCTAATATATTACTGATTCCTGGTGTAACACACAATTGTATAGTAACGTGTAATAAATAAAATAAATCGCTTAGGAAAAGGTGTTGGGGAACCTTCTTAAATAACCTGCTCTGGTCAGATAATATGTCCGGGTCTAACAGTGTGCTCTGGTGTCCACAGATATCTTGGCACGTGCTGCAGGGCTACCTCACGCCCCCACCGCCGTCGCCCCTCCGCAGGACCTCCCACCCACGCCTTTACCTACGCCCACACCTGATCCCGCTGCCGCCGCCCACGCTGCTGCATTTGGGGGCGGTTTCATTCCAGGTACATGCCTTATCTATTATTTTTTTAATGTCTGTTCTTATATGTTTCACTTTTTTTTTTTTTAGGTCCCATGGTCTCATTTCTTAGTTCCCATTTATGTCCATCCAGTTTAATTTCAGTTTCAAGGTCCTTCACAATAAATCCGGTCCTCTCAGATAAATCCACCTTCATTCGGGGGATTTAGGACCATTTACCAGGTCATGGAAAATAAATTTACGGCAAATCGAGTCCTTATGTCCTGTCAAACTAATTCTGGTTATTAAGATTTATTTTTGCCCTTCGTATTCCTCTGGGCTGTCAGGTGAAGTGGGGTCATTTCAGGGTCATCCAGAGCAAATTAGGTCAAGTTAGGTCCGCTCCGCATCTTCATATTCAGCCCCACCCGTCAAATCAATTTTGGTCCTGTCATAGCCATTTAAGTGTACATAGCCATTTAAGTGTACACAGTCATTTAAGTGTACACAGCCATTTAAGTATACACAGCCATTTAAGTATACACAGCCATTTAAGTGTACACAGCCATTTAATCGTACTTAGCCATTTAAGTGTACCAAGGTCCATCCCAGTTATGTTGGTTCATTTCACTCGTGTTCAGACCGAAGTAGAATTTAGGAATATTTAGGTTAGTTTATATCTTTCCAGGTTACCTCAGGTCCATTAGAATCTATAAAGACCAATTCAGGTAATACCCATGCGGCTTGTACCAGGTTTTGAGCGTTATTCAAGTCGTTCAGGATCTTACAGACTCCATGAAGATATGTTTTCACTCCTTCATTACGTTCACATCATACGTAGCTGATTCTGATAAGTCCACACGGTATTATTTATGTTGTAGTGTGTGTTGGAGGCTATATGCTGCCTCTTTTAGAAATCTGGAGCTGAATAAGATACTCTGGTGGGGAGCTGAGAAAATCGTCTGGTGGAAGGAAGAATAGAATGCAGGTGACGTCATCTGATTGAAGGGGTTAATCAGTGCAGTGACGATGTATTAATTCGTTCTTGCTATCTCCAGACGATTATATTCACTTTGTAAGATAAATTTTCTGAACTGGAGGAGGGGGGGGGGAGGTGAGATGATATAGCCTTCATTAACCCACAAACTACTAAAGGTCTCCTCCAAGTTGAATAAAATCGTCTGGTGGTAGCAAGAACAGAGCACAAAATTGGGACATCGTACAGAAGGGATTGATAGTGTAAACCCCCCCGAGGTTGAAACGTGAACGCCTCCTCCACAGTCTCGGGTTACAGGGTCGGTGAGTGGCCGAGTGTGGTGGTGCTGGACACGAGAGAGAGAGAGGGGAAAGGTAGGTAGGTGAGAGAGGGAGGGGGTGGGAAGCAGGGAAAGAAGGGAGAAAGAGGTCAGACGAAGAGGTGAGAGGAGAGGAAGAGAGGGAGAGGGGAAAGGTAGGTAGGTGAGAGGGGGGTGGGAAGGAGGGAAAAAAGGGGGAATGAGAGCAGACGGAGAGGTGAGAGGAGAGGAAGAGAGGGAGAGGGGAAAAGTAGGTAGGTGAGAGAGGGAGGGGGTGGGAAGCAGGGAAAGAAGGGAGAAAGAGGGCAGACGGAGAGGTGAGAAGAGAGGAAGAGGTTAGAGGGTTAGGAAGAGACAGAAGTGAGAGGAGAGGAAGAGCAAGTGAGAGGATGGGAAGAGGGAGAGGTGAGAAGAGTAGGTGACGAGGAGGGGGCGAGGGGAGAAGGAAAGGGAATGGGGAGGAAAAGGGAGAGGTAGGTCAGACAGGGAGGTAAGAGGAGAGGAATGGAAGGGGTGACGGGAAAGGGAAGAAGGAAGAAAAAGAAATGGAAAGGGATTGGAGAGAGAGAGAGGCGAGGAAGATAAGGGGAGGAGAGAAAGAGTAAGGTAAAAGGAAAGCGGAGAAGGGATGAGGGAGAAAGGGTGAGAGTGAGAAATAGAGGAGGTAAGCACTAGGGGGGGGGGGTTGAAAAGTGGCGAGAGAAGGGAAAGAGAAAGAGGGAAGAGGAACAGAAGAAGGAAAGGTGCAACAGGAAAGGAGAGAATCGGAAGAGTCAGGGAAAGGAAGGTAAGAGGTAAGGGGGAGGGGAAAGAAGAGGGGGAGAGAAGGAAAGGGAAATGGGGTGGGAAGGTATTGTTGCAAGTGACGGGGCAATTACGATGCAGGAGGCCGGCATTGCAAGGTGAGGCAGGTGTGGTGGACAGGTGTGGTGTGCTGGTGTTGTGTGGTCTGGTGGACAGGTGTGGTGTGGTAGGTAGGGTGTGGTGTTGTGTGGTGCAGTGGCTGTGTGGTGGACTGGTGTGATGTTTTGTGTGATTGTGTTGTGGTGCTTGACAGGTGTGATTTTTGTGTGGTGGTGCTGGTGGCGGTGGTGGTGGTGGACAGGTGTGATGGCGGAGGCGGTGGACAGTTGTGGTCAACGTTAGTGTAGGCATGAATTAATGAAACGCGGTGTAAAGAACCCATAGACTTCATACCCCACTACGCTTTGCAGTTCAGAGAGAGGTTGAGTAATATGTAAAGTTGGCCCAATCTTCACTTGGCATGAATATTCCTCTCAATATACTCATCCTTCAGTTTCAGCACATATGTTAACGTTATTGTTGAGGAAAGAGGTTTGGAAGATATTGACAAAATTGCCTCAACTTAATCCTCACATTTATCATCATCCAATTTTTACACTTGGGTTGCCTTCACATCGCCGCAGGGACCCACTTCTTCATTCTTTTCACTTTCACTCTTCTCACACTCTCATCACATCTCATCATCGTCTCATCACGTATCTCCATCTTTCATTTTCTCTGTAAGCTTAAATCCTCGCCTTTCTCATTATCTTCAGCCCATTATCATCAACTTTCAGCTTCTCTTTATCTTCAACACATTATCCTCAGCCTGCAACTTTGCCACTTCACCTCCTCACAGGCACACACGCACACTTCTTTTTTCCTTGCTTCTTTCCCCCATCCACATTTTTATGCAGACAACAGGGAAACTACATCAAGGTTATCAGCAGCTTCCAAATAGACCTCCTGAAGTGTTGAGCTGCCCCAGTGAGAAAAAGGCAGGGAGGGCAAACAGATTAGTGATATTAACCCCTCTTCATGCTCGGGACAACTCTACTCTTCAATTCCAGGCCACGGCGGACGATTTTATTCAGCTGGGAGTGAGTACAGGAGCGTGGGAGAGTTGTTATTGGCACTGTTAACCCTCCTCATGGTCTGGGTAACTCTAGTATTCTGTGTTAGGTGACGACAGGAGATTCTGTTAATTTTGTTTGAAAGTAAGGCATAGAAACCAGAGTGTTAGAGTCTCCCTTGAGTTAGTGGGATGTAGGTGATCCGTTGTGATATATACAAGTGTTGGCTGGGAGAAAGACAGGTTACAGATCGAATTCTTTATTATCTCTAACTTTTCGGGCTACACAGAACCCATCGTCTGAGGGTTTGAACAAGAAGTGACAGATCCGAGACATTTATACCCCTGGAAATCACCCTCCCCCTTCTCGTCGTGAAGCGTTAAGCATACCTGAATTGGAGCTGTTATTGAGGTTTGTAAGTGATTAGCAGATTTAGTAGGATTTACCCCATTATCTCATTTGTCGGGCTGATGACATTGATTTCCCTCAGCTGAATCAAATCAAATATTTTTTTATTAATTTCCAACAACCATTAGACGATTTTATTCAGCTTAGGAGAGACGTTTTGTAGTGCAGAGGTAAGTAAAGGCATTTTAACCTCTGCACGTAGAAAATTCTCTCCCAGTCTCAGGTCGTGTGAATGTAGGAGAAATAAAAGAGATCGTGCATAATCGCAGTGAGGTTGGTCATCAGTAATCTCAGTCCTCTATTCCTGTGTTTTCCCCGGCCTACGACATCTAGTATTTCGAGTGCAGTGTAGCCAAAAATCAGTTAAGGAATGTCTCTTCAATCTGGTTCTGTCTTAACAGTGGCAGTGACGAATTTTGGTGGCTTTGAATTCTTGGCTCCTTTCCACTGCATTCAAGGGAAAATACATGCCGGAAAATATGGAACTGTAAAGAGACTAACTTTTAGATTGGGTGCCATATTCCTGTGGGCGTAGCAAGAGAGGGAGGTCGAGGGTTTGAGAAAATTGGGGAGACTGAGGGAGGGAAAGGGATGGAGGGAGACGGAAGGGGGAGGGATTGTGTTGGTGGGGAAACAAGACCTCATCGCCTTGGACCTATGAGCTGCAGCCTTTGAAGTGATACTCTCTCTCTCTCTCTCTCTCTCTCTCTCTCTCTCTTTCTCTCTCTCTCTCTCTCTCTCTCTCCTCACCTCACATCTCTTCTCCCCTTCCTCCCCCCCTCCTCTCCCTCCCTCTCCCCAGATATTCAATTATTCTCCCGCATTTCCCAATCCTCCAATCTGTGTAATCAATAACTATGAGCTCCACGGCTGCTCATTGGTGGACGGGTTGGTAAAGGGGCGTGGATCCGAACTCGCGATCAAAGAACAGGCAGCACTGATCGATATTGTTTCACTTTCCCCCAACGTGATGTCATAGGATGGCGTAAGTGAGACATGGTGGGGCAGGTGGTAAAATTCGTGAGGAAGTACCAGGAAGGAAATGGGAAGAGTAGTGGTGGTGGTGGTGGTATTAGTAGTAGTAGTAGTAGTAGCAGCAGCAGATGCCACCTCAGACACACGATGCTGTGAACCTGATGGAGTGCTGGCTGAAGTTGCTAATTTCCTGCAGTTCACCATCCTCCTTTCCTGGGATAGGGAGGGAACTGGGAGGTGGATCGGTGCCACCACGTGAAGGCATCTCTCTCTGTCCAGCACCATAAAGCGGGAAAAAGGGGGGGGGGATTAAGTTCGATGTCTCCCCCCCCCCCCTCGTGATATCATAGGGTGGTACTGGGGTCGTATTCTAATTGGGATAGGAGGCTTCGTTGCACCTCTTCCTTGGCTATTTATTTTCCATAGTACAATTGTTACTTGTATCGTAATTATAGACGCAGTTGGCATTAGTTATCATACAGGAGCATACTTATAGACAACGTGCAGAGTAAATCGCTAGGAAAGAGGCTTTACGGAATCCCCAAGGCCAGTGAGAAGACCCTAAGCTCGAGGCAGTGGGGTAAAATCGTGGGGAGGTGTGACGAACAGAATAGCAGTACAGAATCGTATTTTGCCGAGTGGACGCAGTGTAATTTTTCTTAACCCCTTCGGCCCGTTGACGTATTTATTATTCCACTCCCTAGTAATAAGTAGGCAAAGGAAGGCCGTTTTTTTATGTGTTCAGCTAAAACTAGACTTGATAGCCCGTTACCTGAGGCTCACACGTCCTCCTGCATGGGACACTGCATTTCGAGGAACGTCGTGAAAGGTGCGATAAGTATGATGGTAAGAAGAACGTGCCAGAATACACATCATCGTGTTGGGTTAAAGTAAAACTCTCTCCCCCAATAATTAAAACTACTACAATGACAGCTAGGGTAATGAGATAAGCAAAATAATAAGTGAAAGAGACATGAAAGATAGCTCAATGAAAACAGGGATAATGATAAAAGTAAGATAATGGGTGAAAGAGGCCCCTGGTTGGTGAGCGATGATGAGGTGAGGTAAAGACTGAATTAATTACATGATCATTAGGATATCTATGCATAATTAGGATAACAGCTCACATGTATCATTTATTTCAGTGGTTTAGTGGGTTGAGGCGCACTGTTGTATAGGGTTTACGTAAAAAGGAATCGTAAAGGGATAGACGTCACCTGAAATATTGCAAACTACTTTCCTTCACTCTGCCGTCATCCCAAAGCAGCCTCATGTAATTCCTTCACTCCGATATTTTCCCTTTTATTCATACCACCATCAGACGACGATTCTGTTCTATATAAAGCTATCTCTAAAGTGTGAAAAGGTTACTGAAGGCTTTATCAGACCCTGTAGCTCGAACAAAAAAAAAGTGAACAGGAATAAATCATTTGAGGATACCAAGAATTCACTGAACTGTACGTCATAGAGTCAGATATTTATTATTATCGTAGTTTATTCTATTTTAATTATCCTAAGTGATCATTGTCCTAGAAATATTTATGACGAATCTATTTTGCCGCGGCCTCCACCTCTGTCTATTTTAATCCTAGTTTATCAGGCTGGACAATTATCCCAAGTTAGATGATCATGATAGCAGAATCTATTTGTGATGACTCTGTTTTACCACCGCCTCCAACTCAGTCTATTTTTAATCTTAGCTTAATTTTGCCGCTATCCCCGACTCGTTTATTTTAATCTTGGCGAAGCTGGTATGATAATAGTCCCAACTCATTTATACTCTTTTCAGCTTGACTTGGCCCAGATTTTCGACATTCTGCAACTTATTTCGCGTAGTTCAGTGGCAGAAAAAAGAAAATGCTAAGGTCCTGCGTGTGGTCTGGTGGACAGGTGTGGTGTGGTAGGTAGGGTGTGGTGTTGTGTGGTGCAGTGGCTGTGTGGTTTTCAGAGCACTTCATCGGGATTAAAACCATACTCTGATGCTAATATATTGCTAAAGCTCCCAACAGGCTAGGGGGATATCACACACACACACACACACACACACACAAATAGGATTACCCAGAATGTGTACCTTTAAGCACAATTATATTTATGTATCATTTATCACAGAAGGCACGCAGCACTGACCCAGAATCCACGTACCCTAAAGCCCAGCAAATCTAGGTATAATTTATCGTAGGAGACGCACAGCATTACCAAGAATTTTATTTATATATATCCATGTATCAGCAGAACTAACCAATGCATTTATCATTTACAGCATTGTGTGTGTGTGTGTGTGTGTGTGTGTGTGTGTGTGTGTGTGTGTGTGTGTGTGTGTGTGTGTGTGTGTGTGTGTGTGTGTTAGCCCCCTAGCCTGTTAGCTATTAAAGACTTGTTTGTTCTGTCCCCTTTAAAAACACGCCTCACACACACAACACGCACACGCACACTTTTTAAAACGCTTTTCACTACACCCAAAATTTCGTGCCTCTGTGTAGGTGTGGGGGTGTGCATGTGAGTATGGGTGTGTGTAGGAGGGGTGCGTGTGTGTGTGTGTGTGTGTATGTGTGTGTGTAGGAGGGGTGCGTGTGTGTGTGTGTGTATGTGTGTGTGTGTCATACTAGTAATAATAATCGGTTAAATGTGTGCATGTGTGTTTGGTAGCTTGATGGAGCTGTGTGTGTGGGGGGATGGGGCATAAAGGACAATTGTATGACTATTGTTGCAGCTTTGTATTGTTGTGCTGTATTGTATGGTGGTTGGCCTGTATTGTCATGTTTTACGTGGAGGTGGTGTGGATATGAATGTATTTTGGGGGCAGGTGGGAGGAGGGGTGATATTTTGTATGTGGTTGTATTGTGGAACTTTATCATGCTGTATTGTGCGGTCGCTATTAAGGTTGGATGTATTATGTAGTATTCGATGTATTGGGATGGGTTTATATGCTTCAGTACGGTGACATTTTTACTACTTGTCCTTACCGTACCTCAAGACGTTTTTAAGAAGTTAGGAAGGCCCTGAAGGAGTGTAGGGATTAATTAAGGCTCTGTGTAACCCTTCCAGTTCTGAGAGTCTATCCTGAGCTAAATAAAATCGTCAAGAGATGGCAAGAGAAAAAGATGAAATATGTCATAGAACTGAATAGATTAAATGGGTGCTGTTAGATCATGTTTGCACGCAGTCGTTCATATCGATAAAATAAACATACTCTGAGATTTCCTCTACCACGTGCATCACTCGTTACGGACATCACACACATTCGTACTTCGCCAGCAGAGGGAAAAATTAATTCTGGCTGCCACTCTCCCACCGAGAAGAAGGTCCGGTCTTTTGCAACGGATATTAATAGGGAATTCGAGGGGGTGGAAACGTAATGTATGATGTGCAATGGTATATGTTGTGATTAGAGTTGTGTTGATTTCTGGTGTGGAAGAGAGAGAGAGAGTAATTATGAACAAACCAGATATTAAAAGATAAATGGAACTGAGAGAGAGGGAAAAGGAAAAAGCGACGAAATAAACGAAAACGAATGGAGAGAGAGAGAGAGAGAGAGAGAGAGAGAGAGAGGAAAGTGGGGTGAGGAGAGAACAAAAATTATTAAAAAAGACTGAATGGAGGGGCAAGTGTGCCTGAGTGGAGGAATGGACGGGGGAGGAGAGAGAAAATAATAAACGATAAGAGAAGTAATATGAAAATAAAAATTGGCAGAAAAAGGAAAAGATGGAAGAGACTGATACACAGAAAACTACAAAAAGAGGAGAGAGGAAAGAGAAGGGAGGAGTTAGAGAGATGAAATAGAAAGTAAAACAGAAAATAGAGAGTAAAGGGTTAAAGAGAAAGGTTTGGAAGGAAAAGGAATTGAAAAAGAAAAAGAGAGGAGAAATGAAGGGCCAGGCTGATGAACAGATGAGTACAGACAGTGGAAAAGGGGAAAAGCAGAATGAAAAAGAGGGGAGAGGAGAGGAAGGGAATTCGAAAGAGTGAAGCGATAAAGGAGGAAAGAATTAACAGGGAATGAGAAGAATAAAGGAAGATAAAGATGAAATTAGTGGAAGGCGGAGAGCAGTAGGACCCAAGAACGAAAGAAGGAGACAGTGAGGTGACGTAAAGGGTAATGGAATGGAGAATGTAAGTAAAGAGGAAGAGAAATGCGTAAGAAGAGGAATAAGGAGGAGGGAACGAAAGAGAAGAGAGGAAAATGGCAGAAAGTGAAAGGGAATAGAGGAAGGGTAAGAGATAAAAGAATACAAAGGAGAAAAGTGAAGACAAAACGGATAGGGAATTTTTAAGAATACGAACGAAGAGAAAGATCCGCACGGAGAGAGAGAGAGAGAGAGAGAGAGCGAGAGAGAGAGAGAGAGACTACTCATTGTAATTGCAGTTTCACATGTCTGGAATCGGCGCTTCCCATTTTTGTCCGGGTCAATCCAAAAGCGAGATTGAAAAGTCCGAGAGAGAGAGAGAGAGAGAGAGAGAGAGAGAATAATATGAAAAGGGAGAAATAGACAGGAAAAAATGGGAATATTAGGCAAAAAAAAAAAAAGTAGAGGGATGATGGAAAATCGATATCAGAAAGAAATATGTAGAGAGGATAGAAGGGTAGTAGATGAGAAAGAAGTTGAGGAAGAGAAAGAGAGAGAGAGAGAGAGAGAGAGAGAGGACAAACCATGAAATTGAGTGGGCAGGAGGGAGGCGGCAGACTGGAGCGGCGGCCCCTACCATTTTGCCAACACAACTCGCACGCTTTTTTATTCTCTCTCTCTCTCTCTCTCTCTCTCTCTCTCTCTCTCTCTCTCTCCAAAAAGTGCATTGTAGTAGAGACGAAAGCACAGTTGTTTCTGAGATATATAATTAGTTTAGGTACAGAAACAAAGAAATATTCGTCAATTTTTATAATTTTCTTGTTCGGCCGCATCTAGAATATGCAGTGCAGTTCTTGTCGCCAAGTCTGAAGAAGGATATTGCAAGGCTTCCTAGATTGAAACCTCAGGATGCTGAACTGAACCCACCATCAGGCACATGGGATACTATAGGTTGCTTCAGGCACTGGACATCTTTTCGTTAGAGACTAGGCGTTTACCCGGACACCTAACAGGTTTTGGAAATCCTTATTGTACATGAAAACCTTACCTGCCTGCACATATTTAAACAGGCACTCGACGATAAATTATGGATGGCAGATGGGCTTGTTGGGATACCGCCATAATACGCTAGGCAATTTCTTCACATATAAGATCTGCAGTATCTTGATTCGGCTGCCAGCACAGATAGTTAATAGTTCCTCGATAGAGCAGTTAAGAGCTAGGCTAAAAAGAGTTTTGTTAGGCCAAACGAAGTACTTAGTGGTAGATTGAACAATTCCTCCATTCGTGTGAAGTTTCCAAACCTGACATTTTCTCGCCAGGTTAGGTGTACTTCCGTTTCTGTGCTCGTTCTTTGTGTAGGAGAGGTGGCTGTGGAGAACTTTATTTTTGTATTTTTATTATTTTTTTTTACTATATTTTTCTTTTAGTAGAGCAGCATCATGCACCTGTTGACTTGTTTCAGTGTGCCCTCTCGATATGGGCCGTAAGACCTTTTGAAATACTACTCTTTCTCTCTCTCTCTCTCTCTCTCTCTCTCTCTCTCTCTCTCTCTCTGATGTCACCTCTTCCCCTCACACCCGATTCCAAGTCAATTTCATGGGTTGTCATCACTGAGAGAGAGCCCTACCCCTCACCTCTTCACCGTCCACGTCTCTCTCTCTCTCTCTCTCTCTCTCTCTCTCTCTCTCTCTCTCTCTCTCTCTCTCTCTCTCTCTCACACACACACACACACACACACACACACACACACACACACACACACACACACACATACACACACACACACACACACACACACACACACACACACACACACACGTTGTCTCAAGTTCCCCTCTTTATCACTTCAGTGATGTCCTTTATTTTACGTCATTATCTTCGTTCTCTCTCTCTCTCTCTCTCTCTCTCTCTCTCTCTCTCTCTCTCTCTCTCTCTCTCTAGGCCCCCCGTCTCGCTCCCTCTTAATCACACTACGGGGAGCGTCGACCCCCCTAAGCATCCCCCGCTTTAATCTTATATTCATTGTAGTATACACCTTTGATGCCCACAGACAGGTTACCCACACAAGGACACACATTCTATTCTCTTCCTGCATACTGGAGCCAGGTGTGTGTGTGTGTGTGAGAGAGAGAGAGAGAGAGAGTGTGTGTGTGAGAGAGAGAGAGTGTGTGTGTGTGTGTGTGTGTGTGTGTGTGTGTGTGTGTGTGTGTGGACGGGTGGTGGTTTTCAATTTATTTCGTCTTGGTCTTCCGCTGGTAATATAGGGAGAGAGAGAGAGAGAGAGAGAGAGTTGGTAGGGGGCGTGGGGAGCGACAGATGAGGATCGGGATTGAGGGGGATATTGGGATGGGGGAGTGGGCTGGCGAAGATTGAGTCATAGGGTGTTGAGGGGGGGGGGCCTGGTGTAGGGGATATGATAGAGAGAGAGAGAAAGGGGAGGGGGCGGATCTCCACTCCCCTCCGTGTCGAAATGCCGGGCCATTCCCACCCCTTGTGCCGCCATTCCCGATTTTCTGGAATGGAAATATGAGATGGATTCTGGTGCTGGAAATATAGCACGCAGGCTCCGATGACTCACCCTAGACGGAATAAAATCGTCTGGCGTTAGCTGGAATTAATTGCTAGGGGATTGTTTATACCATGAACTTTAGTCATGATAATATAAAGAGAACTGTGACTCACTGATCAGTGGTTTTAAATCGAATATAATACTGGAGACGACCTAAGAGTGAGAGGTATATTCCTTAATTACGATGGCTTATAACTGATTTTTATTCTTCCTATCCAGACGATTTTCCTCAGCGTAGGATAATATTTTCCAGCTGGAGTGATTTAATGAATATTTTTACTGATAGAAGTTCTTGATAAATTTAATATAATCGTCTCGTAGAAAGGAGAATAATATTGAAAGTATGTAGTGGGATTGAGGGGGTTAAGATTGAGTAGGGAAATATTACGGTCCAGCTGGGAATATTATGGTCCAGTAGTAGGAATCAGCCGGGAATGTTATGGTTTTGTGGGTAATATTGAAGTCCAGTATTATTGTCCGAAAGGGAATATTCCAATCAAATATTAGAGTCCAAAGGGGAATACAATACACTAAATATACGAAGGGGATGTCTCCTCATATGTGTATTTCTGTATGTATATTCCACGCCTGTTTACTCCTGTCGTCTATTCCACTCATTCCAGCTCTGTACCTCCACCCCGTTCCTTCTCATCTTCTCTCTCTGTTCCCTACCTTCCCTCCCATTTATCTCGTTCATCTCCTCTTCTGTCCCACTTTCTCAGCTCCTCTCCCACCTTCTGTCTTGCTGTCTCCCTCCACTCCCATATTTTCTCCCTACTCTCTACCTTCCATTTCATCGCTTCTCCAGTTCTCCTCCTCTCCTTCCCACCTTCACTCTCACTTTCCTCCCTACCCTCCCACCATCCCCTTCGCTTTCCTCCCTCTGTCTCTTCTTTCCTCCCACTTCTCTTCCTCCCATCCCATCTTCCGTCCCACTTTTGCCCATCATCTTGCCTATTCTCTCCCACTTTCCTCTCTTCCTTTTCACATTACTCTCTCTCTCTCTCTCTCTCACGTCGCACATCTCCTCCTTCTTACCTCCCGCTTAAATAGAGAGAGAGAGAGAGTCCATTAGCCTGTCCTCTCACTCCCTCTCACCGCCACACTCTCTCCACTCCTGTTTTCATTCCCTCCATCCCTCCCTTGCTCTTTTTTTCTCTCTTTCTCTTCCTCTTCTCTGTCACAATCCTACCCTCCTCCTTCTTGCTATCTTTTTTCTTCTTCCATAACCATCCATCTCATTTCACTACTGTCTTCCTTTCCTCCTTCCCTCTCACTTCATCATTTTCCTCTCCTCCTCTTCTTTGTTATCCATTTTCTTCCTCTTTCACTTCCCCTTCCCCCATCCCTTCCTCCTCCTTCACCTTTTTCGTCCTAGTATTCATCCCCAATCCCTTTTTTTTATTTTTTATCCTCCTCCTCCTCTTCCTCCTCAGCGTCTTCCATTTTACCTCCGCCTCCATCGTGTCGTCCTCAATTTTTCTTCCTCCACCTCCTCCACCTCATTCTTCTCCCCCACCCATTTTTCTCTCCCAGCATCCTTCTCGTGTTTCCCTTCCTCTCGTTGACTCTTATCTTACCTGAGAGAGAGAGAGAGAGGGGGGGGGCATTAATCCATCTTACCAACCAGCTTTCTATTTCTTAACCTATTATCTGTCTCTTCTCGTTTTCTCCTTTTTTTTTCTCTCTAATTTTCACTCATTTCTTTTACCCTATTTTTCCTTCTTGCTTCTCTGTTTCCTCATACCTCATCAAATTCCCGTCATTTCTCTTCATTTTTTATTTCCTTTCCCCCTCATTTTCCTTAATTGTCTACACCTCTTTTCCCCTTTATTGCCCCTCGTCATTCCCCTTCTTCGTATTAATTCAACACTCATTCTTCTCACGTCACCTCGCCTTTTGTTTCCCTCATTCCCCTCTTTTTTTTTTCTCTCCCCTCTCTTTTTCCCCTCTTTATTCCTACTTCATCCCCTTCTTCCTTCCCTTTAATTCTCCCCAGTCTTCCTTCACCACCTCGCTTTCCAGTTCCCCTCTTATATTCTTCCCTCTTTATACCCTCTTTATCCAAGCTGTACATTCTTCCCTCTTTATCTCCTCTTTATACAAGCTGCCTGTCTTATCACCACCATCATCTTCTCCTCCCCTTCATTCTCTATCTCTAATGAAGTGCCATTTTTTTTTTTACCCTTATCTTTCCCCTGCTCACCTTTATCGCCTCCCTCATCTTCCTTCTGGCCTCGTCTTCTTATCTATGTACCTCTGTTTTTACAAGTGTGAGTGATAATATTCTTTTACTGTCTTGGTTTCTGTATTCGTTAGTTTCGCCATTTACTTGCTTGTTGTGTAGCATCTGGTGTAAGTGTTTGTATGGTTGTATGTACTCTCTCTCTCTCTCTCTCTCTCTCTCTCTCTCTCTCCCATGCAGTCAGCTGTAATGAATAAACTTATGTAATTACGACGTAGTATGGATGGTTAAATCTGTTCATATATATATATATATATATATATATAAATTATTTACCCTTCACTTTACCCCTCATCACTGCACACTCCTCGCATCCCTTCGTTCACCTCTTCATCCCATCCTTCCGCCCACCCATCGCTTTTTTTCTTTAACTTATCTTTCCATTTTTCACTCCTTTCTATGTTTTTTATTTATCAGTCCATCCATCCCTACCTGCCTTTCGCCTTCACTTCCTCCTTTCTCATCCATTATTTTTCCTTCTTTTCATCCTTCGTTTCATCCTTCTTCATCCACTCCGTCACCCACTTCACTGTTCGTCGTCTCACCTATTCCATCCACCTACATCTTCTTTTTCTATATGTATTCTCCCAAACACTTTCCTTTCACCCAACCTTCATCCTTACTTTCGCCATACCTGCATCTTGCCCTCCATCCTTCCCTCTTCTTCCTTCTTTTCATCCTCTCATCCACTTCTATCCATCTACGTCTCCCCGCTTCACAATTCTCTCATACTCTTCTCAGTTCATGTCTCCACGCCTTCCATTAACGTGTCTACCTATCTTTCGTGCTGTTTTTCGTCACATCTTTCCACCCACGTTGTTCCGTCCGAAATTTCACTTATCCAGTCGTCCATCCACATCCACCTTGTCCCCTCCACTTTTCATCTCCCATGTACTCTCCATTTCTCACACCACCTAACCTACCTTCCATATCGTCACTCCTTCACTCTTCCTCTCACCCTTGTCTCCCTCCACCCCTCCTCTCATTTCCCCCACCCCTCCTCTCATTTCCCCCATCCCTCCTCTCTTTTCCTCCATCCCTCCTCTCTTTTCCTCCACCCCTCCTCTCTTTTCCTCCACCCCTCCCCTCTACTACTTCCATCCCTTCTCTCTTCTACTTCCACCCCGCTTCTGTTCTCCGTGCTTCTTTCTGTCTACCTACCTTCCATCCATCCATCTTTCTTCTCACCCTCATTCCACCCCATCTCCCATCTTCTCCCCTCACCCTTCCACCCCCTCCACCTCCACCACAAATTCCACCAGGATGGGCCCAAGTTGAAGCCGCACATTAATCCACGAATATTGGCTTTGAGAGAGAGAGAGAGAGAGAGAGAGAGATGGGGGAACGGGGAAGGTGGATTAGGGGGTGAGTGGGAGGAAGAAGAGTGGTGGCAGACAGACAGGGAGGGAGGGTTGGTGGGAGGAAGTGGAAAGAGAACGGAGAGAAGAACAGCAAGAGAGAGAAAAAGAGACATGCAGAGTGACAAAGCGAGTAGTGGATAGGGGGAAGTGGAAGGAGAGAGGATAAGTGAGAGACGGAGAGACAGACATGCAGAGTGAGAGAATGAGATGGTGAATGAGGAGAAACAGAAACGAGAGAGAGGAGGAATGAGAGGCAGAAACAGGGATTGAAACCAGGGGAAGGAAAAGCGAGCGAGAGAGAGAGAGAGAGAGAGAAAGTGGGGGTATTTGGTAGCCTTGCAGTGTCGAGGCAGGGTAAACACTGGGAGGGCGGACCGATAAAACTGGTAATTAAGGCTCTCATTTTGTGCATTTTTGGTTCTGAGCGGCGAGGGATGGTTCTGCAGAGGGGGTCCTGGCCAAATAAAGGTGTGTGGTGTGTACATACTAGAGGGAGATTGGCCTGCAGGAGTGGGGGGAGGAGTGGGGTGGAGTGGGAGGGTGAGGGAGGAGGGGGACTGGATGAGTGGGAGAAGGGGAGAGTGAGAGAGAGGGAAGGTTTGGGAATAAGCGTAAGTGTGGTGAGGGAGTGGGTGTGAGGGGCGGGAGAGTGAGAGAGTTTTGGAGTAGATGGGGGAGAGAGAGAGACAGACAGACAGACATACACAGAAATGGTTGAGGAAAAGAAAGTAGGATGAGTAGAGAGGGGGATGGGGGTAGGAAAAGGAAGGTAGGAGAGCGTGTGTGGGAGGTGGAGTGGAATGAGAGCAGGATGAAGAGGGAACGAATGAGAGAGAGAGAGAGAGAGATGGGGAAGAGGATAGCTGGTCTAATTGGTGTTGGGGAAGAGCTTGTTTGGCGAGAGGGTGGCTGTTGTGGGAGTTAGGAGGAGGAAGAGGAAGAAGAAGCAGAAGCAGGAGGGAGAAAAAGAGGTGGATGGGACAGAAAAGAGAATCAGATGAGGAGGAAGAGGAGGAACGGGAGGTAACAATTGTTTTCTTTGCTTACACTCTTCCAGCATTTTTCCCCTCTTGTTTCCTCTCTAATTTTGCGTCTCTACTCCCACACCATTCTTCCCCCCCCCCTCTCTCTCTCTCTCTCTCCACCTTGCCCTTCATCTCATTCTTCACACACCTGCCAGAAAGAAAGACCGAATGAAGGAAGAAAAGAGAAAGAGTGAAGGATGAAAAAGGACAGAAAATACAGGAATGCTGCTGAATGGGTGAGGAAAAAATCGAAGGACATGAAGAAAGAAATTAGAAGGAAAATTAAGAGTGATGACAGTAAGGGGAAAGAACGGAAGAAATAAGAAGGGACGGAAGGATAGAAGAAAGAAAAGATGGAAGAGAAATGCGCCAGAATGAAAAAAGAAAAGGAGGAAGGCTCTGAAGGGAAAGAAGAACTGAAAAAGGGATGGGTGGATAGAAGAGGAAAAGAAGAAAAAAATAAGAAAGGATGGAAGGCAAGATGGATGAGAGGACGGAAGGAAGGATGAAAGAGTGGAAGGAAAAGATTTATACTGGAAGGGTGGACGGAAGGAAATAGAAAAGGATGGATGGATCGAAGGAGAAAAGAAAGCGAAATAGGACGGAAGGAAAAACAGGATGGATAGTTTGAAGCAAGAAAATATAGAAAGAAAAAAGGATGAATAGGTGGAGGGAAGGAAGAAGGAAAGGATGGAAGGGAAACAGGATGGATGAATGGAAAGAAAGGAAGGAAGGAAAGAAGGATGAATGGATGAGAGGAGGGAAGGAAGGAAGCAAGGGTTGAAGACGCTGTAATCAATCAATACCCACGGTCGGCTCCTCCTCCTCCTCTTCCTCCTTCCCTCCCTTTGTTTACGCCAGAATACCTCCACCGTCCTTCTCTCATCCTCCGCTACGTCTTCCTCCTCCCCTCCGTCTTCTGCCTCCTCCTCTTCTCCTCCTCCTCCTCCTCATCCTACGTGTTTCTTCATTCTCCTCCTCCTCCTCGTCTTCGTCTCTTCGCTTCCTTCTCATTCTCATCGTCTTTCCTGCTTATTCTGTATGCTTTTCATTCATCTCTCGTGTTCATTATTTCTTCTGTCTTCCTTTTCGATATTTTTCTGCGTTCCATTCCTCCTCCTCCTCCTCCTCGTACTCCTCTTCGTCTTCGTCTCTATTCCTACTTTCCTCATTTTCTTCCGTCTTTCCTCATTATTAACGCCTTTCATTCGTCTGTCCGTCGTTATTCTTTTATTCCTCCTGCTCTGTATTTTCATTCTTCCCTTCTTCCTCCATATTATTAAACTGCTCCCTTCATCTTCCCTCCCTCCCGTTGTTTACGGTTGATTATCTCCACTCTTCCTCCTCTATCTCTCTTCTTCCGCTCCTCCTCTGCTCTTCTTCCTTTCCTCCATCTCTTTTCTTCCTCCTCTCTGTCACCTTTCTGTTGTATTTCTATTATCCTCTTTAACCTTCTTGTTTCGTTTCCCCTCCTGTATGCTTTTCTTGCCTCGTACTTTTTCTCTTCCCTCCTCCTCCTCCTCCTCCTCCATCCATACCTCATATATTTCTTCTTTCTCATCTTCGTCCTTCCTCCTTCCTCTCTTATTCCTCCTCATCTTCGTCTCTTCGTCTTTCCTCTTCGTTTTCCTTTCTTTTCTTGTATACTTCCTGTCCTCGCTGGCTTAATTGATGTCTGACACCTCGCAAGTGATTCATTTGGCACATTACACTATTGTCGTCTTATATAGCCTATTACCGGTGCAAACTATAAAGATGTAAATAAAGTAAGCATACAGAATAATATCAGTGCGTACTATGGAACTAAATCACACACAAAAAAATGATGCTTTGAATATTACTGTTCCACCGATTACTCTGCGATTAAAAGGACAGCGTTATCACACAACTTTATCTTGCTGTGGTCAAACCGCATGTGGATTGTGCAATACAGTTCTGGTCACTTTTTAGTCGGATAGATATGAAAACATTTGAAATTGTCTGGAGAAGAATGACTAAGGCTATACATTTTATTAGCCATGTGTCTTTTGAGAATAAACTCATAACAAGTAAATCTGCTTTCACTGGAGAAGCGAGCTGTTAGGGGAGATTTAATCACTATCGGGTGAATGATGAGACGAAATTAATAATGCTTTACTGTACTAACTTACTGTATTAATACTGAGTACCCAGGCAGAGCGTGCAAACGGATCAAAAGTCAATTGCTTTCATTTTTACGAAATCTGAGTAAGCACTTGTTTATTATCAGATACATAGTGGATGAGAGGAAAAAGCTGTCTGACGGAAAAGTTGCTGCCAGCTCTGTTACGGACTCTTAAACATTTTTTTTAAAGACATGAATAAGGAATCTTGTGAAATATAGTAAATGCCAGTTAATCGATGTTTTCTGGAATAGCAGTGTGCAATAATTATACCTTATTGTTACCGCCACCCGTTCCCACTAAAAGGGTTACTCGAGTATTATGTATTTCCTGTTTCACTGCCATAGAATTCCCATGGCAGTTTTTCCGTTTTGCATGCTTTTGCTTTTCACTTTTACTCACCGACATGACTGGAACGTGTGTTGGGCTCGCGAGAGAGGGAACGTTCAGTTTTGTATCTTTTTTTCCTCTCTTCGACGTAGTTTTACACCTTACAAGCTATACTCCTTTTACTTTAAATTGGCCCGAAATTCCTATCTTTTCCGTGAATTCTGAGCTGTAGCAGTAGATCACGGTGACACTAAATATAATGCTAGTCACAGAGAAGTGGAAAGGATGTAGAGCTGTAGCACGTTATGTCGCTGTGCTACCAAAAGGAGGATAATTTAGGTCAGGTTAGTGAAGGGAGTACATTAGGAATTTTCTCTGCGAGGTAAATGGCCTCCTCAAGATATCCTTTCATAAGTTCAAAACCCTTGCACGACGAAAGGCCACTCCAAAGCTGAAAAAAATCGTCTGAAAAAAATCGTCTGGTAGCATGAATGAATTACAGAAGGTAAGAACTTTGTCGTTGCTTAAATGGTTGATTCCAATTTATTAAGGTTCGTCCTCATGAGTTCTCTTCTCCTCCTTTCGTCTTTCTTCTCTCTTTCCTTCCTCCTTTTTTTCCCCTCCTCATTCGTCCAGCTCTTCCTTCAACCTCTTTATCCCTTTTTTTTTCCCATCTCCTTCTTTCTCCTCACCGTTTTCATGCCCCCGCTTGTGTATGCAGATGAGAATGGTGGTGGTGGGGGGAGTTGGAGAGGGGAGTAATGACGTTTAGCTCCCCTCACGGCCACAAAGCCTCACCTAGACCCCTCTTTTTTACCCATAATACTCTTGTTTTCCTCTCATCCTTATATTTCCCAGTGCTATCTCCACTTGGCTCTCAACCTTGTCTGTATCATTTTGGTGTCTTTCCTCCCTCCTCCTCCTCCTCTGTTGCTGTTTGCTTTCCTATGTAATCTTATGTAATCCTCCTCCCATTTTCTTCTGTTTCAGTCACCTTATTCTTCTTGCCTCCCCCACTTAGTTTCTTTCTTAGTTTATGCTCCTCCTACTCTTTCACTTTACTTCACAAGCCATCATTCTTATCCATCGTTCTCCGCTTGTCTTCTTACCCTCTCTTTTTTAAACCTTTTCCTTTAAAAAAAAAAAAAAAAAAAAAAAATCCTCCTCCTCCTCCTCCTCATCTTCATATCATCATTTTCCTTTCTCCTACTCTGTATCCTTTTTTCCTCATTTTTTTTCTGTTCATCGATTCTCCTTCTTTCTCTCCTTCTCCTGGATGCAGATGAGGAGGGGGGCAGGAAGAGGGGACGGTGAAGGGGGGGGGGACGGGAAGAGGGAGCGAGGGGGGCTGGGGAGTGGGAGAGGGGGTCAGTAATGGCGTTTAGCTCCCCCTGACAGCCACAAAGCCTCACCCAGACCCGCCTTTTTAACCCCCTAATACCCACACCGAGCACAGGCTAACGGAATTATAGGATAGTTTCCCCTCCCAGCACCACCCCACACCAATGCTTCCACGCTTCTTTCCTCCCCTCTCTCCCTCCCCCTCCCTCTCTTTTCTCCCTCTATCCCCTTCTTCCTATCTCCTTTTTCCTTTGTCTCCCCATCCTTCCTTCTTTTCTCCCCCTCCCCCCTCATAGTTCCTCCCCTCCACCCCCCTAGTTCCTTCTTAGTTTCTCTTTCGTCTTTCCCCACTTTGTTTTTATTTGTGTCCTTCCTCTCTATTCTGTCCCATCCTTCTTCCACACATCCACCATTCCATTTCCATCCTTAGCGCCCTTTCCCTTACCCTTACCTTTCCTCCTCCCACTCCCTCTCCTCCTCCTTCCTCACCTCCCCCTTCCCTCCCACCAACCTTTTTTTCCCCTTCTCTCCCTTCTCTATCCTCCTCCTTCTCCCGACTTCCATGCTTCTCGCCCATCATCCAGTTTCTTCCCCTCCTGAGCACCCCCAATCTCTTTCCCGCATAATATTCAGAAGCTACCATCCATCATCATCCATATCGCGTCTTCTCTCATTTTTCTTCACTTCCACGGTCTCTCTCTCTCTCTCTCTCTCTCTCTCTCTCTCTCTCTCTCTCTCTCTCTCTCTCTCTCTCTCTCTCTCTTTCCACTGTATTCTTCTGGTAGAATTAGTCGTCATCATCATTATTCTCTTTTCTACATAACTTTTATTCCATTTCACTTCTCTTTTCCTCTCGTCCTTTTTTCCTATTAATCTGAAACTAAGTCCTTCCTCCTCCTCATAATCCATCCCCCTCTACATCCACTTCCTTTCCGTAATATTTGTTTCATCTTCTTGTATTTTTTCTGAAACTATATTCCTCAATATCAGTATTTGTCTTTTTCTTCCATATCCACAGTAAAGTTCTATTCCCAATCCCTTGTGTCATTTATTTTGAAACATACACAGAGTTATCATTCTTACATTTTCTATTTCTCTTCCAATTTTCGTCTTATTTTACGTCTCTCCCTTTTCTCATATTAAGTCAGAGTAAAATCCATCTGTTTTATTCTCTTTAAAGGACTCCTCTTCCATTTCACAGTATTCCTATGCTTTCACTATTTTCACGTTTACAATACATCTTTTTTATTCTATTTCCATTCACTTGTCTTACATTCTGTAGTATTTCTTTCCTCTCACTCTTTTCCCTTTTATTCTGATACTAAAGCCCTCTTCATGTCATCTTTAACTCTCTCATAGTCTGGAAATTTGTAGGACTCTTTCAGTTTACACCTGATGATATTGTTCAGCTGAGAGTGTACAAGATGGAGTGATAGTTATTGTGTTGTCATCAGTAATCTTGCCTGTTATTCTCGTCGGGTATGGAAGCTCCCTAACACCTTTCCCCAAGCGATTTTATTCATCTGAGAGTGTGCCACGGGAACTTGAACGGTAAATTTTCGTCCATTCCACGATATATTTTTCTTCTCTCTCCCTCTTCTCGTTCAAATTCTAGGCCCGCGTGTTATTCCACCCTTCCTCCTCTCTCTTCCCTACTTCCCCCTCTTCTCCTTTCCTAATATATTTTCCCCCTTTCATCATTTTTTCCTCCCAGAGGCCTTCGCTTTCCCTGCCTCACCCTACACCTTCATTTTATTCTCTCTCTCTCTCTCTCTCTCTCTCTCTCTCTCTCTCTCTCTCTCTCTCTCTCTCTCTCTCTCTCTTTCTCTCACACACACACACACACACAGTCAGTCAGTCAGTATCAAAAATTTTCTTGAGGTGTAAAATATATTGAAAGGATTATTAGCACCGAATAATGTTAGCCTGTGAGAGGTAGTATGCAACGTGGCAGTGTGCAGTGTGGCTGTGTGAGGTATAGCAGTGTGTGTGATGTGGCGGTGTGAGGTATGGTGTCGTGGCAGTGAGAGGTAGGTGTGAGGTGTGGCAGTATGTGGTCTAGCTGTATTAAGTGTTTATGTGAGGTGTGGCAGTGAGGTATGTTTTGGGTATGATAATGTGTTGTTTAGGTGGGTGTGAGGTGTAGCAGTGTGCGGTTTAGCTGTGTTAGGTGTTTGTTTGAGGTGTGGCAATGTGAGGTATGTGTGGGGTATGGTAATGTGTTTTTAGGTGTTTGTGAGGTGTGGCAGTGTGAGATATGTGTGGGATATGGTATTGTGATGTTTGTGTGGTGTGGCAGTGTGAGATATGTGTGGGTTATGGTATTGTGATGTTTAGGTGTTTGTGTGGTGTGACAGTGTGAAATATGTGTGAAGTGTGACTAGGTTGTACGGCACAGGAATACAGGTGGGATGATGAAGGGCGTGTGGGAGAATATTTGAAGTAGTGATAGGGGGTGGGTGTTAAGGGTGAGCAGGTACAGGTAAGATGGGGAGATTAGGGATGAGGGGGAGTGCTGGGAGTAGTGGTAGTGGGGGATAGGAAGTGGGAGGGTAAGGTGGGAAAACGAGAGGATGATGAGAGTGAGGGGAAGGGTGGGGGAAGCAGTGTGAGATGAGGGGGATGGGGAAGTGTGTTGGAGGTGAGGAGACTGCGGCGGTTGAGGGAGAGTGGAATGATGGAAGGAGCGGAGTGGAAGGGTGAAGGCAGGGTAAGGAGGCTGATGAAGTGGGGGTATTGGAGCGTGGTAGGGGGAATGGGACTGTGAGGGGAAGTGTTTGGAGTGTTGGTGGAGGTGTGTGGGCAGGAGGAAGGGTGGAAAGGGGGGAGTCAGAACAGGTGCTAGTGACGGCGTGTCCTAGACAGGCGTGTCCAGAGGGGGTGAGGGGAGATGAGGGAAGGTTGAGGTGGGGGGAGAGAGGGAGGAGAAGTGAGGGGGTGGAGTAGAGAAGGAGAGGGAAGTTAGAGAGTGAGATGGAGGGAGGGAGGAAATACGGGAGTGAGCTGGGAAATGGAAGGAAAAATGAGGTTTCGAATTCGAGGAGGGAGGAGGAGGGAAGAAAATGAAGTGGAGGTGATGGAGGGAGGGGGAAGCGAAGGCGTGTGGTGGGAAGTGGAAGGATGGAAAATCGTGGAGTGCAATGGGGGGTGAGAGAGAGAGAGAGAAGGAACGGTGAGGGTGGAGAGAAATTAGGCGGTGAAAGTGAAGGAAAACCAAGATGCAAATGAATAAGAAATGAGGAATATGAGTAAATATGAATAAGAGGGAATGAGTAGGAAGAGTGAGGGGAAATGAAGGAAATGGATGAACATGAGTGAGGGTTAAAAAGGATAGTAACTGAACATGAATGAGGGGAAATCAGAGAATATGCTTAGGGGGAAATGAGGATATGAGTTGGGGGAAGTGAGGGTATGAGTGAGGGGAAATGAAAGTGAGGGGTTATGTCCTATTTAAGTTCATTGCAAAACAAAGCCTCCCAGCCTTCTCCACTCTGACCTGTTCGCCATTGGCCCGAGGGGAGGGAAGAGGGGAAGTGCGGCCGGAGAGGGGAAAAAAAAAGAGGGGAGGCTTATGGGATTAATTAACCCTTCCGCTGCTGTTGACGCGCTTAGGTATTTTATTCGGGGTAACGCCAGACGATTTTCTTCAGGTGACGGTTTCTCTCTCTCTCTCTCTCTCTCTCTCTCTCTCTCTCATTAACTCACCGGGTCTCGCTCTCCCGCCTGCAAAGTTTCCCTACCACTAATACACCCAAACTTTACCATATTAAGCTGTTCTTTTTGTCCTATCCTTCCAGCGTGGGATGTTCAGTACTCCACCTCCTCCTCTTCCTCCTCCTTCTCCTCCTCTTCATCATCATCATCTGTCATTACCATCATTACGTTGGTTTCAAAAATTTTTTTCCCTCTGTGTGTGTGTGTGTGTGTGTGTGTGTGTGTGTGTGTGTGTGTGTGTGTCTCTCTCTCTCTCTCTCTCTCTCTCTCTCTCTGGTAATGATGATGGTGAGTTTGATGGGAACCGAACTGCATTAGCTTTTTTCTTTTTTCCCTCCTTCAAAGGATGGGGAAATTTTCTCAATTTTCAATTATTATTTTTTATGTACTCCATTGCTTTTTTTTTTTTTATTGTAGTTCTCTCTCTTTCTCTCTCTCTCTCTCTCTCTCTCTCTCTCTCTCTCTCTCTCTCTGTTGATAGGCCTATATATTTAGACGGATAGATAGATAGATAGAAAGAAAGATCGAAGGGAACGAACTAATGAAGGTACTATGTTGTGAAACTCCTGTAAGAATGGTCCATCCAAAAAATGGGAAAAAATCGTCTTAAATATTAATTAGAATAAAAATGAAAATGCACGGCGTCCTTATATTTTCCTTACTATGTATTATTGGGATGGTTTCTGGATCCTACACGGCCTGTCTCTTATGATGATGATGATGGTTATGATTATGGTTTTGATGATTATAATGAGTATGGTGATGATGATGATGGTTATGGTGATGATGATGATGATGATGGTATTGATTATGGTTATGATGATGATGATAGTTTGATCTTATGGTGATGATGAGAGGCTGATGAAAATGATAATGGTGGTGAGATGGCGATGGTGATTTGTGATGATGATGATGGTATTGATTATGATGATGATGATGATGATAGTTTGATCTTATGGTGATGATGAGAGGCTGATGAAAATGATAATGGTGGTGAGATGGCGATGGTGATTTGCTGTTGTTAGTGATGATGATTGTGATGCATACCGACCTAATTTTGTCATATTTCTTTGTTTCAGAAGAGGAGGATAATTTTAAGAGCCAAGACAAGCGGTTTCGGCTTCCTCAGGTGGGTCGATGATGTAGATGGAAAAATATGAAAAAAAATAACGCTTTTTCTTTTATTTAAGTTCTCTCTGTATTTACCATTCAGTACAAGAAATGTGTTTTATTTATTATTTACCATTTATTATAATCCATCCATATTATTAGTTTATTTACCATTCAGTATATGCGCTTTTATTTTTATTAGATTAGTTACCATTCAGTCCGAGCTTTTTTTTAGAAGTCTGTTTACCATTTAGTACAAACCTTTTTACTTAGTGTATTTACCAGTCAGAACAAGCCATGGTTTTATTAATTTCAGTATTCATCATTCAGTACCAGTCATATTTTTTTTTATCCCTTATTTACCATTCAGTACAAGATTTATTGTTTATTCTTTATTTACCATTTAGTACAAACCGTATTTTTATTAGCGTCTTTATTTACCATTCAGTACAAAGCCCAGCACTAAAGAACGATGTTACTGAAGTCATGCATAAGTAGAATATAACAAAGATAAAGTGGCATTTATATACGGGGCAACATTTTAATATTTTTTTTTATCGTATTATTGACAAACTACTGCCATGACACCAGAATAAACGAGTTCACACGGAAAAGAAGTAATTATTGAATGTTTAGATGAAATTCCTATTATTTTGACAACAGTGTAGTTTTTAGAGTTGTTGGAAACTATTTTGAATACGTGGGTGTCGTAATTTAGTGTGCTGTTGTGTTTGTGTAATGATGTTGTGTCACACAGATGTACACGCACGCAAGCATCCACACACACACACACACACACACACACACACACACACATTCCAGGATAAGTGTGTCGGCTCCCCCAGAATGAGTGTGTGTGTGTGTGTGTGTGTGTGTGTGTGTGTGTGCGTGCGTGCGTGCTTGCGTGCGTGCTAACTCTAACCACACTGTTCCCTCTCTACAGGAAGCACAGGAAAGGGGTGGTGATGGTAATGTTACCCTGAGCGACACCACCCTAACAGACCCCACTCGGTTCTTCCCCACCCCTAACCAGCAAAATCCTCTGCCCGATAGAATGAGGTCAGTGGACACGGGGATTTTAAGGATTTGTTGGATTACTGATGTTTATATTGATGGGGATTAATGGGATTTTTATTGTATTTATGTTATTTTTTGATTGGTGGTGATTTCTTTGGTAAATGTTATGAAGGGATGGGTGGGTGGTTTTAGTTTTTCGTCTCTCTCTCTCTCTCTCTCTCACTTTCGCGCGCGCGCACACACACACACACACACACACACACACACACACACACACACACACACACACACACACACACTGCAGTCATCTCCCACTACCATCCCTCATCCCCACCATCCTCCCTTCCATTACATACATATTTCCCTTCACCAGTCATATCCTTCCTTCCATAACCCATCCCCCACTTTACTAACCTCCGTACTACCCCATCCCCCACTCTCCTAACCTCCCTACCACCCCATCCCCCACTCCTAACCTTGCTACCACCCTTCTCCCCACTCTCAACCCTTCTCCTCTCCCTCCCCAACCCTTCTTCACCCCCTCCGATGGCCAGCACCATTGAGGCGTTGCTATTGGTCTATTGTTCCTTTGTCCATCTGGGCTGACCATACGCTGACCCTAACTCACAGCTCTTTTATTAAATGCCCCATTTTTTCATCTTTTTTTCTTGTCTTTTTTTCATTCACCACCCGCTACTCATCTCTTTCTTCCTTTCTGCCTCCCACCCTCCGTCTCTCCCTCCCTCACCCCTTTCTGTTTTTGTCTGTCTGTCTCTCATTTTCCTATCATTTTTTTTTTCCTGCTCTTTCTTGTGATCTGGAGCGTTACTTCTTTTTCTTCATTCCCGACCCGTTTTCTTCCTCTCCCTTATTTTCATTTTTGACTACTTCATCAGTCTTATTTTCGTCATTCGATCCTCATCTGTAGCTTTTTCTTTCCTATTTTCATCCTTCCCTCGTTTCTTTCCTCCTCTTCCGCATCCTCATCCTCATTCTGTTTTTCATGTTTTTTTTTTATTTCTTGTTCCTTTCTGTTACGTTAAATTTCCATCCCAGTTTAACATTTTCTGTACCATGACACTTTTTAAAAATTCCATTTCTTAATTTTTGCAGTCGATGTTATCCAGCTTAGAAATTAGTGCAGTGGTCAAATAGTTATGTCAGCTCTTTTCGGAAAATCTCGCCTTAGTTGAATGAAATCATCTGGAGGTAGAAAAAAAAGGGGGGGGGGGATATCCTAGTAGAATAGGAGTTAATCCTGTGGATGGTAGGATTTGTTTCAACTGGACAAAATCTTCAGTTGCTTGCCTAAATGTAAGATTCATATACGGTACGTTCGTATGTGGGAATGGCGTACTGTAATTGTGATAGTTGCTAGATACACAGAAGATATAAATAGAGAGAGAGAGAATGATATAGACAGAGAATGACACAGAAAGGAAGAAAGACAGACACAGAAGGGCAGCAGCGTGGGTGGAACAAGATGCCTGAGCAGTTATTTCCCGGGCCGTCCAGCAGGTCAAAGCCGCGACATCAAAGGGCGGGCGGGAGGCAGGGGCAGAAATAATACAATACTCCCGCGACTACACGACTTCTGAGGCTTGGCAGGGGGCAGGGAGGTTGGCGGGATTGGAGGGAATGAAATAAGAGAGGAGAGGTAGGGAAGGAAAGGAAAGGGAAGGAAAGAAAATGAAAGGGATAAAAAGGACAGAAATAATTCGATTGGTTGGGGGTTGACGGAATTGGAGGGAATGAAATGAAGGAAGGATGAGGAAAGGTAGGAAGGAAACAACAGAGCAAGTGGATAATCGATAAAAACAGGCGGGATTGTTGGGAATGGAATGTAGGAAGGAAGGAAAAGGAAGGAGAGGAGGGAGCGAAGAAAGAGGAGAGCAAAGGCTAAAGAAAATAAAGGAAATACCCCGAAATAAAAAAGGGCGGGTTATAAGGAAATGAAAAGAGTTAAGGAAGGAAGGGAGGGAGGTAACAGAAAAAAAAAAGGGGGGGGGGAATGTATGATATATGAAACGGGCAGGACTGGAGGGGGAGGAAAGGTAAAGGCAGGTTGGAAAAGCAGAGATTGTGAATTGAAAGGAAGGTCAGTGTATGTCAGATAAGTAAAGTTTGACGATAAGACAAGGAAAGGAAGGGAGGAGAAGGGAAGTCAAGATGAAGTAAAGAAATAGAAGATAAGACCAGGTAAGGTTAAAGGAAGGAAGTCAGAAGAAGGGAAGTAAAGCGAATGGAAAGGAAAGGCAGATGAAGGAAAGGAGTGAGAATGGAACGGAAGGGAAAGGAAGGTCAGAAATAATACAATACTCCAGGAACTCCGGGACTTCAAGAGCTAGGCAGGGGGTCGGTAACAGGGTAGGAAGGGGTGGGGGAATGAAATGAGGAAAGAGGCGTAGGGAAGGAGGACGAGAAAGAAAATCAGAGGTAGGGAAGAAAGGGTACCAAAATTCGTCAGTTTAGGAAGGAAAGACAAAGAAGGAAGAGGGAGGGTAAGGGAAAGGAAAGTGACCTAATGGGAAAGGAACGGAATGAAAGGAAAATAAAAAAAGGAAGGAAAGGAAAAACAAAGCATGGAAAGGAAAGGAAGGGACAAAGAAAGAAAGGAAGGGAACGGAAAGGGAAAGGACTCGGAGGAAACGAATAGAAAGAAAGGAAAGGAAAGGAAAGGGAAGGGAAAGGACTTTAAGGAAAGGAAAGGAAGGGCAAAGACAGAAATAATACAATATGACTGTGACACCGGGACATCTAATACCAGGTAAGGGATGGGTAAGACCGGAGGGAGGGAAGGGTTGGTGGGAATGATGTGAGGGAAAGAAGAAGGAGTAAGGAAAGAAGGGAAGGGGAAGGAAGGGAAAGATATAACACAGGCAGGTGTAGGGGCAAAGAGTGAGGCAGTGGAAGTGGGGAAGTAAAAATGGGAACAAGGCAAGGGAGAGGGAAGGAAAATCGGAAGTAGAGAATAGAAAGGAAGAGAGGATGGCGAAACCAGGAAAAATAAAGACAAGACAGAGGAAAAGAAGAGAAGGGAAAGGAAATGAAGGGAAGAGGAAATACGTGACAAGAAAAGGATACATGTAGTTTCTCAATCCCCTCTTCCTCTTGGATCTCCGTGTTTCTTGCGTGTTGTTTCCTCCTCCCTTCCGCTCTCACACCATCCCCTCTTCCTGCTTGAGAGAGAGAGAGAGAGAGAGAGGAGAATGGAGGGAGGGGATGGAGAGATTAGAAGGAGAGGTAAAAGTGGGTGAAGTAACAAGACACAGAAGTTAGAGAGGAGAGGAAGGTTGAAGGGGTTAGAAGGAGAGAGAGGAGAGGGTGGAGGGAAATTAGTGAGAAGCAGAAGGAAGATAGAAAACAGTAGGAGAGGAGAGAGTAGGGAGATAGGAGCGAAGATGAGGGATAGTGAGAGGGAGGAGAGAGAAGGGTGGTGGATAGAACAGTGGAGAGGAGGAAGAGGGACTAGAGGGAGAAAAGAGGGAGGGAGATAAAGGTAGGGTTGGCAGGTAGGGTGCAGGTAGGAGATGGCAAGGTTAGGAAGGTAGAGAAGGAGTAGCAGGGAGAAGAAAGAGGAGACAGGATAGGAAGGTAGGGAGGGGGGTTGCAGAAAAAGAGGAAAGTGAGGTTATATAGGGAGGGAGAGGGAGGGGATAGCGAACAACGAGTAAGCGAGGTAGGTAGGGAGGGGGATAGAAGGAAGAGAGGAAAGAGAGAGAGGAACCAGAATAGGGAGGTAGGGAGAGGGAGAGAAGGAAAAGAGGAGAGAGAGAAGGCAGGATAGGAAGGTAGGGAGGGGGTACGATATGGAAGTAGGAGGAAGAGAGGAGAGAGAGGAGGCAGGGTAGTTGGGTAGGGAGGGAGAGGCAGGGGGAAGTTAGAGGGAGAGAGTCGGCCCTATTGGATCAAAGAGAAGGCTAATTGGGAGCGATAACTATCAACGCGTTCCGATCGTCTCATCTTACACTCCTCCTCTCTCTCTCACACGGTTACGGACACGGCGTGGGCAGGAGAGAGAGAGAGAGAGAGAGGAAGAGAGGGAAGGGGGAAAGGGGAACAAGAGAGGGGGAGAGGACAGAGGGGGGTACGGACAGATTAATGGAAGGATAGGTTTGAGAGAGGGAGGGGGGACGATACCCGTGAGGGAGAGGTATAGACATGGAAGGAAGCAGAGAAAGTGGATAAGATATTGTGAAGGAAGGGGATAGGGAAGAAAGGATAAGGAAAGTATTGAGGAAGACAGGGAGAGAGTGTACAGAAGGAGAAACTGGGGAAGAGTGGAACAGATAAGGGAAGAAGGAAAATAGGGAGGCATTGTACAGAGGGAGAGGAGGAGGAAAGGGAAAAGGGATAAGAGAAAGATGGAGGACGATAGGGGGGTGGGGGTTGTTTAGTGTTAGAGACTGGGGGAGGAAGGAAGAGATAGTGTAGAACAATTAGAAGAAGAATGGAGAGCCATAGTAAAACTTGTGAGAATATTTATACGGGTATGTGCACTGAGAGTAAATGAAAACGTAGTAGTAGTTAAACTTTAGCTTATTATAAAGTTCGGCAGATCAGCTGGCACTCCACACACCAAGTCCATTATCATCCTACATGCCGGAATGTGAGTTAGAGATATATATTACTAAGGCAGTCATCAGCCCGATTCTAAAATGGTTCCCAGATAGGCTCTATTACACTACATATGTCAGTAGGATGTGGCCACGTTTGTAACCAGGGACACTAGGTTGATAGCAGTAGTTTTCCTTGCTGTTTGTGCTGCCGTCTATAACCTGTGCGAGAGATGCAGTATGTGTATGTGGTGATCTTGACGTCGAGTTGTGATGTTTACTCCATCCAGAGTACACATCCAGATCGGCCATAAGTTCCATTTCTGCCAGTAAGAAATTGGGATGAGATAAATGTATTCATCTTATCCCTAAGTCAAGGTGAATGTAGTGAATCTCTGTGTTCACATTTATATCGTATGCATCGATAAACATACCAAAGCAAATCATTGGTGAATATTAGGATTTAAACACCAGTTATACCAGCTATATTGGGTGTTGCAATTGCGTTGACCTCTAGTATATGGAGGAGATTATAAATATTAGCGTTGAAAATAGCCATAAAACTCTCAGTATATGGAAGAGATTATAAACATATGCGTTGAAAATAGCCATAAAACTTTGCGGTTAATTTTAGTGGCTTCCTCCCGTGGGTAAAATGATACAGAGTCGAGTGGCGGTGGGGTCAGTGTATCGGGTTACCCTGTGCTTGAACACTGATTGGAGACTGGACGGTGATTAGTGGGGAAATTAATAGGCGGGTTTATATTAGATATGTTAGGGAAGTTTAGATTATTTTGATATTGAAATTGGGGTGATGGTTCAGGTTTGTGTTATTTTCTTGTTCCGAGTTATTGTCGTCATTGTTTTATTATTATTATTATTTTATTAAACGTGATTGCTGGTTCGGCATTGCTAAACTTTTTTTTTGCAGTGCCTTCTTGTTGTCTGAGGGCTCATTTTGCTTCACCCTGAAGCCTGGTGATGATTAGAGAAAATCTGCTGCCTGTATATACCTTCAGTATTATTATCCCCCATCATTATTCCATATCGTGGGGATATAAGAATCGCCCCTGTCTGTCCGTCATTCCGTCCGGGCCAGTATCTCGGAAACTACCGGGTGAATTTGCTTCATATCACACAAAGATAGAGTATGTGTCGTAGTTGATGCCTGTATATGTAAAATTGCCATATTATCTGTACTTCACGAGCTATGACCATATAGGGAAAAAATCTGTCTTTTGTTATCTGTCTATCTGTCTATCCATCAGGGCCTGTATCTTGGAAATTATTTGGCGGATTAGCTTCCTATCACACAGAAAGATAGAATATGTGTCGTTGTTGATGCCCGTATTTGTAAAATTGCCATGTTATCCGTACTGTACTAGGTATGACCAAAAATCGGTCTTGACAAGTTGGTTGTGTCAGCTGGAGATTTCAATCCGACCTGCAAAAGGAATCTGAAGTTGAAGTTGGTGGGGCGATTCCCAAGAGTCTATTATTATTATTATCTCCACCATTAGTGGACAGGGCCTAGTGTATGTCGCTATATATGAAATTGCCATACTTATTAGTGCATATCAATATATTCTTTTACCACTTGGTGGAGATAAGTCTTTTATAACTATTATTGTTCTTGCTACTACTACTACTACTACTGATGTTGTTGCTGCTGCTACCATATTATTATTGTTATTATTATTATTATTATTATTATTATTATTATTATTATGGCAACCATAGCACTAACGCTAATAATAACTAATGACGTCAGTAATTATAATATTAGGAAGTGAAGCAGCAGTGGAATGAAAATACATTGAAAACATATACGATACTCCACTGTTCATTTTGTGTGTGTGTGTGTGTGTGTGTGTGGCTCCTCGGGTGGGCAAAAATGAAAACTGCAAAATGAATTATTGATGTATTAACGTGTGAGTATAATGGGCCCTTATTAATTACCTGGCCTAGCTGCGTGATGAATGAACCAGGACACACACACACACACACACACACACACACACACACACACACACACACACACACACACACACACACACACACACACACACACACACACACACACACCAGAGACAAGAATACGGAGAGCCGAAGTGAAGAGAAAAAATAAGAAGAAAAAAATAGTTCGTATAGAGTATTGGCAGCACGAGTCTTTTGTTTTTGTTTTGATTTTTTGTTTTTTGCCTGCTAATATTGGTAATGGAGACACGGATGACAGTGGTGGGGAGAGAGGAGGGGGAGGAGAGGGAGAAAGGAGGGAAGGGGAGGGGTGGAAAAAGAGAGGGGGGGGGGAGTGAGAGGAAGGAACGGATGGGAGGGAGATTGCAAATGGTGGAAAAGTAAGAGAAGGATAGGGAAGAGGAAACAGTGAAGGGAAATATGAAAGAATGAGAGAGGAGAGCGAATGGATGGATGGATAGGAGGCTATAGAAGGAGACGGGAGTGAGGGAGAGGAGAGAGAGAGGCAGAGGAACGTGAGAGGTGGAGTGGGGAATGGGAGAGGAGGGAGGGAAGCAGAGGAAAATGGAGAGAAAGGACCTTAGCAAGAATAAACTATATAAAATCATTGTGAGAGAAATAATGGAGGATGGTTATAGAGAAGGGTATGTAATTTTGGCAGTGGAGAAGCTACGGGAGGCAGAGAGAGAGAGAGAGAGAGATGGGAGGGGGAATCAGCCTGATTTCAACCCCCTTCCTACAGCGCTAAGATAGGCCTACTTTCCTCCGCTTCCCTCCCCCTCTCCTTCCCTCCCTCTTTCTCTCTCTCCCCACCCTTTGCGTTATTAGCCTATTCTTATGGCAGTCTTTGTGGCGGTGAAGATGTGGTAGGAAAGACCCAAAGGCGAGATAGTCTTGGTCCTAATGTGGAGAAGGGAAGGGTGGTGGGGAGGGTGATGGAGTGGTTTTGAGAGGAAGGGATGGAGGTGGTGGGGGAAGGGGAGGAGTTGGTGGGGATAAAGGTGGAGATTGTGAGGGTAGGAGTCAGTGGTGGTGGGGGGTAGGAGAGGGGGTAGAGGTGGGGAAGGGGAAGAGGTGCGTCTTCTACGGGAGGAGGGGGGGGGGGATTGCCTGAATACGAGAGGGCCCCGGAGACTAAAATTTCCTTGTGTTGAAATTACGAAAGTCAGGCCGAGCAGTGACTTAGAGGATTAAAAGGATTTCAGGGTGGGATTATAGGGAGTGAGAGTAATCAACTTCACTGCGGTGGTTTAGAAGGGATTTGATGATAGTGGGGGACTTGAGGGGAAATCTTTTAACTAAATTGATTTTAAAGATGAATAATGGTAAATGAGAGTAACATTTCACTGCGATTTTTTAATGTTGATAAATGTGTGGAATCTCGTTTTATTTGTAGTGTTTTGAAAGACAGAATAAATTGATAGAAAATGCGACATGGAAAACAGAATGGGTGAAATCATGGGGTATATGATGGTGGTAAGAAGTAAGTACAAAAAGATGAATGTAATTAAAAGCAGTATGATGTAAAGGAAAAATAGCAAAGCTTTTATGTAATAGATATATTTAATTCCAAAACAGTACTTTATTAATCTTTAGTTGGTTGAGAGTGAGGAGTAAAGCATCTTTGAAATAATAGGTACGGTACGGACAGAAGAGTAATTTATAACCCCTTCTGTTCTAGGATGTTATTATTATTATCATTATTATTATTATTTTATTATTATTTGTTGTAGTGGTAGTAGTAGCAGTATTTGTAGTAGTAGTATAGCCTGATCTTTGCCTTGGTTTGGGGAGGCCAATACTTGGAGGAGTTCTTTGGAGATTGTTCCTGTCGTTGTTCCTATCCCTTTCCCAGTGAGAGCAATCCCTACAGTAAAATGCAGTAGATTGGAGGCAGAAAGAATAAAATGAAAGGACGTCATAATATTGAAGAGGTTAAAATGATCGCAAAAGGTAATTTAGAGATATAGTGTATATTTGAAGGGTAATGCGTCAGATATAAAATAGATAAATAGGTAGAATCTCTCTCTCTCTCTCTCTCTCTCTCTCTCTCTCTCTCTCTCTCTCTCAAATCTTCATTTTTTTCATCTTTTTCACATCCTCATTTATATCAGTTCTCTACCACTTCCCCTATTCTTTTCCTCCCACCCCTCACCAGCTCTTTGCTCCCTCTCTTCTCCATTTATCTTCCTTCCCTCCCCCCATTTATCCCCCTCCCTTTTTCCCCATTTATCCCCTGCCCTACTCCCCCATTTATCTCCTTCCCCCTCCGCCATAACCCCCTCCCCTCCCCCCTTTATCTCCACCCCCATCATCCCATTTACGTAAAAAGGTGGCGTTCAGATACAACCACAGCTTCACCCAAGCCTCCCTTTTTTCTCCCTTTTTGTTGAAATTTGAAAGCGGTGGTGACGGCAGGAGAATAGCCTTACACCAGCCTCGAGGGGTGGGGGAAGGGTGAGGGGGATGGGGAAAGGGATGAGGGAGGAGAGAGGGGTGGGAGATTGAAAGAGGGGGAGGGAGTAGGGGAGTAGGGTATGGGGGATGGAGAGAGGGAGTAGAGGACGCGGGGTATGGGGGATGGGGGAGAGAGGGAGTAGAGGACGGGGGGGTATGGGGGATGGGGGAGAGGGGTGATGGGATGGGGCGAGACAGGGCTGAATGGGATCTGACGGGGAAGGGACAGACACAGACCCGTGGCGTTCTCATGCACTCACACAAAAGACCGCATCTCGTGCCTGGAGTACAGTTCTGTCTTCTCCTCTGGTCTTCCCTTCTTTCTTTCCTTCCATCCTTTTCTTGGTCTTCCTTCTTTCATTGTTTTCGTTTTATTTCTTCCTTCCCCCCTCTTTCTTCCTCCTTTCCTTCCATCATGGGGTATCTCTCACTCCGTTGATTTTCCTTTCTTTCCTGGCTTCCCTTCCTTTCTTCGTTTCCTTCTTCCTTCGTTCCTCCCCCAAGGCTGTGCTTCCTTTACCCGCTTCTTGTATTCTCTTTTTCATCTCATCCATCCTTCCTCATTTCCTCTCTTCTCTCTTCGTTCTTCTTTCTTCTTTTTTTTGTTCTTTACTTTCTGTATGCCTCTGTAATTCCATTCTTTCTTTTTCTGTTTCCTTTGCAGGCCTTTCTTTATTTCTTTCTCCTGTTTTGTTCGTGTTTTTTTTTTACGTTCTTCCAGCCTTTGCACATTTCATCCCATATTCAATTTTTTTTTTTATTATTCTTAAACCCGTCTGTCCACTTATCCATCGTTCCTTCCATGTGTGTCTACCTTCTCTTTTTTCCCCTTCCTTCCTCTCTTGTTTTTTTTTCCCCATCCTTCCTTCATCCACTTATTTTTTACTCTTCAGGCCACACATACTTCCTTCCTGCTCTGTTTCCATCACTGTTGTATTCCTTCCTTCATTCCTTCATTCTTCTGTTATTCTTCAGTTCATCCAACCATCCTTTCTTTTTTCCCGTCGCCGATCCCTCCTTTCCGTTCATCCCTCTGTCCTTCATCCCTTCCCTCCTTCGTGAATATTAATCTTTTCTATCCTTCCATCTTTCCATCCTCCCGTCTTTCTTTCTTTTTTTCTTTCTTTCCCCTTTCTTATCCTAACCTTCCTCCCCATCTTTCTTCCTTATATTATTATATTCAGTCCATTCTCATTTTCGCTCCAGTCATTCCGTCCTTCCTCCTTTCCCGTTTTTTTTTTTTTTTTTCTCCTTTCATATTTGGAATCTATTCTCTCCTCTGCTCTTTTCCTTTTCTGTCTTCCTTTTCCTCCTTCCATTTTCTTTCCATTTATTCCTTTTTATATTTCTTTCCTTCCTTCCATCCATCTATCTTCCCTTCCTTGTTTTCTTTCTCTCCTGTGCCTTCTTTCCCTGCATTTTTTCTGTTCATTCCTTTCTTTGTCTTCCATTCCTCCATTCGTACATATCCGTTTTTCATTTCCACCATCATTATCATCATTCTCTCTCTCTCTCTCTCTCTCTCTCTCTCTCTCTCTCTCTCTCTCTCTCTCTCTGTCCTTTTTTCCTGTCTTTCCCATCCTTTAATTAAGGTATATTAAGATAAACGGTATTCTTTTTTTCCCTCTGCCGATCTTCGTCCCTCTTTCCTTGTATGTACCCACGCCAGTGTGTGTGTGTGTGTGTTTAGAGGATGTGGGAGGTGTTCATGTGCCCATATTGGATGAAATCTTGGATATTTTATGAGAGGAGGAGAGAATGATGATGACGGTGACGGGAAATACGAGGGATCATGTCAAAAGTAAAAAGATAAAGGATAAGTGTGTGTGAAATAAGTAGGGCTTTGAGTGAGATGAGTGTATTTGAAGTGAGTATAAGAGAATGTTATCAGAGGCGCTTACCGTACTAGATGTGGGGAGTATATCTGAAATTCGTATAGTGAGAATATGCTAGGTTTAATAAAAGAACAGTGGAGACATGCGAAATGCTTTTGTAAATCAAGAAAATTAATCTATTTTGGAAGAAGGAATATACCTTGGATATGTGTCGAGAAAATATATCTTAAAATGAAGTAAAAGGTATACGTGCAAATAGGGAAAGAAGTATATTCAAACTTGACAATATATATATATATATATATATATATATATATATATATATATATATATATATATATATATATATTGCAGTGCCATAAGTGGAATATGTGTCTAATAAGCGAAAGAAGAATATGCAAAAAAGGAGCTAAATAGGAATGTTTAAAAAGAGGAAAATTAAAGTATCTATCTGAAAATAATAAATGTTCATCAAGATTGAGTATAATAAAAGTAATTATATCGAATGAATGAAATAGTAATTGGTTTACATATCTGAGGTGAGTTATATGAGTAAGTTTACGTGACGAGTAAGGTAAGAGTAACAGGGTAAAGTAAGAGTAAAATAAGAAGAGTACAGTAAGCGAAGATAAGAGTAACGAGTAAAATAAGAGTAAGATAAAAGTAAAATAAGAGTAAAGTAAGAGTAAGAGTAAAATAAGATTAAGATTAGAGAAATATTAAGATAAAATACAATAAAAAAAAGTAAGATAATTAAAGTAAGAGTATAAGCGCTGTAAAAATGCAGGCTACGTGGAGGCAGGCAGACATGCGCAGGAGGAGGCGGGGGACTGAGAATTATGAGAGCAAGTAAAAAAAAAAAAAAAGTGCCATTAAAAGAAAACATTAATGAGACACTCAACTCCACGTGGCCATTGACGCCCTAAAATGGACTTTGGGGGGGCGGGGGCGCAAGATTCAGTGGGGAAAAAATGAAAAAAAGAGCCCCCTCCCCCCAAAAAAAATGAAAAAATAAAAATGCAGAAAATCTCAAATGAAGTTGCGAGCACCACATTCACGACTCGAGAATCTTGGGGTGAGTGCGAGATTTTTATTTATTTATTCGTTTTATTTTTTTCCCCTGGGGTGTGGGAAGCTTGTTTTTATATATTTTTTCTTGGTGTTTTGAAGGGCTGGGCTCGTACATACTTGTGGTTGGGGAGGGGAGGGGAGGGGAGTCTAGAGGGAAGGGTGGAGGAGAGGGAAGAGGAGGGGGTGAAAGGATAGTGGATGGGGAGGGATAGGAGGAGGGAGATTAAGAGGGATGCAGAGAGAAGGTGAAGGAGAAAAGAATTGGTGATAGAGAGGAATAGGAGGAGGGAGATGAAAGGGAGAGGAAGGGGGAAGTAAATGGAGGAACATGGAGAGGAGGAAGAAAGGAAAAGGAGGAGAGAGGTGAGGAAGAGAAGGGGAGAGTTAAGAGAGGGAGGAAGAATAGGGGAGAGGTAAGGAAGGAGAAAGGTGAGAAATAAGGAAAGGGAAAGAGAGAAGGGAGGTGAAGGGATGGAAGAGGAGGAAACGGGAAGGAAGGGTAGAGGGGATGTATGGAAAGGGAAGGGAGGAAAGGTAAAGGGAAGGGTAGTGGAAAGGTAAACAAGGGGGAGGAGGAGGAGAGGACGGGTGCCTTTCCTCATGTATAGTCTGTCATTTTTTTTTTTTTTTTCTCCCCTCTTCACCCATCACCACCCACAGGGCTCAAGGAATAATCCCCCCTCCCCCGGCACCAGTGTTTACCTTTGTATCATTCTTAGTTTTACTCTCGTTCTCACATCAGCTTGACTTCTCCTCTCCATCCTAATACTTAACACCTTCCATCTTGACTTATTCTGTGAGTTACATTAGCATTTTGTCAAACCGTCTGTCTTTCACAAGGATTTGTTAACTTCACCTGAGTAACAACATCTGAAAAAGAGTATAATGCGTTAGTCTTGTGAGGTGGAACCAAGGTTGTAAGAGCTTGAATGCTGTATAAATAAATCGTCTAGACGATTTTGCTGGGCATGGTGATGATACTCATAGTTCTTCCACCTTAGTGCTTTATTCTTCCATCGTTGTGGGTACTGCCTCACCCTGCCCTTTGGTGTGAAGGAGATACTGGTGTTTATGATAATTGTGAGTCAGCAACAGAGGGGTACCGTAATTTGCCTTTTGATAATATTGCAGGTTTGTATCTTAACAAAGTGTGGCCATCGGGATACTTAGCCGATGATCCAGTGCTTCCATAATACATACCTCTAAGTGATAGGGAAGGTTACTGATTTTTAACAACACGTGAAGTTTCAAGTGCCACGCACAAGCACTTAAGGTCTGCAGTGGTATTGTGGTGTAGTGTAGTTTGGTGTAACGTAGTGTAGTGTGGTGTAGGATAGTTTAACGTAGTTTGGTATAGTGCAATGTAGTGCAGTGTAGTGGTGTAGTGTAGTATAGTGGTGTAGAGGCTTAGAATAGGGGAAGAATTGATGGATAATTGAGTGTACTTCAGCGTAACTGCTTGATAATTACGGAAAGGGGGGTGTAATTTTTTCCCCTAGTCTCCCCTCTTGGCCGAGTGCATGCAGGGGAGGTGAGGGGGAAAATCAGTGCATGGGGGAATTTTTTGTGCCTGAGGGCGGAGGCTGGGTGCGTTGGAGAAAGAGAGAGAGAGAGACCTCACTGGATCCATCCCGAGGTAATATTGAAGAAAAGAAAAAAAATAACAAGCTGTAGAAGATAATATTACAAGGGAAGCGGGGTGTTGGGGTACGAAGAAAGAAGAAAAAGTACAGAGACAAAGACGGACAGAAGATTGGAACGTGATTTTGTGTGTGTGTAAGGATGAAATTAATTTTATATAAACAGTTGTGTCGTTGTGAGGAAAAGAAGACTAAACGTAATTTTAATTCTCTGTGCGTGCGCGTATCCTAACCCTACCTACTCCTTTCCCTCTCTTACTCCTCCCCCACCCCTCTACTGTCTCCCACTCCTCCCTCCCTCCCCCATCCATTGTCCCACCCTCCCCTCCTCCCTTTAGTGACGTCACAGCCTCCACCCACAACAATAACCCCCACTAAAAAAAATTAAAGTGTGGAATGTTAATGGGGAACAGGCGGCCGTGGATCGGGGGCCTGAGAAAGGGATGAGGGCTGTGGCAAATATAAAAATTACCGCGCTTATGAATTGGTTGAGAGAGAGAGAGAGAGAGCGCGCCCGTTGAACTTTGCCTTACCTCCCGTTTAGCCGTTTCCGTTTGGTCTTGAAATTAGGTTGTGAGTGTTTGATGTTATTGTGTACTTGTAAAGAAAATATTAACGAGTGAAAATTAATATGTATTTGTATAGAACTTAATTTTATCTTGTGATAGTTCTGAGTGAGTTTTTTTTTTTTTTTGTGACAATTTCTGTAGTTACCTTATACCTGCAAGTTAATGACCTGTTAAGTAATTAGATGTATTGTTTATTTATTTACTTGTGGTATATGATAAAAGGGCAGTGGAAATTTGCCTTAGCTAACGTTTGGGTGTGAGCTGTGTTGAAATCAGATTCCCCCCTCCTCTCTCTCTCTTTCTCTCTCTCTCTCTCTCTCTCTCTCTCTCTCTCTCTCGCTTTCTGTGTGTGTGTGTGTGTGTGTGTTAAAAAGCTTTCTTCGTTATTCGTTTTACTGTACAGCACATAGTTAAGTCAGGCAGACAAGTGACAATTTTGCTGAGAGAGATTTTAGCTGTCGTTGAGGTAATAAAAGAAAAGAATATAGGAGTATTCCAACCTTTGGCTCGTTGTTTAAAATCTTTTCCATTCAATGTTACTAAATTTTCCCTTTTGTCCCTTAACCCTTCAATCACTTTTTCTGTTCCTTCCTTCATTCTCGGTTCCATCATCTAACCTCTTTTTCCGACCTTTCTTATCATGTAGTTTGTCTTTCCTTTTTTTTCCTGTTTCCTTCACATTTTCATTCAGTCTTGCCTTTCCTCCTACCATCTGTCTTTCCATTTTTTTTTTTTTTTTTTTTTTTTTTTTTTTTTAAAGTCTGTCATTCGTTCTTTTCTCTCTCATCCATTCCGTCTCACATCTGTCTAACGCTGGTGGTTCATTATTATTTATTTGTCTTCTTGCGTGACGGGTCCCTCCTCTCAGCCGTTGATCCACCGAGAAAAGAAATCCTGCAACGCGATAAAAATTTAGGGGCTAGAAGAAAAAGAACAAGAAAAATAGCTCAGAGAAAACGGAGCCTTGGCTTTCCATGCGTCGGAATTTTGTTGACCCCCGCGACGGCAACACCGGGAGCGGATGCCAGCGAGCGTTATTAATTATTATTTTTCACCGTTATTTAGGGATTGAGTCTAGTTTCCATTAGTAGATTTAGGTGTAGGGGTAGATTGTACGTTAGTAGATGAGGTAGGTAACGGAGAAAGCGTTTGGGATCACGGGGAAATGTCGGGAAAAGATCGGGGCCCCTTCCCACCCCGGCGCGTCACCTCCCGGCTTGCAAATTAGCCTGATCGCTTTGTAGGGTGAAAAGAGGGATTTTTATACTGGAGTCAGCTGTGGGCACAACAAGGGTTATAATGCACCCTATGAATGCCTGGCCCGGACCCTTCACCCGCCGGCCAGTACCCTACCCACAGAGGATTTTTACTGCTTGGGGATGTTTGTGGGTGGCGGGTGGAGTGTGTGTTGGTGGGTGGGTGGATGGGTGTCGGGTGGAGTGTGTGTTGGTGGGTAGGTGGATGGGTGTCGGGTGGAGTGTGTGTGTGTGTGTGTGTGTGTGTGAGAGAGAGAGAGAGAGAGAGAGAGAGTGAGTGAAATATGAGTGTATGTTGTAATCTCTCTCTCTCTCTCTCTCTCTCTCTCTCTCTCTCTCTCTCAGTCCAATCTTTCTACTTCTGTCCCCTTCCCTCTCCTTCCTTCCTTCCTTCCTTCCTTCCTCTTCCTCCCCTACGGTCGTTATATATTTTTACGAAGCAGTTGCAATTAGGAGGTAAATGACCTTACCAATTTCCCTCTTACTCCTCTCTGTCTCTCTCTCTCTCTCTCTCTCTCTCTCTCTCTCTCTCTCTCTCTCTCTCTCTCTCTCTCTCGTGTTCGCATGTGAGTCTGTCTATCTAACTGTGTCTATCTGCTGTCCTTTTCCTTCATTCATTTTTCTTCCCTCTTCGCTTTTGCTTCTTAGTTTATTTTCTGTGCTTCCTTCACCCTCTTTGGCTGTCTTCCTCCTTATCCCTTTCCACATTAATATCACTCCTCTTCCCATCATCCCCTCAGTTTCCCCTTTCTTTCCCTCTAGTCTCTCTGCTCTCCCTCATCTCCCCGTACCTCTTACCTTTTACTCCCTCTTTCCTACCCATCATTCCCCCCCCCTTCCCTTCAATCACCATCATCACTTCCTTGTCTCCCCACACCCCTTTCTTTCCCTCCCTTCCCTCTCCTTCATCACTTCCTTCTCCTCTCCCTCCCTACCTCCCTCTCCCCCTACCCACCAGGAAAGGGAGTCCATATCTACTAATCCCCCTGTGTAAGCTGACCCGCCGACCCTACACCGGACCACAGTTTTATACTCTTGTTTTATTCTGCCTGCCCTCCATTGCACTAGACACCCACACTAGGATTTAATGGATACACCTTCAGGAGTGTTTTTATTTCATGTTTTTCGCTGTGTAACCGGGAAGGTGTCACATAGTTATACCTGTGTGTGGGTGTGGGTGTGTGTGTGTGTGTGTGTGGGTGTGGGTGTGGGATATATGTATTATGTATTTACTATATACTGCATACCGGTATATGCTAGTAGCGTGTGTGAATTAGGTGGGTGTTGGGGGAGTCTTCTGCACTATTATAGTCCTCTTAACCTTTTAGAACTTTGTAGTTTAGTAATCAACAGCCGTATTAGTAGGAATGAAGGCACAAACGTATTGACAAGTCTGTTTATGACGATCAGTTTCAAAGCACTTCCTAGTATACGAAATGGGTAGACTGCATTACAACATACGTAAGGTAATTAACAGTGATGAAGAAAAGTCGAACTTTTTAATTGTGCGTCTTGCTTTCACTAGTGTCAGAAATTGATGTGTCCATCCCCATCACTGTATCGTGTGTAACCTCTTTGTTAGTTTAGTCTCTTAATGGATTTTGTTACGTTAAGGACATGCGATTTTGTTTTACTTAGGAAAATCTTTTAGATCGGGAGGACGTAGCTGTAGTCCAATAACCCCGTCGCTACAAATTGCTCTTAACTGAAGTGAAATCGTTTGATGGAGGTTTAATTAAAATGAAAAAGTACTTCATTGGACAGAAGGGAGTTAATAAATTGGCCTAGGAATACTGTTAGAGTGACATAATCGTGAAGTAAATGTGAAAGCTAATAAAGCACATTGTATGAAATATGAGAATCCGGTTAATGTGAAAGATTTGTGTGGACTGCGAAGACTATGACTTGCAGTTCATCCCATAGGCAGACGATCCTAACGCCTCTTCCTTACCGATTTATTTTTAGATACGGCTGGCTAATACCGTTTTTTACATTATATATGCAGAGTCTGGTAATATTAGAATGATTTAAGCAACACAGAAGAGGACGGCAAGGTGTATTAAGCAAAATAAGTCGCACAAGAAGAGGTGCTAGAGAGCTCTCGTAACGAACGAGAATATTGGCATAGGAGACACCCCCGCGTCTGTAGTGCAGGGGTTACTGAAGGCTACATCCAATAAATAAATAAAAATATAAATAAATAAATAAAGCCTCCGAAATCAGCAAAAATTAAATAAGAAAGTCATCGGGGCCAAGAAGTTAAATAGTCACTGAAGTTGGCGAAGACATAAAATCTCTTAACTACGGGACCTGCATGTAATTTTCCGGGAATATCAGGAATTAAGTGATAAATACCTCCTCGGGCTGAAAGGGTTTAAGCTATATGGTGTAAGACTTGAGGATGCACATAACCCCTTCAGTGCGAGGGACCTTTCCGCAGCTTAACCCCATTTCTCCCATGACGCGTTTTTTAAAATCAGTATTTCCAGACGATTTAATTCAGGTGAGGGGAGACATTTCAAAGTGGAGGGATTAGGTAGAGGATTTATAAACTTGTGTAGAATTAGAAGGCCCTCCTAAGCTAAATAAAATCATGTAGTAGCAGAAAGAACAAGGGAAAACAGTGGCGTCTCGAAGAATGCAAGTTAATCGCCTGGTCATAACAGGAGTATAATCGTGAAATCATCGTCATTGGAAAGGACTTCAGTGTAGACCATTTAGAATCCCTTGGAGGCCCATCAGAGGGTCTTCTGGTTCATTCTTGGCACCTATAGATGATTTTACATAGGTTTTCGCGGTATTTATCTCTGTTGTTATGCTGCCATGTTTTTTTTTTTTTTTTATGTAATCAACCTGTTATGCAGGTAATGGAAAGACGTTTGCATGTAAGTGACTGCGTTAATGAAGGACATTTACCTAATCCCTTCAGTTCGAAAAGCCTATCCTGAATTAAAATCATATATTCATTTTATCTTTTCTTTTTTTAATCATTACTCGGCTATAGTAAAATATGTCAGAGAGTTTCTTCTTAAACTGGCGGAAATGGCCTAGAGATAACAAGATTGTATTATCCCCTGAGTTAAAGACAAACGTCTGGCGGTAGCAAGAATAAGATTACCGTATTGAAGGCGCTAAGTTGAGTTGATTAGTGTAGAGGTAGAAAGAATAAAATTGAATATAGTAAAATAAAATGTGAGTAAAGTCGTAGCAGTGTTCACCCTTACGTAGCAGGCTGTCAGTGCCCGTTCCCAAGACCACGCCCACCCACTCACCCAGAGAGAGAGAGAGGGAACCTGTGGATGTATAAAGATACGTGTGAAATGAAAAATCGAGAATTTTAGATGTAGTGGAATTATTTTAACGATAATGATGATGAAGGATATATGGAAGGCATGAGGTTTGTTGGAGAATGGGATAGGAGATTTGAGAGTGGGATTTAGGTGATGAGGAGAGAGAGTATGGAGAGGAAGGGAGGGGGGGGGGATGCGGATGAAAGAGAAAGAAGGGGAATGAGGAAAAGGAGGAGGGACGTTGAGGAGCCAACGGGGAAGAAGAGGAGGGACGAAATGAGAGGTTGTAGAGAGGAATGGGAAAGATGGGGAAGTATTAGTGAGAGACAAGAGGGTATGTGGGGGGAGTTGGGGAAGGGAGAGGGGTGGGGGAGAAGAGGAGGGAGGGAGGGGAAGGGGAAAAGGATGAAAGAACATGGTATGCAGAAAGGGAAAGGATGAAGTGGAAAGAGGAGAGAAGAAAAGGTAGATCTGGAATGGAAGAGGGAGGTGTTGCTAGGAAAGGGTGGGGGGGAGGAAGTATTGATAAGCAGAAAAGAAGAGAGAAGGTAGAACCGAGGAAAGGGATGAGAGGGTGGAGGGGGAAAAAAAAAAGAGGAGGTAGGTAAGGGAAGGAAAGAAAGGGTAAGTAGGGGGGAAGAGAGAAGAAGAAGTAAAGGGGGGGGAAGAAAGGTAGGTGGGTGGTTTGGAAGTAATGGTAAGAGGGAAAAGGAAGAAGAGAAGGTCGAAAGGAGAAAAAGGATGAGAAGAAGGAAGGAAAGAAAAAGAAGTAGGTAGTGGGGAGGGGAGGGAGAGAAGAGGTAGGTAGGGAGGAGAGAGGCAGGTAGGTAAGGGAAGGGGGGGTATCCTGCAACCCGAGCCTCACACCACAAAAGCAGTGCCCCCCCTCCAGCCCACATGATTGGCTGGCTCGCTCCTCTCACATCCTCTTATCAGCGCTGCCACTACCACGCTCTCAGTCACCTCAAAATCACACACTTTCTGACCCAAAATTACCCTAACACCTGCTCACAATCACACCTTACACCCCAGAATGGTATGGGGGACCGTAATAGATGCTTAGGTATTCGCCTGAGTTTTTAGGTGTGAGTGGAGAAGGCCGTGGGTATGGAGGGTGTAGTCTTTGGCAGCGGTGCACAGGAAGATCAGCCCCATGCCCGGCCCTTCAGACAGGCGAAAAAAAACTGCCGGATGCCCCTCAGTCGCAACACAAAAAAGGTGGTGGGTATACCGGTTGGGGCGCGACGGGCTGTTCGTGAGTAGGCTACCCGCGCCCGACCCTGAGCCTGCGCCGTGGAACCTGCGCTGCAACTGCTCCTGCGCCTGCACCCGGTCCTGAACCGTGGCTCCTGACGACTCAGGTACAGTCAGGGTCAAAAGTTTGCCTACGATTCCTCTGTGCCTGCTTTAAACTGAAGGCATGTCTGTCACTTTCCTCACGACGCATCATAACATAGATAATTATCAGCCGAAAAAAAAAAGTAATAAACCAAACCTTTCCCTAGGAATATTAGCCATTAGAAAGATGTGAGAAGTACAAGACGTGAAATATTAGACAAACTTGTGCTCCTGACTGTACCTGCGTCCGATCTTGCCCCAGCGCCGTCGCTCTGGTCACTGTGCTGTCGGTCCTGCTTTTGCGCCATCACCTTTACCCCAGCGCCCTGGCTCTGTTATAGGTACCCGCGCCTGGCCCTGCCTCTGCGCCGGCGTCCGTGGTGTGCCCCAGTAGCAGTTCCTTAAGGTTTGGTGGTGAGTCGAATTTTGCAGCACAGTCGGGGTGTAGGAAGTAGAATGGGGGGGAGGGGGACGGGGAGGAGCAGGCGTTGGCGGGCCCCCAACGGTAGCCTAGCCTCGGGCACCTAGGCTGCGTCTCGCAAGGGAAAATAAAGGAATGTCATTATTATTATTATTATTATTATTATTACTACTATTATTATTATTGTTATTAGTTTGGTTGGTTAATTGGTTGGTTGGTTATAGAAAAAAAAGGCTTCACTATCATATTAGGTAGATTTTAAACCCTTTCCCAAATAAGGGTCGCAGTTTGAGGCCTCCGATCAACTATCTTATTCAGGTGAAGTGAATCTTTGGCAGGTAAGTGGTTAGTAACAACTCACAATACTACCTCATTCAGTGCTAGAATTTTGTTTTTCCAAAGATAGTCTGGTGCCGAGTGTTTCCATGTAGTTTTGATGGAGGGTGGAGGTGATACATTATGACCCCGGTAGGCATGAGATGGGGGCGTGGGAGGGGAGTATTGGTATGTGGGGTGGGGTGGTGGTGTGGTGTTCCTTCTTGTAGTGTGTCGGCATCGTGGGTTTGGCAGCATTTCCTACTAAACACACGGCACCTTGCTCCAGGATTAGTGAGAGTGTCAGTTGTGCGTATTATGCTGTAGAAATCACTGGTATCTTTCTGCCATTAACCTCTTCGGTCTGAGGGATTTTTCTGAGCTTAATAAAATAAGCTAGAGTTATCGTGCCTAAAGCAAACGACGTCTTCCGACCGAATGGATTAAGCGTCTCTCTCTCTCTCTCTCTCTCTCTCTCTCTCTCTCTCTCTCTCTCTCTCTCTCTCACACACACACACACACACACACACACACACACACACACACACACACACACACACACACACACAGTAGAGGTAGGCATACATAAAATACAGTATGGTGCATAATTGTACAGACCAAAATTTCTGTATCTCTAACAGTATAAATTGGTAATATTGTAATAAGAGAGAGAGAGAGAGAGAGAGAGAGAGAGAGAGAGAAAGGGGGGGATAAGCTGGGTGGTATAAGAAAGATTAAAAAAAAAAAAAAGTTGATCCCGTTCAAATTTTTTTACTGAAAGAGGATTGGTGGGGGAAATCGCTTCCTCCAGTTTATCTTCATCCCGAGGACTTCATTTATATTGTAGTGTATTCTTGCCACCACTAAACGATACTCTTGGCCACAACCACTTATCTGTACTGACGTCTTTTTCATGTTATTGTCGCCACCACCAGATGATTTTGCTCAGCTGTATCTAACCCCATGATTTAATTTTGAGCTGAGTGAAATCGTCATTGGATAGCAAGAATGACATGGAATATATCACTATAGTTAAGTGGTTAATTACATAGTTCTTGTAACCTAAGCAGAGTAAAACCGTCTTGCGGTTCCCGGACGGTGAAGGAGTTAATTGAAATTGACTAACGTCTTCACTACCAGAAGTTTCAAGCTCAGTCAAGTCGTCTGGCAGAAGTTTTTGTAAGACGAAATCTGTTAGTATACATATTACTATGCGTAGGAAATGCCGAGGATACTGTTCAGGATTTATTTATTTTTTTCATACCGGCCCTTTTTGTTCCAACACAGTTCTATAATACTTAAATGTACTTAACGGTATTTAAATGTTCAGATATATAAATATTCGGATACTTTAATGTTGTAATACATAAATGTTCCAATACCTGCTTGTGCTACCCTAGATATAACAGATGCTTGAGTAGCTACCCATTTGTATTATTAGTAAGTAGGATTAGCTTATTAGGAATGACATTTATCATTTATCGTCGTAAATCATTTTAAAGCTAACCCTTTGAGGACAGAATAACCATAATTGATTCAAATCGTCAGGCGATAGGAAGAATATATAATCAGGGACTTGGCCTCGTTGAGAATTCAGGAGAAATTAATGCCACTTTTCTTAGTTCCTAAACTTAATCGTTGCAATGTCTTTCGGCCAAGTGCTTAATCCTTTAGCACCAACGATATATTTTTAAGTATATTGTTCCTACTAACGGACGAGTTTACTCAGCTTAGGAGAGCGCCCAAGTTAGGAAGATGGATATTCAACACTATCTACACTTCGAAAACTTTACCCTAAGCAAAGTAAACCCGTCTGGATGTAGCAAGATTATAGGCAAATATCCGTCATCGTTGTTTATATTAGCAGTATTGTAGCAAGAGTGAGTGCCATTTTATATATTGTGTGCTTATGAATTATTCTGGAACCTGCCTCACCACATCTAACAGTGAGTGGGGGTTTGGATGATGATGATGATGATGATAGCTTATATTATTGTTATTATTTATGTGATTTCTCTTTTTCTTCTCTATTTCATTATATTTTTGCGCCCTAGTTAACCTCCATGTTAACCCCTTCAGGACGATAATTTTTCTTTTTCAATCTATCTAATGTTCCACCAGGGATTAAACAGTCATATTTAATCTCTCCTCTTCGAAAAATCTCTTCTAAGCTGAATTAAATCGTCTGAAGAGAGGAAGAAGAAAATTACAGACATCATCGTAAAGAGGTGAAATCCACTCCAGGCGAGTTAATTGAGATTTGGAAAGAACTGGAGATTGATAGATGAAGAACGGGAGATTTTAGATGAAGATCGGGAGATTTTAGATGAAAAACGGGATTTTTTAGGTGAAGAATTGGAGATTTTAGATGACGAATTGGGGATTTTTTGGCAAAGAACTAGAGATTGTAGATGAAGAACAGCAGATTTGTTGGTGAAGAATTGGGGATTTTTTGATAAAGAACTAGAGATTTTTGAGGAAGAACCGGAGATTTTAGTTGAAGAACTGGAGATTTTTAGATGAACGGGAGATTTTTTAGATGCAGAACGGGAGATTTTTAGGGGAAGAACTGGTGATTTTTAGATGAAAAACTGGAAATTTGTCATTGAAGAACTGGGGATTCTAGATGAAGAACTGGAGATTTTCTGTTGAAGAACTGGAGATTTTAGGTGAAGTACAGCCATTGCTATGCCTTTATATACGAGGGGATCTCCAAGGCCCTTATTCTGGTCAGCCAAGGAAGCTTCCTAGCACCTTTTCCATAGCGATTTATTTTTGGATCCAGCAAGTTAATAATAACTTTCTGTACTTATACGGAGTATGGCGATATTGGAATGATTGACAGCACAGAAGAGTATAATATCGTATGAAAAACAAGATAAACCGCTAAGGAAAAGATGTTAGCCACACAACCCGACGAGAATACGAGCCCTACACTGATTCACAGAGTTTGAGGTTTGCTAAAATAGAGTGTAAAAGACGTCCTCGGGTTAAAGGTGTTGAAAAGTTTAAATTTAAGACCCAGATTCAGTAACAGAGTCTTGTTAATTAATTGAGGATTTGGGGATTGCCCTGGTGATGAAAAGGTTAATTATTCGTATATTTTAACACCTTGTACTTCGACGTATTTTAACCCCTTCATTACAGTACTTCTTTTATTTATTTATAAATTGCATTCTGATACGTAGATGAAAATAACGTAGTGTGGTGTGTCCACCCCAACATTGAATCTCACTCTCACGAGGACGAATGCATTTTTGTGGTGAGAAATTTGCAATATTTTCTCGTAAGATTTGGCTGTACGGAAATGAATGTATTTTTTTCTTACATTCTGGAAGTGTATAGTGCTTGGGAGGCGAAGGAGGGTATTGTAGGTTGTAGTGGTAGTGGAAGAAGAGGAGGAGGGAGAGTTCGAGAAGAGAAGAACCGAGAGGAGGAGAAGGGCAAGAGCATATGGAGGAGGAGGAGGAGGAGGAGCATGAAGACAGGATTTGGAGGAGGAGCAGGGAGATGAGAACAAAAGCGAAGGAAAGAAAGGAAGAGGATTCGCCAAAACCAGGGTTAGAATATTTTTTTCGTAAAAATCTTATCGTTGAGGGAGTGAGCAAGAGGAGGAGGAGGAGGAACAGCCTGAGGAGGAAGAGGAAAGGGGGAAGGAGGACATATGACGAGGGAAGGAAAAGGAGGAGGAGGAGGAGGAGGATTCGTCAAAACCAGGGTCAGATGGATTTTTTTTTTTTTTTTTTACCTCCCTTTTTTTCACGTCTCAAGGAGTATGGCCAAGTCCCCCCTCTTCCCATCCACTCGAGCATCTTCGTTTTCTACGGCACTGGTTCCCTTCACAATCCCCCCTTTTTTTATTTTGACTTTTTTTTATTTATATTGTACCGCCCGTTTCATTCATGTTTTCGATTTTTTTTAGATATACAGTATATGTGGGGGGATAATATGGATTGATCCGTTGGTAAGTTTTTCGTGTGTTGTTGTTGCTTGTTGTGTTTGTTGGTATTGATCGTGTGCAGGAAGTGAGTGAGGTGTGAAAGAGAGAGAGAGAGGGGGGGGGGGAGCGTCATGTCAGTAATGGTGAGGATCCTTGGCCATAGCGCTGCAAATGCGCTTAAAACGTACATTCATACAGTGCAAATATAAAGTTTATATAAACATCCATATACATATATAAAACCGTATGTACACAGCGCGTACATAAACAAACATTATAAGTCAGTTGTTTTCCTCCATATATATATATATATATATATATATATATATATATATATATATATATATATATATATATATATATATATGTAGTATAGACACACACACACACACACACACACACACACACACACACACACACACACCTCTAGTCCCCCTCATACATCTAGCCCCACATATAGCCCACACATCCAAAACACACACAGACCCCCCCCCTCCCCCACCTACACATCCAAGCAGCCAAGCCTCCTAAACGCGCTATCCTACCCAGGCCAATCCAAACACCACCAAGCAGATCCTAACCTTCAAACACGTCCACAGAGCGTACGAAAGCCAACACCTTCAAAGTGTGTGTGTGTGTGTGTGTGTGTGTGTGTGTGTGTGTGTGTGTGTGTGTGTGTGTGTGTGTGTATCAGAGAGAGAGTTCCTGCCAGTCTCTCTCTCTCTCTCTCTCTCTGCTTCCTACCTCGCCTCCTGAAGCCTCAAGCGTGTGTGCGTGGGCGCGCGCGCATCGTCGGGTGGTAATGTAGGTGCCAGGTTTAATTAGTACGTGTGAGACTGGAGGGAAGTTCATGTGTGTGTGTGTGTGTGTGTGTGCGTGTGCGCGTGTGTGAGAGAGAGAGAGAGGGAGGGAGAGAGAGAGAGTTTGGATGGGTGTGTGTGTCTAGGTGTTGTGTATGCGAATGAGATTGATACATATATACATACATACATAGAGGAGGGTGATTGTGTGTGTGTGTGTGTGTGTGTGTGTGTACGTCCTTAATTATGAGTATGTGTGAGTGTATATATTGACGTTTTTCTATGAGTGTATGAATAAGTGAGTGTGTATGCAAAGCTGAGGGTGTGTTAATAAAATATGAGTGTGTGAGTGAGGCTTGGTGTCGGATTTGGCCGTGTAAGGGTACACCAGCTAACTCATCTATTATTATTATTATTATTATTATTATTATTATTACTACTGTTATTATTGTTGTTTTATTTTTCTACTACCACCACCACCACCACCACCACCACTATTACTATCATCATCATCATCATAATCATCAGTTATTATTACTGTGATCATGGCGCCTGGTGGTTTAGTGTGTAATTAAGGTGCTTCAATTGGATTGAGCCTGTGTAGGTTTATATCCAAGGGGTGGTTGGGGTTTATTGCTCACGTAATGCCACTCAGGGATGAGTGAGGCTGGTCATTCTCATCTTAAATGTCAGGACCAACTTGCCTAGCCCCGGGTTCCTACGCTCCTCTATGGGGCGACAGGATTGGATGATGGATGGATGGATGGATTTTTATTATTATTATTATTATTATTATTATGGTTGTAGTAGTAGTAGTATTTATTATTTATCATTGTGTTAGTGCCGTCGATGTTTGAGATATCTTTCTTTCTCTTCATATTACCGTATTATTATTGCTGTTGCTGCCGTTGCCGCTGTTATTTCACTGACGTACGAATTTCAGTGACATTATTAATGTAATTCATTCTCTCTCTCTCTCTCTCTCTCTCTCTCTCTCTCTCTCTCAAAACACGTAATTGAGGAGTTTCCGCCTTGTCTTTAACCCTTTCAACCAGAGGACGCCATTTTGATTTGATTCTTGCTAGCCCAAAACGATTATAATTTGCCTTGATGGAGGCATTAGTTACAGCCCCCAGTAACCCCTCCAGTAATTGAGATAGTGCCTCAGGTGAATAAAATCGTCTGGAGGGAAGAAGAATCAGGTTAAAAAAAGCGTCATATCACTAAAATATTTAAGTCTTTCATTACTAGAAGCCTCCCCTACGCTGAATGGAATCGTCTGGCTGATGCAGTGATTTTAAAGACTTTGGTGCAGGATGATTTAATTGAATTTTTAACGCATATAGTCGGAGGGGTTCTTTTTAAGGTGAATAAAGTAATCTGACGGCAGAAAACAAATGGGCAATTAAAAAAAACGAAAAAAAAAAAAAGAAGAGTGTCAAGCCACATCAGAGAGCGAGTGAGAGAGAGAGAGAGAGATAAACTGAAATCAGTGAAAAATGTCTGATAGAAATTTTAAACTAGACGACAGGGTACGAAAAAAAAAAAAAAAAAATGGGATTATTTTTACTCCCTTCACTTCAAAACCGTCCACTGAGCTGAATAAAATCGTCTGGCCGAAGCGGGAATGGAGGAAATATCGCAGTAGTGAGACGATTAGGCGCTTACAACAGGGCAGGACTTGTATGTTACTCAAGCAGACTTTTTCGTACTTTTGCTTTCCGTGTTTCTGGATTTTAGATTTCTTCATCCCCAAGTGAGAAAGGGAAGGGTCAGATGGTGGTGGTGGTGGTCAGGATGATGATGATGATGATGGTTATAATGATGATGGTGATGATGATGAGATGATACTGATGATGATGATGATGAATGGAGGAATTGATGGTGGTGAAGAGGGGGAATTGATGATGATAATGATGATGAGATGATTATTGATCATGAAGAAGAGGAGTTGATGATGCCAAACGCCAGGCGATTTTATTAAACTTAGGTATGACGTTCTTTGGGCTGTAAGAACTAACCTTCCCCCCCCCCCTCCAACAAAAAAGTGCATAAAAAACAGTTTCTGACCTATGAAAGAGTAGTTGATATTAAGTCCTTCAGTAGGTTATTTCATTTTTCTTTTATTCCTGCCACCTTCAGACGATTTTATTAGTTTCTCTGGATACTTTTCGAGCCTGAGGGGTTAGATACAGCCTTCCAAAGCTTTTCAGTATAAGATATCTAAAGTTGAAGAAAATCGTCCTTAGTTAGAGGGAGAGGGGGCGATAGAAACTAAGAAATCACCGTACTGAAGGGATTAGAAGTGATTGCCGTGGTGCACAAGAAGCCAAAACTCTCATTGTTCTTATCTTGGGTTTTGCAAATGCCAGTACAGAGTGTGAGTCTTTTTTTTACATTTTTAGGACAATGGGCATCTCAAAAACTGAAAAATCTTCCAGCTGTAAGCTTAATAAAATGAATCGTACGGAATATATTAGTGGAGATCGTAATAACCCCGTCACCGCGAAAGGTCTCCCGTAAACTGAGTAAAATCGTATGGCTATGGGAGAAAAAAAAAGAAAAAAGAATCGAACTGTTGGGGTTAAAATTTTACGGCGATAATACAAAAATGTTCGAACTGAAGGCATTAAGAACTGTATCAACCCCTGTCGCTGCCTAGGATTCACTTCATTTTATTCTGGCTAACATTAGACGTTTCTCCTCTACTGAGGTATTTCCCGGTAGTCAGGGAGTATACAGTTATAGCTTATAGAGTAACCCGTATCACTGGTTTACACGTATTTGTTTTTTTTTAGGGGGGTGGGGGATATTCTTAAAAAGTTTTGTTCAGCAGAAAAAAGATCCTAGTAGTAAGTGGATCAGAAAAAAAAAAAATGTCCCCCGTGTTTTGCTTCGGCTGACACAAGACGATTTTGTATATGTAGCAAAGGAAAGTCCTAGCACAAGAGTCATAGGAATATTTAAAAGCTTCATGTTATGTTTACCTTTAGTTCAGACAGTTTTGTTTAATAGAAAAAAATTTTGTAGTCAGAAAGGTACAAGAGTAATATTCCTTTTTCAGACAATTTTATTCTGAAGAGAGAATGCGGGGGTGAAAATCCACATTGCCTTTTTTCAGCCAGCACTAGACGATTTTGTTCAGCTAAAAGAAATCCCAACCTAGAATCCCCTCCCTCTACAGGTTACCCTTTCCCCTAACTTTTCTTGCCTTACCCATCTCAGTGCATGATACGGGGGAGGAGGAGTGAGAGGGAAGAGAGAATGGACATGGAGAAGAGGGGAATGAAATGGTTAGAGGGAGGAAAGAGGGAAGGGAAAAGGAAGGAGAGAAGGGGAAAGCAGAAGGAAGCACAGAAGGGGGAGTGAGAGGGGAGGAGTGAGGAGAAAAGAGGACATGAGGGACAGGAAGGAAGAAGAGTGGGAGAAAGGAAAAAGAGAAGAGAATTATTAACGTAGGACAAAGGCAGGGAGAGGGAAGGAGAGGAGAGAAAAGAGAGAGAGAGAGGGGTGGGGGATAAAGTCAGAGAGAGAAAAGGGAGGGGAAGAGAATGAGGACAGAGATGGGAAGGAAAGGAGCAAGAAAAGGGGATCAAGGGGAGAGTAGGTAGGGAGAGAGAGAGAGAGAGAAACATAAAGTTTCCTTTCAAGTTATGGAATTATCATCATTAGGACAACAATATCTGTTTAATGTATCCGTATTACTACTGACTCTGATTTGCACAGGCTTTTATTCTTGTTAATTTTTTTACCCATTTTTTTTTTTTATTTAGGTGGAATTATGAGTGTCCATGCATTGTACGTTGTTTTGGTTAATGGGATGATTGAGTGTGGGGTGATTTGGGACTATGATGAGCATCTGTTGTTGGTATAAATGGGCTTTACACACACACACACACACACACACTATACCTACCCCTGTAATTGATCCATACTCACAGTCACCCCCCCCTCCTTACCTTCTAATAGCTCCCTGTCTTCTCCAGCTCCCTCTTACCGACATCTCCCATTTCTTCACCTTCTCGCTTATTCTTAACTTCTCACCTCCTGTCATCCTTTCCACCTCTCTTCTCCCTCCCCTTTCCTTTCCCATCTCCCATTCTCTCTCCTCTTTCTTTTCGCAGTCTTTTCCCCCCTTCCGCGTTCTTTCCCCACCAACCTCTCTCTCTCTCTCTCTCTCTCTCTCTCTCTCTCTCTCTCTCTCTCTCTCTCGCCTTTCCCACCTCTCCTTCCTCACTTCTTACTTTCCTTCCTTCTTATTGGCTCATCATGCTTGCTTCAGGAAAAGAGGGCTGGGGGGAGCGGCGAAACACATTTACAAACTATTGCCTTGTTGAACCAGTATAGACTTTGTTAATTTCTCCTCTGTGATTGGCTGAGGGCGTGTCTGTTAGCTTATCTGATTGGGTGATTAGTGAACATTATCCCGCTTCCTGATTCTTCCTTACACACTCCTAATGTGCCTCAAATTACCATCCCTCCCAGTCCCCTGTACCTCCCAAAAGTGTAATTTAACTGGATATGATTAGGGCCGTAGCGCACCTCATTTCATTAACATTAAGCTTGTAAAAAAGGTATTTGTTACAGAGTTCAGGACGTGGAATTAAGAGAAAGCCTGAAAAGTGTAAACAGAAGTCAATTATTTAAGCAGGGGGAGGCGGAGTTAGGGTGTGTATGTGGGGTGGGGTTGGGGGAGGGTGTTATTTCTCTCTCTCTCTCTCTCTCGATTCTTCCATCTCCTTTGCCTGCTGCCTCGCTTCATAATCTTTTGCTTCATATCCCATTTCTTTCTCATCTCTCATCTCCACTCCTTCTCTATTTACCTTCATTTCTTCTCCTCCTTTCTCTGCTTCTTCCTCTTCCATTCTTTCTGTTAATCATCCCTCCTTCTCTTTCTCTCCATTTCGTTCTCTCCCCTCTCTCGTCTTTATTCCTTTCTCTTTTTCTTCTCGTCCTTCTCTCTTTCCCCTCTTATGTTCTCCATCTTCATACCTTTCCTCCCTTTCTTTTTTTTTCCTTTCATTCATCTTCCCTCTCTCCTTTCCTTCTGTGCCAATTCTCCCTTTCCCAGCCCTCTTCCGCCTCCTTCAATCTTTTCCTGCCTCATCCCTCTCTTTCCTTCGTCCCTTTCTCCCCCTTTCCTCCTTACCGTCCCTCTAGGTTTCTTTCTTCATCCTTCTTCGTTCGCCTGGCTAACTGTGATGATGGTAATGATGATGACGACGATGTTGACGGCCGTATGGAAAGGAGGAGGTTGTTTAAGATGTAGGATTTGTAGATGGAAGAATATAAAGACCATTGGAGAGTCTTTCATCGAGGTCAGAGATAACCTCCCCTCCTCAAACCTTTAATTACTACCTGCTTAAACGACCTGTTGTACCGTGGATAGGCATAAATCTGGTTAAACTGATTGTTTCTCACAAGGTGAAGTATTGGGTATGTCTTTTTAATCTTACACTTGGCCATACTTTTCATGTGTCTTATCCCTCCATTTTTCCTTCACCTCGACCTGTTGATATTGGAGAGAGAGAGAGAGAGTGTGTGTGTGTGTGTGAGGGAGAGAGGTGGGGGGGGGGGGGTTAAAAGTGACTGCGTTTACCTGTGCCAAGAGTGCATATTTGGGTGCGGCCTTGGAGGTGCGCAGGCTCGTGGGCGCCTTATGTGTGTTAATGGCTTCCTGGTGTAAATATGCTGTGTGTGTGTGTGTGTGTGTGTGTGTGCGCGTGTGTGCGTGTCAGTTTTTTTTTTTTTTTTTTAATGCAGATTTTCTCTAACAAATTATGTGTTTTCATTCCACTAATTTTTTCTTATTTTTTTCCACAATTTTTGTTTAAGGTTGTATTCTATTTCTCGTACATTTTTCTTCCTGTAGTGTGTTTGGTGTCGCCATTTTCTTCCTTCCTCCCCACATTGCTGTACTGTACCCTTTTTCCTCCTAGAGTCCACTTTTAGGCCCTCCTCCCCCACTCAGCATCTCCCTCCCCTCCCCCACCCCACACTCTTACACTGTATTGTTCTTAGAGTAGCTATTACCACTCCTGCTCTCACTCAATTCTCCCACTGCACACTCCATTCTTTCTCCTACCCCCCCCACCCTAACGCCCACTCTCATTCTCCTTCTTAGTATGTCTCCCTCAGCCCCACTTCCACTCCCCACCCAAAACATTGACTCTCCACTTCAGCCTTTCTCTCACCCATCCTTACCCCCACTCCCCTCCCCACCCCTACCCCCAACACTCACGCCCAGCCTCCCACACCTACCCCCACTCATAACCCTACTCCTACCACTATCCCTGCCTCTGCCTCTACTTGAACTCCCTTTCTTGTGTTCCTGTTTCTGTTCCTACTCCAGCCTCTTCCCACGCCAGTCCCAATCCTCACCTTCAACGCTCATTCTTACCTTCTCTGTCTACAGGCGCCGTATCCTTTTCCCAGTGCTCTTCCTCACCCTATCTTAATTCCGACCTCACCCTCTCCTTTTCCCTCTCACACTCACCATCACTCATACTCATCTTCTCACCCTCACTCTTAACCCCATTCTTTCCATCATCCTCATCTCCTACACCCTCACCCTCACTCTTACCCTAGTTTTCTTAATAACACCCACCCTCATTTTCTCCCTCTGCTTCCCCATCTCCTATTCCCGCTTCTTCTCCCTTCCCCATTCCACTGTCGGTCTCTTTTCCATTCTTCCTTCCTCCCCCTTCTCTCTTCTCTCCCTTCTTGTATCCTCCCATTCTCCCTTGGGCTGTCTTCCCCCATTCTCTCATTCACCATCTTATCCTTCATTCCTTCTTTCCCTTTCCCTCCTCTCTCTCTCTCTCTCTCTCTCTCTCTCTCTCTCTCTCTCTCTCCTTCCTTCCTTCTTTCCCTTTCCCTCCTCTCTCTCTCTCTCTCTCTCTCTCTCTCTCTCTCTCTCTCTCTCTCTCCTTCCTTCCTTCCTTCCCCTCTTTCTGTGTCTTCCCCTTTCCATCATTCTTTCCTTCCTTCCTCTTTCTCTCTTTCTTCCCTCCCTCTTTCTTTCTCTCCCTCTTTCTTTCTCGCCCCCCTCCCCCTCTTCCTCCCTGCCCCCTCATAATGCCGTGACCAACATTAACTTTGACTGATTACAGCGTCTGCTGTCACCATGACAACCATTCGGGTACTTTTAGCCCTTGAGAGAGAGAGAGAGAGATTTTCCTCAAGAAGCACCCCTATCTCACGTAAAGAATATATATATATATATATATATATATATATATATATATATATATATATATATATATATATATATATATATATATATATAAAGCAGGGCACGACATACTGTATTTTACAATGAACACTTCGGACATCTCGGAATCTTTTATGTGTAGTGCAGACTTTATGCTCCTGTCACTTTAACCTGGCCTAAAATTGCCGTCTCCATATTCAGTGCTCAGTTGTAACAGTAAATTAACACTGAAATATGGTTCTAGTTACGTAGAAGTACAATGAAAATGGTATAGAACCATAGCATTATCTTATTCTGCCTTTGGACTACTTGAACTAAACAGCAAAAGTATGAAAGTCTGGGCCAAGTTGCGGTGAAAGAAGTATAGCTGATACCAGGGACAAAATTTCTCCTTTTCCACTATTTCTTCCTCACACTTTGGGCATGTCTTTGATTGCCTGGCGCATCATATCACGGAATCTTCTTAAGGCGGAGAAACATGCCGTGCCAACCTTCTCTTAGCCTAGGAACAGTAGCCAGCAGAGAAAAGTGAGCAGAAGAGATGTAAGTTTTTGTTCCTGATTTTAAAGTGGCTCGTCATTAATTTTTTTTTCACATGAAACAGTTACTTAAGTTTACATGTTCATCCCATTTAGCGATAGGAAATAGAAAGGTGATATATATATATTTTTTTTTCAGCACACTCTTTGTTTTGCTGTCCATACTGTACGTGGAATATTGGGTTTTGATGATGATGATGATGATCTTATGAGTGTACTGCTGGCCGTACGATGATGAGTATGATCCTGGCTGTAGCAGGGAATAGGTTGAGGATTTGCATGGTATTAAAACCGTCCATTTCATTGTTGGATACCCACTGACGTGTCGTCAGAATATGTACCTTCACATCAGTCCTGAATTGTGTGGCCCCAGCATAGGTGATCTGGCATTAGTATCCATGTGGTGACATGTGAGGTTATGTCACCATCATATAGTGTTAGGCAAGTGCTGGGTCATAGGAAACTTAGAAATAAAAAAGATCTTCACCTTACAACACCACACTTGCATTTCCCTCTACCTACAACCTCCAATCTCAGATACAGTGTGTCCAGCCATCTCGAAATAACAGATCTTAATGCTGGGTCTCGTGTTTGGCACCGCTCTCACTTGTCACCTCCTCTCCTCATCCCTCCACACCCCTACTTACTCACACTCCCATCCATCACACTGCCACGCCTCCACCTCCACTTCGCCAGCACTCCTCTTCTCCCTCCGGCATCCTTCCCCTTCCGTCACCCCTCCCCCCCCCTCTCCCTCCGCCATCTCACCCCATCCGTCACGACTCGCCCTCCTCCTCTGTCACGGCTACCCCTCCCCCTCCCCCCCTCCACTTCTAGTCACTCCTCACCCCATCCAGATCACACCTCCCTCTGCTTCGTCCCCTTCCCCCTTCTTCCTTCACTCCCTGATCCTCTCCCTGTCCCCATCACCCTCCGCCACCCCTCTCCTTTCCCCTTCCTCTTTCCCTCCCTCTCCCTGTTCCCCCGCCACATCCTCACACCCCACTCGTATCACACCTCCACCCCCACCTCGCCCCTCCCCCCCCCTCCCAGCTGAGCACCTCCGTAGGATCAATAGCGACCCTTGTGAGCCCCCCCCCTCCCTGCCCCCTCCACACCCTACACCCTCACTCTTTCCTCACCTACCATCTTCACTCCACGCCTCTCACCTTTTTTTTCCCCCTCACTTTACCCTTTTCCCTCAGCTCATCCTTTTTCACTCACCTTTTACCTTTTTTCACTCACCTCTCACTCTTTTTTTTCCCTCACCTTACCCTTTTCCCCTCGCCTCACCCTTTTCCCCTCGCCTCACCCTTTTCCCCTCGCCTCACCCTTTTCCCCTCGCCTCACCCTTTTCCCCTCGCCTCACCCTTTTCCCCTCGCCTCACCCTTTCCCCTCACTTCACCCTTTTCTCTTACCTTACCCTTTCCCTTCACCTCACCCTTTCTCCTCACCTCACCCTTTTCCCTAACCTCACCCTTTTCCCCTCACCTCACCCTTTTCTCCTCACCTCACCCTTTTCCCTCACCTCACCCTTTTCCCTCACCTCACCCTTTCTCCTCACCTCACCCTTTTCCCTCACCTCACCCTTTTCCCCTCACCTCACCCTTTTCTCCTCACCTCTCACCCAATTTCCCTCACCTCTTTTTTTTTTTTTTTTTTTTTACCTCATCCCTCCCTTCTCATCCTGCTTCCCTCACCCTGTCTTCGACGTCTTCACCCCACAACTTTAAATATTCCTCACCTTGCATCTTCACGTCTCACCCTTTCTTCCCTCCACCTTTCGCACTGGAACTCTTCATTTGTCACCCTTTACTATTCATTCTCTGTCCCTCACCCTTCACCCTAATCTTTCCCCACCTAGAATCTTTGCTACACACCTCTCACCCTTTTCTCTCACCTTTCACACTGTATCTGTCACCCCATCACCCTGCTTACGTCACCCTACTGTACATATACCAGCGATAATATTTTCGTCCCATAACTTTCATCTCTCCTCACCTACCGTCTTCCGTTCCCATCTCTCACCTTCTCCCTCACTACTCACTCTTGTCCTTCGTCCCTCACCCTAGCTTCATGGATTATCTGACATCTTCACACGGTTATCACCCTTTTTCTCTAGCTCCTCACCTTAAATTACTCACACCTCAGACTTCACCTTCCTTCCTTCACCCTAAGTGTATCTTCAGTAACATCCTCACCCTACAGCTTTAATCCTTCCCCACGTGGCATTTTCAACCCACGGCTCTCACCCTGTCTTCCTCATCCCTCACCCCCTAACCGCTCTTCTCCCACCCTATTATCCTTCACGTCATACTCTGTATTTCCTTCTGTCCTATTTTCCTGATCCCCTTTCCCCAGCCTTCTTCACTACTATGACAGTTTTTATCTGCAGCGATAACCAGCAGGTCAGTGGGTGGCCAGCGTTCTTCTTCTTCTTCTGCTCTGGCGGATTTGTTAAAAAGAGGCCTTTAGAGACATGAAAATGGTACCATATTAGGCCATTTTTACGTGGAGAATCTAAATCTGCCATCAGCTGACACCTGAGGTGGCGCCATCAGCCAACAACTTTAGGAAAAGTACTTAATTTAAGCAAACTGCTTGAAACAAGAACCTCATTGCAGGTCCCAGAGCAATTCTGCTCTTGTTTCTACCTTCATTCGTTATAGGAGTGATTTTTAAAAATATTTTTATGAACGGGAATTACCTTACTTTTTTATTAATCCATTTAGTACTACAGATATTTCTTAAGGTAAATAAGATCACCTGGAAATATCAAAAATTAATTTGAGCAACATGTCACCGGAATAAGGGGTTAATCTTGATACCCCTAGACAATTTTACTCAGTCTGACAGTTTTCCAAGTGGTAGGGACAGAATACAACCTTCATTTAAGCCCCCCACTACATAGGCATACCCAGAGCAAAGTCAGGTAGCAAGAATTAATTTTTAAAAGTTACGATATTGAAAGGGTAAAGGAAATCATGTCTGAAATAAAAAGAAAAATGTATATTATTTAAGCCCATGACATTTTATGAAAGTGCTTAAGCCTAGAATGCGAATCGAAATAGCTTGTTCTATGACATCTGTTACTCTGTTATTCCTTGTGTCTGTCTATCCTCCTCCACCATAACACAGTCTACTACCACTTCCTTCAGGTCTGCCATCTGTGCCTTGTATCTGTCCTACCCTCCTCCTAATCCACTTAGACTTTACCCTTTGCTGGATGGTTGTGTGTGTGTGTGTGTGTGTGTGTGTGTGTGTGTGTGTGTGTGTGTGTGTGTGTGAGAGAGAGAGAGAGAGAGAGAGAGAGAGCTGTGGTATACTTGTGGTACTCGTCGCTGCGGTGGCGGTGGTGGTGTGGCAGGGAGGGCAGGAGCAGCAAGAGCACTGGTGAAAACTTAATTAAGAGACGCCTGAAAAAAAAATGTTATTCACTAGTCTGGCTCGCCGCTTGTCCCGAGTTTTCTTACCAAATATTTGTACTAAGGAAAATTTGTAACTGCTTGGCTGTGCTCTTGTGCTATCCAGGATTCACTCCCTCGCTCACTCCCTCGCTCACTTTCTCACACGCCTGCTCACTCGCTCACTTTCTCACTTAGTCATGCAGTTGCTCTTACTCTCACAGGCTTACTCGCACATATAGTTACTTTTTCTTCCATACTTTGTCACTTAGCCACTCACTCACTCTTGTTCACTCACACAGTCACTTTTATTACCAATCGAATGCTCACTTTCTTTCACACACACACACACACACACACACACACACACACACACACACACACACACACACACGTTACTTACACCCTCACCGTCTCTTAGTCACGTACTCATTATCACTCATTTTCTCTTAAGGTTCTCGCTCACTTTCTCTTACTCTCTTATTTCATTCTTTATTGGTATAAGTTAACCATCAATTATTTTATCCATATCTTCCTTAAATCATTTCATCTCTCTCTCTCTCTCTCTCTCTCTCTCTCTCTCTCTCTCTCTCTCAGAATGTAAGACTAGAAATTTTTTTAACTCACTGTAGCCAAGAAAGGAATATAACGCGACCACGAATACGAGAGAGAGAGTACTGTATATGGGGAGCGAGAAAAAGGTGTGAGTCAACTTAGCCTAAAAAGTTGCACCAATATTGACAGGACTAAGTGTGAGCCGGGAGTGGAGAGGGAGAGGGGAAAAAAGAGGGGAAATAGGGGAGAAAACATTGAAAGAGAAAGGGTGGAGAGGGGATGAGAGAGTGGAGGGTGGAGAAAGGAAGAAAGACTGATGGGAAGAGGAGAAAAGTGGGGGGTATGAGAGAGAGAGGGGGGGAGGGAGAAGAGGGGGATTACAGGGAGAAAAGAGTGGAAGGGAGTGGAAAAGTAGGAGCATAAATATGTGAAAATGTGGATCAGGGAAAAATTAGGCGTGAAAAGAGAGGAGTGGAAGGGAGAAAAGGGTGGAAGAGAGAAGTGACAGGAGGAGAGTAAAGAGTAAAGTGGAAAAAAGATAGAAAAATAGGAAAAAAAAACGATAGGGGGGTGTAAAAATAAAAAGAGGAAGAAAGGGATAGGTGAATGAAAATGAGGGAAGGGGAGGAGAGGGAGGTAAAGAGTGGAAGCAAGGGATGGGGAGAGGAGGAAAGAGAGGTTGGATAGGGGAGAAAAGAGAGATGGAAGAAGGACAGGGAAGAGACGGGAGAAGTGATATGAAGATCGAGGAGAAAGAAAGGGAAGAGGGAAGTGGAAAGGTGAAGAGAAGGTTGGGGAAGAAAAAGGGGTAAAGAAATAAAAGGGAGAAGAGAATGAGGGAAGATCGGAGGCAGAAAAGAAGGGTATGGAGAGAGGGGAGGGGTAGGAAGATGTGCGAGAAAAGAGAAAAAGAGGGAAGATGAAAAGAGGTGGAAAGGGTAGAAGAGAGGACAGGAGAGGGATGGAGAGAGGAGCTGAGAGGAAGAGACGAGCAGAGGGGAAAGTTAGGAAGATAAGAGAGAAAAGAGAAGAAGAGAGATGTGGAAAAAGTAGAAGGGAGGATAAGAGAGGGGTGGAGAGAGGAGGCTTAGAGGAAGAGAAGGGAGGAATAATAGGAACATAGAGGCGATAGGAAAAGAAAACTTGAGAAGAGAGATGGCAGAGGGAAAATCAGGTGAAGACAGGAATGAAAAGGAGATGATGTCGATGAAAGTGGTGGAGAGAGAAGAAAGGGGGCGAGAAAGGGAAGAGAAAGGAGTTGAGAAAATGAGAGGAGGTGGGAGAGAGAAAGGGTAAGATGAGGTGGAGAGAAGAAAATTAGAAAGAGAAGGAAAAAGAAAGGTGGAAAAGCAAAAGTTGTGCATTAAAGAGAGGAGAAAGGTGGACAGAAAGAGGGAGAACGAGAGGGTAGAAAAACGGAGATGAAAATGGAGAGAGAGGGGGAGAGAAGGCAGGGAGGGAGGCATGAGTGAAAGTGAGAGAGGGGAAGACGTGGTATTGTTCGTGGCGGTGGTAATATCACCAGAGGCACGGCAACGCGGGAGAGAGAGAGAGAGAGGGCTCTAATCACTCTCAAGTTTGGATGACAAGACGACAGAAAAACTATAAACTCTTCTTCCTCGTCTTCTTCCTCATTTCACCACTCACCTGCAGTTTCCTTCAAGCCTTTCTTTATTGAAGTCCCCTCTCCCCCTTTTGTGATATTGATTTTACTATACCTATTCTGTGGAGTGGAACAGAGTTTGTGGTTAGTTGTGTGTGTGTGTGTGTGTGTGTGTGTGTGTGTGTGTGTGTGTGTTTCTCATTCTGTCATTAGGTGGGAAAAAGTCGTGCTGGTGATGGTGTTGATGATGGTGCGAATTCCTTTAATCCTCGAAACTGCATCTCATTGAAACTTGCTTCTTTAGATTAGTTCCTCTCAAACTTCAACCTGCAGCCGTTGAAGTCCAACTGTTATAGATTTTTTTTTTTTTTTTAATGAATAGAGGACACTTGTAATCTGGTGTATTTTTTTTTTTTAATCGTTTTCCTCTGTTCTTCATTTGTAACATATATACAGTATATATATATATATATATATATATATATATATATATATATATAGAGAGAGAGAGAGAGAGAGAGAGAGAGAGAGAGAGAGAGAGAGAGAGAGAGATGTCTTTTAATGTTACCACTGATAAAATGTGATGGTGAGGCGGCGTAGACTGTGTGGAGATGAGCGGCAATAGATGAGAATGAACGATTAAATGAGAATGAAGGCATATCCTTCAAGGCCGCCTTGGATTAGGCGTCTGGAAATAGTTATACATTTTTTATATTTTTTCCATTGCTTTTTCTTATTTTAACGTATTTTTTCTTAATTTTGGCTTGCTTCAGTCATCTGGAGGAGGTTATTTATGTTCTCATGCTGTGACCATGCGATGTTATTCAGCATAGAAGATGCACCCTGTACTGCTTTTACTCTGACTTGCTTAAAACTGCCATCTTTCCATCTTGATTGTTACATTTGTAATACTAGATTAATACTAGAATATAATGCGAGTCATGAAAAATGCACCGGGAAGAATGCAGAACCAAAACATTGTCTTTCTCTGCCAGTCAACAATGTGAGATAAGCTGCAAAAGGACAAAAATCTGATCCAAGTTAACTTTAAAAAAACTTACAGTAATGATGGGTTTCGTAAAGTCTTCCTTGAGCCAAGTAAAATCGTCAAAAAAAGGACAAAGGGAAAATTTTTGTAATAATCCCCCCAGGGCCAGTTTTATTCCCCTCAGTACGATGTGTCAAAATAAAAATCATTTGGTGGTAGCAAGGAGAGAGAGAGAGAGAGAGAGAGGTGGGTTGGGGATATAAACCACGTGAGCACTTAGGTCCATTATCTTGCTTGAGATGGCCGCCCAATGAACCATAAGGAAGCCCTTCATATGCGTCTCAGGTTTCAGCACAGATTTGGTCATAGTCTCCCCAGGAAATTTCGCAAAGCTCAACCAGGTGGTATTATTATTATTTTTTTATGGTTTGAAAGGAGAATGTTTTTGTAACACTGTTTTCACCTTAGCAAGTTGCGTTAATATTGTGTGTGTGTGTGTGTGTGTGTGTGTGTGTGTGTGTGTGTAATTAGAATTTTGTAACCGGATTAGGCCAGCCAAGTGGTGTTATTATATATATATATATATATATATATATATATATATATATATATATATATATATATATATATATATATATATATTTTTCGTGTAGTTCCATCTTTGGTTTCCCTGATTTCCTTCACTTCATCGTATTCTGTATTTTCCTCTTCTTACTCCATTTCTCCCCCCTCTCACGCCATCCACGGTCTTCCTCCCTCCATATTATTATCTGTGTACCTCTTCCTCCTACTTCATTTCTGGTTTTCTTCCCTCCTGGATTTTAAGGAAGTAACATGAGTATTTGGTAATATTATAGGAATTTACAGCCACATCGTATTATATCGAAATCCGCATTGAGGCCTGTTTCCCTTGCAGTAATTCATACATTCAACTTGTTTTTCCTCTGATTTTTTCATTTTCTTTTCTTCAGTGTCAAAGATGTTCTTCGTTTGCTATTATTTATACAGCAGTGTAAGCGTTTGTAATATACTTCTTTCTTTATAAAATATCTGTTGCCTCTTAGTTGTATTTTGTTACTCTGATTCATAAATTGAGTTTCTCTAATTTGCGTTTTTTTTTTTTTTTCCAGAATGCCCAAGATCTTTTTCGGGACGCGCACCCACAAGCAGATACATCAGATTGTAAGGGAGCTACGCCGCACCGCTTACAAGGGAGCCAGGTGAGAGAGAGAGAGAGTGAGAGTGAGTGAGAGAGAAAGAGAGAGGGGGGGGGGAGGCTTTTTGAGACTTAAATATGGATACGTGCTGTGTTATTATCTACATATTGACTTTTTAATGGGATAGTTGCTAAATATTTTAATGGTTTATGGCTGGATATTGATTTGGGAATACGCCTCCCCCCAAGGTAGCTGGGAGAAGATTTATGGTGGGATCAGTGGAAAATGATAATTACCAAGTTCTGTGTGTGTGTGTGTGTGTGTGTGTGTAAATTAAGATGTCACATTCACTTTACTTGGTTGGTGTGCATTGTTTTTGTGTTAACTATTCAGTCTTTAGGTGTGTAAGAAATAGAGCTGTGAATGTCGGCTGTATGCATTGAATTTGATGTATACCGGTACTATATTTAAAGTGACGTTTAAAGAAGCCTGCCACATCTCATTTCAGCTGTGGACACTGTATATGGGGATATTAGTCTTCCGGGTTATATAATGCACATGTGAATTTATATATTATTATCACGTATCCGTAGTATTTGCCCCAACTTGGATCCCAGGCGGTCTGTTATGTCCAAAGCAATGCAAAAATAAATAAATAAATAAATAAATAAATAAATATTTCGTGGTTGCGTGTGCCATAAGAATTGTAACCAAACTGAATGCCCCTTTTTCTTTAGCACTGTGAAATGTAAATTGAAATGAGCTACAGCAATGTGTTTTTATGCTGAGTGTTTGCTCGCCTTACGTTTTTTTTTTTTTTCTACACTGCGCAACATCACGCTTTGTATGGGTTGTCCATGAAAACTGTACGTGAGCGAGGTACATTTCTATTTCATTCGCACGTAGACATAATTTGATGAGACGTGCTATTATTTGATATATTTGTACACCGGGGAAGGGGTACAAGATAAACTGCAGGTGGATGCCGGTCTAAAAGCATTGGGAGTCTTTGGATTAAGGTAGCATATTATGTGTTAGAGAGAGAGAGAGAGTGTGTGTGTGTGTGTGTGTGTGTAAGAGTGGTGTACGTACATAACGTGTGTTTACATGGAAAGCCGTACACACAGAGACGAACATTGAATAGAGACAATGACACCCTCGGAGTAGGCGTGTGTGTGTGTTTGTAGTGTTGACAAATGGCCGGAGTATAGTACGCAGGGATGTGGATTCTCTCTGTCTCGTGTGTTTATTTATTTTTTTATTTAGCTAGCTTTACCTTTTCCACATTTGTTCCATTCTGTTGTACTTTCTTCTTTTCCTTCCCATCTCTCTGGACTGCCACACCCCTTCTCTTCCTCCCTACCTTTACCTTCCAACCCCCTCCTTCCCTCCCATATTTACCCGTACATTTTCCTCCTCCTTCCTTACCTTATCTTCCCTCCTATACCTGCTCCATCTCTTCATTACCTTCACGTTCCATCTTCACTTCCCCTTCCTTCCCCTCCTTTCTCCCTTATCGCCCCTCTTCCTTTCCCTTCCTCTCTCCTAACCTCTCTTCCACCCTCCCACCTCATAACCTACCCCCATACTCCTCTCACCCTGCCCTCCCTTTCTCCCATACCTTCCCTCTCCTCCCCCTTCCTCCCTCCCTTACCTTCTCTCTCCTCTTCCCATACACCCATGAATATGAGAGTACATACAGATGGGCGTTGCTGTGTGTCTCCCTACAGTCATATGCAGTTCATTCCCCTCTACAATCTGATGCACCTTCTCTCCTCCTTTGCCCTCCACTCCTCTCTCATTTCCTCCCCTTCCCTACAGTCAGCTGCACCTCCTCCCCTACCCTCCCCACCTTCAGTTTTCCTCTTATCCTTTCCCCTCTTCTTCATACAGTCTCTTCCCACACATTCCCCCCACATAGATGGAGAGAGAGAGGAGAGGAGAGAAGAGAAGAGAAGAGAGATGCAGCCCCCCCTCCTTCACCTCTGTACAGACACACAATAACCCTCCTGTCGTGTGGTTAGTGTGTTTAGTCTCGAGGGGCTAATTATCGGGTAGGCCTTCCCTTATTTCTCTCCTCCATGCTGATTGTCTTGTTATGGATTGGACCGATTGAGGAGACTGAACGATTGGTGGGTAAATAGGAGGACCAGGGGTGGATTGAAATGCCTTTATCCTTATTTTAAATGGGGTTGATTTGTGGTTTGTTGGTATTAATGCTATAATTTCGCTTCTTCTTTTTTTTTTTTTAAGCGCCCTGATGGTGAAGGGGTTAAGGACAATTATACATCACCTTTCATGGTCGACACGTCTCTCCCATTCTGAACATAATGTACAGAAAATAGCAAAAATATAATTTAAAACAAACGCCATGGTAAATGATAAATTTTTGTTTTCTTCTTACTCTTGGTGTTCATTCTCTCCATTCCCATTTCTCACTGGCTTCATCCCTTCCCTTCTCTAACACCGTCACTTTGAGAGATTATGCATGATTTCAGTGTAATCGCATGAGGGTAGCAAGAAATAAACAGTAAAATCGTCGTAGTAGTGATATAGGTAATTGAGTGTGATTTATATTCCTCCGATTAATATCCCTCCACTTCCAGGCTCCTTCAGCTGGTTCAAGGTGCCCGTAGGTAGCCAGAATGAAATTGAAAAACGTTATCGTGGTGCTGTGGTTAATCTTTCTTTTTCCCCTCATTTTTGTTGACTCGTTATTATCCTCTTCTTATATCCTTTTCTTATCATTTACTCTTCTTCCAGCGTCTTCTCATTGACTCTTGTCCTTATTCCATTACTTTTCTCTCGTTTGTCTGTTTCTCTTTCTCTCGGTATCTCCAGACTCTTCTTCTCTTTCTTCCTCCTTGTGTTCGTTTATTCTCTCTCTCTCTCTCTCTCTCTCTCACACACACACACACACACACACACACACACACACACACACACACACACACACACAAAATCGTTTCTCTCCTTTCGTGTTTCCTTCCTTCTTCCATTATTGCTGTTTTTCTCTCTCATTCCTTTTTTCTCCTCCCCCCTTCGTAACCTACCTCTTTCCCGGTATCCTCATTTTCTAACTTTTCCCTCCCTCCTCTCTTCCTGGTATTCATTAGCTTAAACTCCTCCCAAAGTGTGCGTTATCTTCTCTTCTTCCTTCTTCCTCTTTATCATATCTTTCTTCCTCATCATCATCAACTCATCTCATTATCATCTTTTCATATCCTTCCTTCTTGCACTTCAGCATATCTTCCTGCTTCCTCATTATCTTCTCTTCCGTGTTCCTGTATCATCTAGTACTTCTTCTTTTTTATCATATCTGTCTTCCTCGTTATCATCTCTTTCTTCTTTGTCTGTCATCTCATCCTCTTGTATCATATATTATCATCTTCCCTTTTCCTCGCTGTCATTAGTGTCTGTTATTTCTTCCTCCTTACCTTTATTTTTGTGGATGTATTTCTCTCTCCTCTCCCTCCATTCATTGATAAACTTTTCTCAGACTCTCTTTAGGAATTTTATCATGCTTTCTCATCTCTTTAGTTGTCGTATATATTTTCTCTTTCATCATCTCTTCGTATTTTTTATGAGTATTTTTCTTGATTTTGGTACTTAATTCCTGCCATAATCTTCTCTATCATGCCTTCTTGTTTCCTCTTCGTCACACGGTCGTTCATATCTCATGTTTAGGCCTTGATCTCCTCGCCCTTTTTGGTGGGTATTGTTTCTGTTTTCTTACGTTATTGCTACGCTTACCATCATCATCATCATCATCATCATCATCATTTCTTGCGTCTTCCTTGCTTTATCATCATCAGCACCATTTCTTGCTTCTTCCCTTCTTTTTCATCATCATCATCAGCATCATCATTATTATTATTATTATTATTATTATTATTATTATTATATCTTGCATCTTCCTTTACTAGTAGTACCTCCTGCCCCATTCTTCACTTCTCCCTTTGTTTATTTATTTTTTTATTTTTTTATTTTTTTTTCTCCAGTTCGTAATTTTCCTCCTTTTATTATCGATATCCATTAGATTAAACTTCTCTCAAAATCTTCCTTATCATTCCTATTTTCATATCTAGTTCCGTTTGTCTTCTCTTTCCCTTTTCCCTTCGTCCTTTACCTCCCCCCCTCCTCATTCTCTTTCCCTCTCATCATGCTCCCCTCCTGCCAAACTCCTCCTCCCCTTTTGCATCTTCCTCCTCCATTCTTCCTCCCCTCTTCTTCCTTCATCCCATATCTCCACACCTTTCCCTCGACTCCTCACACATTTCATTCTCTCCTGCTCCCCTCTTCCTCCATCCCACTTCTCAGTTTCTCCACATCCTCTTGTCTTCCTCCGCCCTCCTTCCCTCTTCTTCCACCTCTCCGCTCCTCCTCCCCTCTTCTTCCTTCACGCCTCCTCGTCAAAGTTGCACCACTAGCTAGCGTGAGTGTTTGCTTCAGGCACCTCTCGCCTCAGCTCACTCTCTCACTTTCACTCTCACTTTGCTTCTCTTTCCCTTTCACACTTTCCCCATCATTTTCTCTTTAACTGCCACCTTTGTATCCTCTCTCTCTCTCTCTCTCTCTCTCTCTCTCTCTCTCTCTCTCTCTCTCTCTCTCTCTCTCTCTCCTCCTATAGCCCCATTTGTAAATATCTATCTATCCCCTCCCTCTTTTCACCATCAATCTATATATCCTTCTCCCATCCATCCACTCCCCACCTCTGCACCCCATCATCAAAATCTCCCCATCCACCCACCATCTCTCCTCCACCCCTTAAGCGATCCCCCGCCCCATGCCTCCGCCCCCGCCTGAAAACTTTAACGCAGACAGGCCGTAATTGACTCCCGTTGTGGGCCTAATAGCATTATAGTTCAGTGGAGTCCGGACCGTAACGAAGCGCTCAGATTAGTCCGATAACCGCTTGTCCCGTCACCTCCATCCGGCCGGGGCTTGGGATTGGCTTGTTCGAACGAGAGAGAGAGAGAGAGAATTTGAAATCTGTCTTAGCGATATGTCACTCTTTTTTTTCCTCTGCCAAAAATCCATCTGAATCACCTGACTCCGCATCCTGTGAGGGGCGGCCCAGTCACCAGTAATACTATGGCTAACACCTCACGGTGGCCGTCTCTGTCTTTATTCTGTTGTGGGCTTGCGTGGATGCTAGGATGTTTTCTAGAGACCAATACTAGATGCTTTTGTTTTAGTTCGTTTAGATCGCACGGGCACTCATTTTTACACACACACACACACACACACACACACACACACACACACACACAATAAAAACTTTCATCCTCTTCAGTACCGTCTCCGTCTGTGCCATTGTGAAAAAAAGCTCTCATTTTTCCCCTCTCCCATACGACTGTGTAAACTACGTCGCGAAGTGAGAATAGGGACGGAGGGGGGAGAATTGAAGGAAAGGGGAGAGAGAGAGAGAGAGAGAGAGAGAGATTCGGAAGAGAGGAAAGAATGGGGGAGAGTACAATAGGAAGAGAGGAAATGAGAGGGGGATGGGGGCAGGGGAGAGTGGGTGGGAGTAGGACGGAGTGCAGAATTTTGTAAGAGAGAGAGAGAGCGGAGGGTTTATATGAGAGGAAAGAAGAGGCAGGATGAGAATGTTGGAGAAGGAGAAAGTAAGGTGTGCATGAAAGAGGAGAGAAGGGTAATTTAAAAATATATATATTTATTAACTGATTATGTAGAATTTTATAAAGGTAGATTAATTGAGATAGATAGATGTAGGTATTTAGAGAGAGAGAGAGAGAGAGAGAAAGGGGTGATGGAGGTGCAGTCAACCAGCCAATCAGGAGAACGGGTGAGGCAAGGAGGGTGAGAGTGAGTGTGTGTCGTTCTGTTTACCCTCACACTTTTTTTTTTTCCCCTGACACCTTGCCGTTCCCCTGCGAGACTTCCAAGGCGTTCAATACAGTCCTGCTCTTCACGCCTTACCCCCTCCCCCCCTCCACCCACACACCCTTCTTTCCCCTCCCCCCACATTCCCCTCACGCCTTACTCTCCTCTCTTCACTGTCATCTTTCCTCCCTCCTTTATTATCTTCCTCTCTTTTGGTCTGACTTCTACCCCTTTCTCGCCACTGTCTCTCCCTCTCCCTTTCCTCCACCCCTTCTTCTCCTTACTTTTTCTCACCAGTCCTCCCTTACACTCCATCCTCACCGATTACCCCTTCTTTCTTTTTTTCGTCTCTCTCTTTCCCCTCTCTATCCTCCTCTCCTCCGTCTTTCCCCTCTCCATCCTCCTCTCCTCCGTCTTTCCCCTCTCCATCCTCCTCTCCTCCGTCTTTCCCCTCTCCATCCTCCTCTCCTCCGTCTTTCCCCTCTCCATCCTCCTCTCCTCCTTCTTTCCCCTCTCCATCCTCCTCGACCCCCGTCGTTCCCTCTGTCTTGATCTGTTTCCTATTCCCCCAGTCAGTCTCTCATTCTCGTCAACTCCTTTTCTCTTTGTCTTCCCTTCCCTTCTCTTTTCCCATCCCACCCTTCCCTTCCTCTCTGCCGCGTCGCCAATCTCTCGTTGTCTCCCTACACTTGCAACCCCTTCTCTCTTCTTTTTCTCTCTCCCTTCCACTCCTTTTTTTTTTTCTTTATGTCTCCTCCCATCCACTCCTCTTCCTTCACGCGTTTCCCCTCTTCATCACTACCTTAATAAATCTCTCATCATCCTCTTCCTTCTCGGGTTTTTTTTCATTCTTTCACCTTTTCTTTTCCCTTTTCATCATTCCTGGCTTTCGTCTTCTCAGCTTGTCCTTCCTCGCCTCCTTGCCTCCCCTCCCACCCCTTTCTCACCTCTCCTCTCCAGTTTCCCCTTTACACCCACCTTCTCTCTCTCTCTCTCTCTCTCTCTCTCTCTCTCTCTCTCTCTCTCTCTCTCTCTCTCTCTCTCCTTTGCTTTTTTTTTTTTTTTTTATACCCCCTTCTCGCCTTACGCTTTCACTCTTCCTGTCTCCCCTTCCTTCGACCCGTTCTCTGTCACTTTCTTCCCTCTCTCGCTCTCTCCTTTACCCCTTTCCCCTCAGTCTCCACTTTCCTTCCTTCCCATCCTTCATCATCTCTTTAACTTTCACCCTCCTCCATTTCCCCTGTCTCCCCTCACTTCCCTCACGCCTTCTCCTCCACTCTCATTATCACGCCTTCTCTCATCACTCCGTCCCCTCTTCTCTTCATTTCTTCTCACTGTCCTTTGTCTCTATGTTCTTCGCTTTCCCTTACCTTTCCCTCTCTCTCTCATATGTTTTATATATATTTCTCCAGCATATAGTTGTGTATATGGTATATATATTCCTCCGCGTCTCCTTTGCTGCGTGTCATCCCTTCTTTCCACCTCACAGCTTCCTCTACTGATCCTCCTTCCTCCCATCCTTTCACTCTCCCATTCGCCTTTCCCCACTCATCTCCTCCTCCTCCTCCTCCCCCACCTCCTCCTCCTCCTTCTCCTCCTCCTCCTCCCATTCACGTCCTCTCACAGTATTTCATTTTCTCGACTCTCGTGCTCTCGTATTGCAGGTCTAGTAGGTCTGCTTCACACTGCCTCTTTCCCTGGACACTCTCACTCACTCTCTCACGCTGGCTCACTCTCAATTTCACTGGCTCATTCAGAATGGCGTCTCTCTCTCTCTCTCTCTCTCTCTCTCTCTCTCTCTCTCTCTCTGTCACACACACACACACACACACACACACACACACACACACACACCGGCCATCATCATCGTCAACTCTCTCTGCGTCCCTCCCTCTCCCTCCTCTCACATACCTCTCCCTCTTCCCTCCACTTCTGCCCAGCTTCCCTCACACCAGCTCCTCTCTTCACCTCTTGAGTTACTGCCTCCACATATCAGTCTCTCACCTCTGGACTTGTGCCATTTTGTCTTTTATTCGTATTTTCTTCTGTGATTTTATGTATTTATTTCCTAAACCCTTTTTCTTGAGTAATTGTCTGTATGTAGGAAGAATATAGTTCCATACATAAACTGTCTTAATGCACTGGAAAGGTTAATAAGTTTTTACCTCTTGGTTCGTGGGGTTTTCCTCATCTGAATGAAAATATCTAACACCCCAGGCTGTAGCTTTAGCAGTCGATATGAGATCACTGCAGGACCGGGCCTTGTCCTCGGAGGGAGAGTGGGATCTAGACAGAGGCAGCCTTTCCCCATGCTGGCACAGTACGAATGGGGAAGGGATGTGTGTAGTCAGGGATGCGTGTTAAAGCTGAAGTACCGTAATGGCTGTTTGTGTCTGTCAGTGTGTGTACATGTCATCGGTGTGTTGTGTTATACCTTTAGGGCCGTATTACTGTTGGCAAGAGTAGATTTCCTAACACGTCCTCCTCAGCGATTCGTTCCACGCATATCACACAAATATCCTCATGTATGCTACTAATGCAACTTCTGTGGATATTATAAGATGTAAATAGCCTGTAAGGTAATACCAACCCTTATATTAACCCCTTCACTATATTGACGTATTGTAAATGTTATTCTTGCTGGCACGAGATGATTTTACTGACAAGAGGAGAAACGTTGGACAGTAAAGTGATTATAACAAACGCCATGAATTCCTTTTGCTACGAAATCGACGCCGTAGTGAAAGGATTGAGTTGTAATATGCACAGTAATTCAGAAAGGAAGATTGGTGTGGCTTAAAATATGATGTGAGAAGTGTAGTTTTGGGAGGTAATAAGTGTATTGTGATGAGGGTACTGTGTGTAGGTGTAAGACTTTATGTGCCCTGTGTGTGTGTGTGTGTGTGTGTGTGTGTGTGTGTGTGTGTGTGTTAAAAAAATAATGTGCAAGATGTAGTGTGTAATAAGAGAGAGAGTACGAAGGTAGTATGAACAGAGAGCGCCAAGCCAACGTGAATACCTGAAAGTGTGTGTAGTGTAGAATGTGTGTGTTTGTGTGTGTGTGTGTGTGTGTGTGTGTGAGAGAGAGAGAGAGAGAGAGAGAGAGAGAGAGCCAGTCCCCAGCGGCCGTTTGATTATCACTCTCCGTGCCACCCCCTTCAATTATCGGATTTTCGCCCCCTCTCCCACCCCCCTCCCAGCGCTAGATCAATTACGCCCCCTTCCACACGCCCCCCTTTTCCCTTCCATAGTCCGCTCTTCCCTTCCATATCCCCCCTTATGTTTTATGACCGCCCTTCCTCTGCCATTCTCCCCTTTCCCTCTTTCCTTTTCTTCATTTCTCCTTTGCCTCTATTTTTTTTATCACCCCTTTCCCGTTATCTTTCCTCTTTATCAGTTCTATAATCGCCATTCCTCCTCTGCCCTTCCGTTCACCCTTTCCCTGTCCCATGTTCCTTTTTGCTCCTGTTCCCTGTTTCCGTCTCCCGTTTCGTTCCTTAATTCCTCTTTACTGTTTCATATCCCCCCTTTTCTTCTTCTTGCACCCCTTCTTCTCTCCCCCTCCCCCTTATCCATCCCGTTCCGTTTCTTCCGTTTCCCGATCTGTATCTTCATCTCCTGTTTCCTGTTAATAGCTGCCCCTTTCTGTTTCATCGCCGCCCTTTTCTGTTTTACGTGTCCATTTTTTTTTCTTCCCAGTCTTTTTTATATTCCCTTTTATGTTCCTCTTGTTTCGTTTCATAGTCACCTTTTCTCCCCATCTCCCGTTTCATAGCGACCTTTTTCTCCCCTTTCCTTCTTCCTTTCCTCCTCGTCCTCTTCATTTCCTCTCCTCTTCCGTTCGTCTCCCCTTCTTTTTCTTTCCTCTCCCCTTCTTTTTCTTTCCTCTCCTCTTCTTTTTCTTTCCTCTCCCCTTCTCTTCTTTCTCCCTCCCCATTCCCCTTAACCCTCCCCTCTTACCTCATCCCCACTCTTTCAATCCTCTCCCTTTCTGCCTTGCGTCCCTTTCCTCCTTCCGTAGGCCCCTTTCATATCCCGCAGTTCTCTCTCTCTCTCTCTCTCTCTCTCTCTCTCACACACACACACACACACACACACACACACACACACACACAAAATGTTGCTTATTTTTACTAAATTATTATTATTGTTATTATTATTATTATTATTGTTATTATTTTTATTATTATTATTATTTTACTAAACCTACTTCTGCTTTCTTTTTGCCATTGGAGGATGAAAAATGTTTATGAGTTACGTTTTGATAAAGATGTGTGTAGTAATAGATGAATGAGAAGGTGCATAACGGAAAGATGAAGATACTACTGAGAACATAATGTAATCTGATTTATTGTCGGTTGAAGTATATATAACGGTGAGGTTACTATGTCTCATTGAATAGTCTGGCATTTGTCCTGTTCACGTGGGTGTTGCTGGCGCTATACCCATTTTACTCTAACTTGGCCCAAAATTGCCATCTCTCCATCTTGAATCCTGAGAGGTAAGAGTAGCTTAGCACTGGAATACGATGCTAGTCACGAAGAAGTGATATGAAAAGGTTGTGGATCCGATACAGTGTCTTCTTAGGCTGCGTGAAATAATACAAAAAGACGGAACTCTAGGCCAGGTCAAGGTGAAAGAGCTGTAGTATTGTCACACAGGCATCTATAACTCACACAGTAAATAAATAAATAAATAAATAGATAAATGGATCAATAAAAAAAACTTAGCAGGAAATCCAAAGAAGACGCGACCGTGGAAATGTTAAGGAGTGAAATTAGTTCGAGTGAGAGGTTGGGTGAGAAGCGACATGTCTTACACTGAAGGGTTGACGGAAGGGGAGGAGAGGAAGGGATGAGAGGAAGAAGAGAGAGGAGAGAAGAGGGGAAGAAGGGTTGTGAGGCGCCTGATGATGAGAGAGAAGAGGGGAGGAGGCGGTGAAGAGGGAAGGAAGAGGAGGAGGAGGCGAAGAAGGAAGGGGAATAGAGTGTGAGAAGTATGTGTATGTCATTAAGAGAGAGAGAGAGAGAGATCCTTTTGAAAATGTACTGTAAGAGACGTAGTGGGGGAAATCGCTCCATTCTGTGTAACCTCTTCAGCCTGAGATTTTATTCAGATACACAGAACAGAGATGTATTGATGTTGCTGTTGGTTATATGCAATATCTCCGGGTGGGAAAATTTGCTTCTAGTCTAAATAAAATTGTCCGGATAAAAAAAAGAAAAAAAAGAAAAACCAATGGCGTCAGCGTGGTGAAGGGATGGAGGAAGAAAAAGAAGCAACAGTCTAAAGTATATAAGTAACCCACTTAAATATAAAATGGAAAAAAATAAATAAAAACGTATGGTAAGGGAACCCATCCACTACCATGATATCTTTTGCTGTTTATTCCTTGCTACCGCAGGACAAATAACCCATTCAGTTCGCTGGCATTTTTTATATCAATAAAGCCACCACCAGACGATTTTATTTAATTTTAGGTGGAATTTATCGTATTGAAGAGGTTAGTAAGGCCGATTTCTAACTCCCCCGGTTAGCTGAGTCTCCGGAAACTGAATATTATACCCCAGTAAATTTTTATATGTTGTTGATATAACTCATGTCGATATTAAAACGAAATGTACAGCATACAAGAAGTATATGCCAGTAAATGTTAAATATCCAAAGAAAACTTGATATAAATTGAACGATTTTTTGTAATCTAAAGAAAACTAAACGATCAGGGAAAAAATCCAAAGAAATCTACATAGTGGACGAAAGTTTTTGAAATACGTCAAAGTAACACCATAAAAAGAAAAATATGTTGATAGAGAAAATTCAGACTCAGGAAAAAATAAGTAAATAAGAAAAATCGTGGATGGAAAAATGTTAACCTCAGGAAAATCAAAGAAATCCAAAGAAACTCGACACGAAAAAAAAAAAAAAAAAAAAATTAGAGGCGAGTACAGACGCCATCAGATGCTCGGCCGCTGTGCTGTCTCCTTATCTTAGGCCTTTGAGCTTTTGGCGGGTTTTTCACTCTCTGTCCTGGGTTACAAGACAGCTGTATCGTCCAGGTTACCACAGTTACATCCCAGGACGTGATGGATGGACACCTGAATCGAGTACCAGCTGCCCGCACCAAAATTCGAACCCTGGCGCTATCTGTCTATCTATATGTATCTGTCTGTCTGTATCTTCCTGTCTGTCTGTCTGTTTATCTATCAGTCTGTCTATCTATCTAATTTATTTTTGTCAACCCATGTTAATCATAGCAGTTTTAAGCTTCTGAGGAGGTAGGAAAAGAATGGGGAAAAAAAGCCGAAGAGAGTATAGGGAAAAACTATGAAAAGCTCGCAATATTATCCAAGAAAAATATGAAAACAAAATAGGAAGTGAAATAGAACACGGGAAGAAAAAATATGTACGACAAACCATTTCACTACGATGGCTTTTTTTTTACGACACCACCGGGAGGTAAATAGGAATGTTGAAGGCTTACCCATGACTGTAGGAGAGAGAGAGAGAGGGGGTGGGGGGGCATGCAGACTGGACACAAGAGAGGCCGACCGCTGGGCTTTTGAGAGGTCCACCTGAAGAGCCTCAACTCTCTCTCTCTCTCTCTCTCTCTCTCTCTCTCTCTGTTTATTGCCTCTCAGTGGAATGAGTAATCCATAAAAAATAAAAAAAATGATTTGAATGCGAACACAGCTACAAGGATGATATAATAATAATAATAATAGCAATGATGAGGAGTAGGAGGAGGGAAGAGGATGAATATGATTACTATGATGAAGATTTTAGGGAGATACGAGGGAAGACAGAGGAAGAAATTCACGATGATGACGGCGAGGATAAAAATTAGGATGACAAGAAGTTTAGGAATGAACAGGTAGCGGGGGAAAGAAGAGGAAAAAGAAGACATGGTAACTAGAAATGATTATAATTATTAAAAAGGAGGAAGGAGGGGAGATAATAGTGACAAGCAGGAGGGGAAGACTGAGCAGGCAAATGATTGATGTGGATATTAATAGGCAGTTTTTTTAAAATATTTAGAAATACCTTAAATGAAACGAAGAACAATTATAAGAAAAGGTTAAATTTAATAGTGAGAAGACGGAGTGGAAGATCGAAACCACTATAAACACGAAAAAAAAAAAAAGAAGGAAAATGTATATTGAGCATGAAAAAGCGTGGAAAAAGAATCAAAGAATATATAAAAATGGGAATTAATCATGGAGTTTAAAGTTGAACTAAATAAAGTAGATTAAAAGATGATCCGAAAAAATTTGATACGAAGAAAATTGCTGCTGAAAAAAAAAAAAAAAAGATGCGTCGAAGCATGCAGTAGCGAGGAAACAATAATAATGAAAAATAATGAGGGAAAAGGAAAATAATAGTTAACATAAGAGAAAAAACGAATAATCGTTGTGACCAAAAGAAAAGGAAAAACGAATGATCTGAAAAAAAGGTTAGAAAAATAGTTATGATAAAAAAAAATGCCGAGAAAAAGCGAAAGATGGTTTTGACAGGGAAGAAAAATACTTGGTTAAAAAAAAATAAAGACTAGAAAGATAGTTAAGATCAGGAAGAAAGGCCGAGAAGAAATAAGAAAACGAAAAATGGCTGTAACAGAAAAAAATAGAGAAACGATTAATAAGATAAAACCAAGAAAATAGGTTTAATAAAAAATAGAAATAACATACCAAATGATTATAAGAGGGAGTCGTAGAAAAACAGTAAAAAAAAATAAAACTAAAAGATATAAGAGGTAGTCGTAGAAAAATAGTTATGATAAAAAAACAAAGATAAAAAATGTGGAATATAAGGGAGAGTCGGGTCGCATTTCAGGGTATGGGAAGGGTGCAGACAATCAGTGGACTCTTGGTGCTATTAACTGGAACCCAAGCCGCGCGTGGAGAGAGCCAGTGGTCAGTGCGGACAATGCTGGAGGGAAGAAAGGAGTGGGAGAGAAGCATGTAGAGTGGCTGAGAGAGAGAGAGAGAGAGAGAGAGGGAGGGAGCAGATATTTAGAGGGAAGAAAGGAGTAGGATAGAAGCATGTAGAATGGACAAGAGAAAATGGATGGGTAACAGGACTTCAGAGAGAGTGGATATATAACACGACTGAGAGAGAGAGAGGGAGAGAGAGCAGGTATTTAGTACAGCTCTTTGGCAAGGATGTTTGATGAGCTTTTGTACCTACCCCTATGTGATTATTTTTTGTAGTCTGTTCTTGATGCTTCCAGACCATTTTATTCACCTTTTACAGAGCCAGGGATATGAGAGGGTTAACGAAGGCTGATAATAACCCTTCCGGTTTAAAATGCCTGCTCGTATCAGCCTAAATATAAAGGTCAGGCATAGTACGGATAAAGTAGTGATGATGTCCACGATTAGAAGGGGTTAAGGGTATGTTTGTGAAAGGGAGAGGAGGATGTGTGAGAGAGGAAAGGAAAGGAGTGAGGAGGGGTAAAGGATAGAGAGAGAAAAATGTGAGTAAGGGAAGATATTGGAGATAGTGGCGAGTTTTGTCCCCATCACTTCAAGAGGTGTTCCCAAAGTTGCGGAAAATAATCGGTACAAAGAATTACAGAAGAATTTGATATTGCCCTGAACACTTTAACCACTTCAGTACGATCCCATACGATCCCATCCTGTTTGTTGTATTCTTGCCATCTTCAAACATATTTTAGCTTAGGAGAGACTTTTCGAGGTGGAGATGGTTAGACATAAATTCACTAACCTCTTCATTACCCCGGGATTTACATTAGCTAAATAAATCGTCACGCGTCAGCAAGAATAGTCCGTTGGTCGAGTACGCCATTATGAAGGTTTGAATTCCATGGCGACATTTTTTTTTTTTTTTTAAATGCCACCAGGTACGTAGGTCACTCTCCTACCCCACCATGTTTAGTACTACAGAATTGACGTAACGTTTCTAACTCCTCCATTGCGAAAAAGCAAGAAGAGGAGGAGGGATGAATGAGTCCAGGGAGCAAGTGATGAAGGAAGGAAGAGAAAGGAAGGGGTGAGTGGGTGAGGCGACGAAAGAAGTGAAAGGAGGAGTGAAGGATGAAGAAAGAGAAGCTTGAAATGAGGGAATCAGATGAGGAAGAAAAGAAGCAAGGAGGGAGGGGGGTAGAGGAGGAATACAAGGAAAGGGTGATGGAGTGAGGTGAGGAAGAAGAAGGAAGGAGGGAGGAACTGAGGGGAGGAAGAAAAAGAAGGAATGGGTGAGGAAGTAAAGGGAGTAAGAAAAAAAAGGAAGAAGTGAAAAGACGAAGAAAAAGGAGGAAGGAGGCAGGGATTGCGGAGAGGAAGTAAAAATGGAAGAAGAATGAAAAGTTCAGGAGTGAGGGGAGAAAGGATATGTGGGTAGGATAAAGAAGAAAAAAGGGAAAGATTGATGAGAGAGAGAGAGATTTGGAATTGATGAAGGAAGAAGACAGTTAAGATGAAACCAGATTGTTTTATTATTGAAAGGGGGTGATATGGACAGGGAATATGAAGGGTGAGAAAGGGCTCGAATATGTTAGAGCAAAATAAGGAGAGAGAGAGGTGGGGAGGGGGGAGTAATTGGCTTCGTTAGACTCCACGACACCGCCCCGCCCCCTCGACTTTCTCTCTCTCTCTCTCTCTCTCTCTCTCTCTCTCTCTCTCTCTCCATTTCTTCATTTTGCACCATTTCCTGACATTTTCCTTTATCAGGTTGTTTTGCTTGTAACTCCATAATTATTTTCATTTTTCCCATATATATATATATATATATATATATATATATATATATATATATATATATATATATATATATATATATGGAGGGAAGAAAGGAGTAGGGTAGAAGCATGTAGAGTGGACGAGAGAAAATGGATGGATAACAGGACGTCGCGAGAGTGGATAGATAACACGACTTAGAGAGAGAGAGCGCGCGCGCAGGTATTTAGTACAGGACCAACTGCCTAGCCCCGGGCTTCTTCGCTCCTCATAGGGCAATGTAGGAGAGGATGATGGCCGGATATATATATATATATATATATATATATATATATATATATATATATATATATATATATATATATATATATTTTACAATATGTGGTGCATTTTTCTTTTTATTATAAGTATATTTAATTATTTCTGTGTCCTCCGTTGTTGCATAAGTTTCGGGATTTAAATTATTTAATGATTTTGATTTTCAAATTTTTGCGTATTTTCTAGATTTTATTATTCTTTCCTCCTGTAATTTTTACTTTATGCTCTTTCATTTTGTCTTCCTGTATTTTTGTTTTGTTTTTCGTTGTGTCGACATGATTTTCTTGTTTCTTGCCCGTTTGCTGGATTTTTTTTTTTCTGGATAATTTTCCCCAGTTTTTAATCCCATTTCCATTTTTGTTTTTATTTATTTCCCTTGATGTTCCTGATTATCCCTAGTGTGGTCCGTGATTTCAAGATTTTATTCACATTCCTTTCCATAGTTCTTTCCCAAGCTCTAGTTTCGCGCTGTAAAACTTTCTTGCTTAGTCCATTTTCTAGTTTTATTTTCATTAAAAGACAGAATAGTCATGCTCGCTTAAAATGTCTGGGCTGAACCGCCAAGCCACGGTCCCCTACGCTACTGGTGGGTTAACAGGATTGGATGATAGATGAGTGTACTAAAGTATACTCATTTTTCACCTGATTTTAAAAAGATTTCGGTTCGTATTTTTGTTTTTTTCATGTCTGTAAAAGTTGGTGCAGTTTTTTCCCTTACCTCTGCGTTCGTCTTTTGGGATATACTGTATACTCAGGTTCTCGTATGCGCTAATACTTATTTTTGCTTTGCTTTGTTCAGTGACGTCTTTTAGTGTACTCGTGCTATTCTTAGATGATGTTATGCAATTTTCGTGAGGCTTTTCAAACTAGAAAGCTTACCTGGAGTCTTCACTAACCTGTGAATGATGAGATGCAACTCCTAAGCTGTATAAAATCGTCAGGCGGTCGCAAGATTTAAATAGTTTTAAGACTTCCCACGTGGTGAATGTGTTGCACCATTGACAACTAGGGGGCCCGGCTAGACGGGAGAAATATGTCTTGTAGTAGCAAAAAAAAAAAAAAACGTGAAGGGGTTATAGGCTTTCTTCCTTATACTTAAGTTTTCAGTGTTACATACATAAATAGATGCATATACTGATATACTGTACTATATAATTGCTCTCTCTCTCTCTCTCTCTCTCTCTCTCTCTCTCTCTCTCTCTCTCTCTCTCTCTCTCTCTCCATTTATATACGTTTTAAGACGTAACTTTTTTTTTTTGGATATAAGTAAGGATATATAAGCAGGGTTTTCCAGGACTTAATACACTAACTTTACTCGTATTATATTTTTTCCTTGAGGTAATATCTAGGAACATAACATTTTGTCGGATTTGAAACGGTAATGGAGTTCAGAGCATTTAAATTTGAATGGTGGTAATGGGAGAAATTATCCACTTCCATCCCGTGTTGCCGTCTTGTGTATTCTTTATCGCTTTATTTTTACCGACAATAAATTCAGTAGTAATCGGCAAGTACACACTGAAATGAAAAACGTAGGCAAATCGATAAAGCACGTAGAGGATGGTAACGCCTGGTGGAACTCAGTAATTTCTTCCATTACCACCATTCAGTTTTTAATGCGATGTACCCCATAACCGTAGCGAATCCAGCTTACTTTCACAGAACACTAATGTCTTTAAAATTACCGCAGAAATCACCTTCAGAGTTTAGGCCACCAAGTTCAATAGATACATTGATAATGTAGGTAGATGAATAGATAGATCGTCTGATGGTTGTTGGGTGCGTAGAGTGACAGCTGTGTGAGAAGGTAATTGAGTTAGTATCATAGGGGGGCGACTCCCCATTATATTTTAGACCTCATATTAAACTCTCTTCATTTCCTCCTCCTCCACCACCCCTACTTCCTCTTCTTTTTCTCTGCCCCTTTTTACCGTTTATTCTGCCCCTCATCGTTTTTCTCACTGTTTTCTGTTCCTTCTTCGTCTGTCTTTTCTCTGCGCTACATGTCTTCTTCTCCTTTACATATATGCTGAATGTAATACCTGTGATTGTACGATAATGATTAGTGATGATAATGATGCGTACAGTAACGATGGTATGAACGATGATAATGGTGATAGTAACGATTCTGTAGGTTATTACGATGTTTAAAAATGTGTGACGCACCTGACTATCATATTGTGTGATCGGTTGGACTGATGGTGATAGGATGACAGCTGTGTAGTGGGATAATTGGGTTTGGGTATCATGGGGGGGACGAGGCTCCCATATTCCACGCGCCATGTTGTTCTCTCTGATTTTGTTTATTTCGTTACTGTATTTCCCTTTTTTGCGAAGTGACTAATATTTTCCTTTCCTTGTCTTGCGCCTCTGTACGTACGATGTTATTATTATTATTATTATTATTATTATCGTTATTATTATTATTATTATTATTATTGTGTGATAGTGTTAGTAGTGATGAAGGTGGTATTTTTGGTGTGAGAAGTAATGATGATGATAATGGTGGATATTTGAATGGTGCTTGGGAATTATGATGATGATGATGATATTAATGATAGAGATACGTATGGTAGTGGTGATAGTATTATGACATAGTATTGATGGTAGCAGTTACTATGATATCTCCATGTATCTGACTGTGGTGGTGGTGGCGGTGATGGTAGCGGTGGCGGTGGTGGTGGTGGTGGTGGTGGTGGTGACAGCTGTGTAGTGGAGTAATTGAGTTAGGGTGTCGTAGGGGGGCACTCTCCCCCTTATATTACACTCTCCATATTATGTTCTCCCTCTTCCTCTTCCTCACAGCTGGAGACATCAGCAATGGCGTATGAAAAATGGCAGTAATATTGTTGATGTTATTTTGTTTAGCATTAGTGTTTATTGTATTTACCAGAAAATTCACTAACAGGAGGATTTTCAGACAGTTTTTCCATTTACTTCTGCAGTTATTTTTATTTATTTATTTATGTATTTGTATTTTATTTGCTGACGGCAGACGATATATTTGAGCTTAGGAAATATCTCGTGTCACAGGGAGCATGTATATACCTGACTTCCCTTATTCTGAACAAAATTATCGTCAGGTATTAACTGCAATAAAACTTAGTAGTGGTTCTGTAACAGCGGGAGGGTTAAGGAAAAATATGTTTAGACTTGATATATCAGTGTGTGTGTGTGTGTGTGTGTGTGTGTGTGTGTGTGTGTGTGTGTGTGTGTGTCCTAAGCATAGTTTCTCTGTTTTATTTTTTCGTGTGTTTCCAAGAGTATTATTTTTTCTTATGTAAAGAATTCAGATGTTCTTTTAGTGGAGTAGTTGAGAGTGAGGAAGTGTGAGGTGGAGTGTTGACTTTGAACATACCCCCTCCCCCACCCCGCCCAACTCTCCACATTCCCCTCCCCACCCCCCCACTCCCACCACATCTTGCCTGAAGCAGTGTAAGAAGAAGGAAGATTCTCTCTCTCTCTCTCTCTCTCTCTCTCTCTCTCTCTCTCTCTCTCTTTCTGTTCCCAGCTTTTCATTCTCCTCTCTGCTCATCTTCCAGTCCCATTCTCCCCCCCCCCCCCGCCCTTTTCTCCCCTCTCCCCATTTCATTTTTATTCCTTATCCATTTTCTCAGTATCTCCCTCTTCTGCTCGTCCCTTCCCCTGTTTTCCCCTCTCCTGTCTCCCTTTCTGTCTCTCCGCCTTCTCCTTTCTCCTCTCCCATCTTTATTCTTTCCATACTCCCCTTCCCTCTTGCTTCCATTCTCTCCCCTCCCCTCCCCTCTCTCTTCTCTCCCCTCTCCCCAGGTTCGTCTTACCCGGAGGATCTCAATTATGCTAGTGTGGTGCGGGGCGGGGGGGGGCTCTGACGGATAACAATTACACCACGACGCTCTCTCTCTCTCTCTCTCTCTCTCTCTCTCTCTCTCTCTCCCTACGTTTTTATTTTCCTCCCCACCACTCATTCCCTCCTTCCCTCCCATTACCTCTCCCTTTCCTATCCATCACCCACTCAATCTCTTCATCTGTCTTTTATCTCCCTTTCCCTTTCTCTCTCTTCTTTCTCACCTTATCCAAGTCCTACACACACCTCTCTTTCCCTCTCCCTTCCCACTCTCTCCCGCCCACTTCTCCATCGTTTCCATTCCCCTCTCTCATTCTCCTCCCCCTCTCTTCCTTTACCCAGTAGGATTCCTCTACCGCCTTCTCCTCCTCCTCCCCCCCCCCCATTTTCTTCCAGTGCACACATATCTCTTCATTCCATGCCCCTCTCCTCCCCTCCCCCTTCCCATCGCACATCTCTCCCTTTTACCCTCTCCACACCTTCTCATCATTCACTCATAAGCTCTTTTTTTTTTTTTTTTTTTAACCGTCACATTACCTTCATCATTGGTTCTCTTCCCCCTTCCTTTCCTTCTCTCCCCGTTTTACCTTCCTCATTTTCCCTTCCATTTCCATCCCTCTTCCTCGTTCCCTCCTCATCCTTCCCTCTCCCATTCCCTCTTTCTTTTCCCTCCCATTCCCTCTTCCCTTTCCCCCCCCATTCCCTCTCCCTTTCCCCCCCCATTCCCTCCTCTTCCTTTCCCCTCCCTCATTCCCTCTCCTTCCTTCCTTCCACCTCAGTAGTTCCCCATCCTTTTCCATCTTCCTACACATCCTCCCGCTTCTGTCTCGTTTCTCAGCCTGTCCCTCCTTTCATCCCCCTTTTCTCTTCAACCACCACCTCTCCCTCCCTTTCTCTCTTCCTCTCCACCTTTTTCCTTCCCCCCTCGTTGCACACTTACCTCTTTTCATGTCCCCCCTTTTCTCCTCAGTCCCTCCTCTCGTGTTTCTCACCACTTCCTCTTTTCACCCATTCACCTCTTTCCTTTCTCTTCCCTTCATCTCCCTCCCACCTCTTGCACCCCTCTATTTCTGTCTTCCTCCTTCCCTCTCTCCCTCCCATCATCTTTTCTCCCTTTACCCACCACCTCAGTTTTTCATCTCGCTTCCCTCTCTTCTCCATCTCTGACACTCCCTTTCACTGGGCACATCCTACATACCTCCATCGCTGTCTCTCTCCATCTTCATCTCCCTTTCAACTATTGCATCTCTCTCTCCGTCCCTCCCTCCCTCCCCCTCCTCTCTCTTAACCCTCACTTCCATTTTCCCCCCTCACGCCCACTTTTTCCCTTCCACACACACTCCCTCCATCCCTCTCGACCTTCTCTTCCCTTCTACATTCCTTCCCCCTTTCCCTTCCTCCTTGTCTCTCTCCTTCTCACATTCATTTTCCTCCCTCTCGCTCTCCTCCTCCCTTTACATTCTTACTCTCCCTCCCTCTTGTCCTCCTCCTCTTCTACGCTCCCTCCTCTTGCCTTCCTCTCCTCTCTCTTCACTCCCCACTTCCCTCCCTCCTCCCTCCCTCCTTCTCTCTCATTCCCTCCTCCCTCCCTCCCTCGTCTCTCCCTTTACCTACCACCTCCATTTTTCACCCGCCAGCACCAGAGGGCGAAAAACTTAAGCCTATTTTTGCGAGGGTGGGCACTTGATCCCCGCCTGGTGTGTATCTGCAGTGTTTAGCCTCTCGCACCATTACTCCCATTGCATTTATACTACTCTCTCTCTCTCTCTCTCTCTCTCTCTCTCTCTCTCTCTCTCTCTCTCTAATTAGCGCTAGTTAGAGTGCTTAACGACCGTGAAAATTGTTATGAGCATTTGTTAATGGACAGAAATGCGATTTATTATTGCAGTTTTCCTTTTCCTTTTTTTTTTTTTATAACATTGAATGCTTCAGGCGAGTGAATGATTCTGAAATGGAGAAAATCCAATAACGTTGATAAAATATTGATATAAGTTTAGATATATAGCCTACATATTATTATTATTATTATTATTATTAGTTATTATTATTATTGTTGTTGTTAATGGTACCGGTGTTATAAGCTACATTGCTGATTTTTAAATAATGGTTCTCATACTAATATACGGGTATGTAGTATCTGATAAATCACTTATTGTTTTATTACGCTTTTTTTTTTTTTTTTAGGTATCCAAATTTCTGGTCTTAGGTATATTATAGAAAATATGAATTCAGAATGTATATCGCTTGTTTTGTATAGGTGATTACCCGCCCCCGCCCCGGAGGGGCTCGGGAACGGGTATTGTTTTCACTTGGAGTATCTGTGTGTCTGTCTGTCTATTAACAACTTTACGCGAAAACTACTGGTGCGATTTTGACTGAAATTACCGGGATGATGGGTTATGACCTCCTGATCACCTGATTAAATTTTGGTCCAAATTGGGCCCAGGCTGTAGGCCCAAAAATGTAAAAAGAAAAATAAGGAAAAAGAAAAGGTAAAAATCGTTTTTTCTCCATTACTCTTATCAAATTCGTCATACCGACATGAAACCAAATCCTAAAGGTGCATCTTTCAGATCTGCATCCTATAACATGCCACATTACATCAGGAGGGTCACCACCCAGTTAGCGGTTGGGGGGTCAGTGTCAGGTGGGTCGGCCCTGTAATTTCAAATGGGCATAAAATTGTCAGTTTTCACTCGATTGACTCCAAATTTGATCTCTGACATCTTTGACTAGATATCCTGTTGTGTTTATACGTCATCACTAAAGTGACTGCCGGGGACGGGTTTCCCTGTGCCGTGGCACCGCTTCTTGTGTTTTGTTTTTGTTTGTTAGAAAAGGATGGGGTGTCATCACAGTGTCAGAATAATTGTCAGTAGGCCTTTTATTTTATGAAGGAAATTTCACATTAACTTCATCGTGAATATTAATGTTTTTACCCATTTCTGGTTTATACAGGAAGTTATTAAGTACTAAAAAAATCTTTATATTAAATAATCTTTATATTTATTCATTGTTTTTATTCATTGATTTGTCTTCATTTATTTGTATTTAGTCAAGGTTTTTAAACATTGTTTTGCCTTCATAAATTTAGTGTACTAATTTTTCATTTTATTAGACATTATGCGGTAATATAATTCATACCGTAATTTGCGTAATTTGTTGTATACTGTAACTTTATTTTATACTTTAGTAACAGTGTGAAGACATGATGACGCTTATGATTATTCTTATACATAATGTCGAGGATATTGGGAAATTAATGATAGCCGCTGTGTGTGTGTGTGTGTGTGTGTGTGTGTGTGTGTGTGTGTGTGTGTGTGTGTGTGTGTGTGTGTGTGCTCGCGCGCGCGCGCTTGAAAAAAAATGCTGCCTGTGGATTTATGTAGTAGTGTTATGCATCAGACATTAATATTGTACTATTAATTAATGAACTGAGATTATTATTATTAATTATTATTATTATTATTATTGTTGTTGTTATTATTATAGCAGCAGTATGGTAGTTTCAGAAATAATCACATTAATGTGAGAATTCCAAATTTGTAAAAAATTTTACGAAGTTCATACTTTACTGCCATGCTCAAAATTATTAAATATTTTGTAATAAAAAAAACACAGTGTATAATAGAGTATTTTCTGTTTAACTGATTGAACGTATACACCAACTCATGATAGCCTGGATTTGAATACTAAGCACATCAGCCCAAATACGTGTTATTATTTATTGTTTCATTAATTTCGTTCACTCTCCCACCAGGTAGGTTTACTCAGCCTAAGGTATACTTTTCTAACGTGGCATAAATGTCGCCTTAATTAACTCTCATGACTTAGACATTCTTCCTAAGCTAAATAAAATTACCCAACAGTAGCAAGAGTAAATTCTGTACTGCGTCAGACAGGTCAAGGGGATAACATTATACAGTATTAAGAAAAATTATAGTAAGCTAATTGCTATCATACAGATTTGTTTTTTAATTATTAATGGAATGTCTGCCCCTGTACGACGATGATTTTTTATTTATTTATTTATTTTTTTCTAATTTGTTTGTTATTCCCGAACGATTTTATTCAGCTGAGGAGAGACATCAGCGAGGAAGACATTAACCGTTTTGCTGTGATTTTTTATTCTTACTATTTTATTTTTATATTAGACGATTTTACCCGGCGTTGAACTTTTTTTTCCCTGGGGCGGCTAAATGTTATCTTCATTTACCCTTTCAGTGGAGGAAATATCTCCAAATTTTATTAAAATAGTCTACCAATAGCTAGAATAAAATAAAGAATACGGATGTGTCATCGAATTGAAGAGGTTGATGGACATTGCATCTTGTCCTCTTTGTAACAGGATTTTATTTTTATTTTTTTCTAGTTAAATAAGATCGTCTGGTTATCGTAAGAATGAAATAGTTAAGTTGACATCCAACTGAAGAGGCGAACAGTAAAAAAAAAAAAAAAAATTATTTCAGTAATTATAACTAGTAACGTATTTTGCTTGTAATAAATGTAAAAAGAGGGTGATTATTATTCAACTATTAACAAAGAGCAAAAAAAAAAAAAAAATCACAGGGCAGGATGACGATAGTTGCATAAGAATTAATATAGTTTCATAGCATTTAATAAGATGAATACTAAGCACTGCCTTGTATGTTGAAAATGGTAACGTATATCGCTGGAGGAAAGAAGAAGAACAAGGCCTTAATTAAATTAACTGTCTTGTTCAGATAAATTAGTTTTACTTGAGGATAACATTTCTGCATTTAGTAAATAAAAAAAAAAAAAACTTATTAATGCACGAGATTTTATCCTTTACCATTATTGGCAAAAAAACAAAGATGTCCAAGGTAGCTCATGATAATATATTCGGTACACAGATGCCTAGATTAGTGTTTTATGTTTTAGTTATTTATTTATTGTATAGGGGTGCGTTTAATGAATACACATACTCCATTATTCCCTTCAGAACCGCGTCTTGTTAATTTTGGTTTACTCTAATTAACGCGATACGATTTTCTTCACCTTGTGTAGGGAAGGGCCTGGGAAAGATGGTGGAGGAGGTGAGAGCGTTATGTAATGGTTCTGAAATATGAAACCGAAGGAGAGATTACGGGGTGGGAGAAAATGGAGGGACAGAGAGAGAGAACGGAGCTCCCTCAAGTTGTCATTTGCTCCGACAGTCGATTCCACATTTCCTCCCTCTCACTCTCTTCTTCCCTCTCACTTCCTCTCTCAAGATTAACCAGTAGGAAGAGTGTATAGCCTTAGACGGAGCCCTTGGGTAGACTCAGGGACCTCTTTCATCCCTGCAGCGCCACCTACGGGAGAATATTATCCCCTGAGGCCGACGACAGCTCCGAGAATATGTGACAACTCTTTTTAATTGCATGCGATTCGCTTTATCGATTTTGACACCGCTTGTGCTTCTTACCGTCCCTGCCACCACCCTTATCATCCGCCACCACCACCACCACCATTACCTCTACATCTTCCACTACCCTCTTTCTGTCTTAACCTTTTCAGCTCGTGACTTCAATTTAGCTGCTTCTTGACAATTTTGTTCTGTCTTCGAGGATAGGTATATGGTGAGATGCAGTTGGTGTGGGGGTGTGGTGGAGGTGTTTTCGGAGCCATGAGGATATGTGATGAGGTTTGGGTTGTATGGGTTGTGGTATGTGGATGGTGTGAAGTGTGGTGCTTATGGGATGTGTTGGAGGTGTTTTCAGAGGCGTAGTGGTATGTGGTGAGGTTTAGTTTGTATGGGATGGGATGTTTAGGTGGTGTGAAGTGTGGTGTTTGGAGATGATATAATGGTGGTGGTGATGTTAGGTGAGACGTTTGTGTTTTTAGAGGCGTGAGGTTGTGTGTGTGTGTGTGTGTGTGTGTGTGTGTGTGTGTGTGTGTGTGTTTTAGAGGTGTGGAATGTGATCTATGGTAAAGTTGAGAAGTATGGGAAAGGTGCTGTGTGAATGGTGTGACGGGGGTACTTGAGGTGTGGTGTGGGTGCTGGCAATGATGTGTGAGGTGTGGTATGTTTTGCGTATTGAGAGGTATGATGTGGTGTGGGTGGTGTTAGGGCGTGAAAAATGAGATATGGACAGTGTTGGATGTACTGTTTATGATTTCTTTGTAAAAATGTGAGTTGTGTTAGGAAGTGAATAATGTAGGGTGAGTAGAAAGGCAGTTAGGTCGACAGGGTGAGTGGTAAGGCTGATAGTTATTCATGGTGAGTGGTGAGGTATGAGTGGTAGGCAGGGTGAGAGAGGGTGAGGTAGGCAGGATAGGTAGGTAGGGTGAATGGGGAGGCAGGATTGGAGACTTCGTGCCGTCGCTTCTTCCCAAGAGTACTGGCAGCTCTCCCTCTCTCCGCCACCTTCATCCCCCTCCCCCCCCCTCTCTCTCTCTCTCTCTCTCTCTCTCTCTCTCTGAAAGAGGGAGAGGGGAGTTATCTATATTGGATTTTTCCTGCACAAATGTATTTTTTTTCTTTATCTCATCATTAACGTGGACTTTGTATATTTGTTTTTAGTGTGTGTGTGTATTCGTATTCGTATTCTGATCTCTTTATATATAATTATGTTGTCAGTCCGTTTTAGTAATAGGTATTGTGTCTTTGATTTTTTTTCTTATTGCTGTGGTCCTTCGTTAACCATTTTATACATGAGTTATCTCCTGGCGATTTGAAGCTCAGGAGAGATTTTTCACCTTTTCTCTCACAGAAGGCTCTCCCAAGCTGAATTAAATCGCCTTGCACCAGCAAGAAAAATTTTTTATAACAGGGGTCACTACTCGGCTGAATAAAATCGTCTGGCAGTAGCAGAAAAAAAAAAAAAAAACTTGTAACAAAATTGCGTCCCATTATACTGTACCATTCTTAATATTATTCTTCCTCCTGCTAAGTGTTTTTGTCCAGCTTAGCAGAGAAGGTAGAGAAGTGATGCAGTCAGTATTAATTTGAGGGATGTTTCTTGCGTGATGGATTAAAATTCTCTCTCTCTCTCTGTATATATATATATATATATATATATATATATATATATATATATATACACACTTCAAAATTGAATTAAATTGTCTGTTAGTAGCAACAAAACTTTGGGATTTACTTTAAAGTTAAACGATTTGCTTAATTTTTTTGGGATGTATTTTTTTATACCTATAATTAAAGATTATTTACTTATTGAAAGGAAATTTGGGATTTATATAAAAAAGTACATTACAGGATTAGCTTGTTATTTGGGGGATTATGTTAAGTTTGGCTTTCTCGTAACTTTTCTTCTTTCAACAGACTTTTATATTATTTTTATCCCATAAGTTATAGCGGGGCAGATTGTCCTTGCTTCCTTTGTGGGATTATTTCATTTATGGAGAGTGCTTGGCTAGGCCCCATAACTAATTTTTTTTTTTTTTTACATGATTAGGATTTTTATTTGATATTAAATTACTGACATTATTTTAATTATTATTTTTTTTTTATTATTTGTTATTATTGAATTTACATTAATGTGCCTTTTTATCTGGGTATCTTGATGATAGTTTCTCATCTATTCTCATGTTTTCCCGGTTCAGTATTTAAAAACCAGCCAACTCCACGCACAGCTTATTAAACAGTTAGAAAGTATGTGTTAGTCGATATATTCCAGCTGAGGACAGATTATGTAGAAAAGAGTGAGTCAGAGGAGCCTGGAATTTAAGGCTTAATTTTTTTTCCGAAATATATTGCTGAAATGGAGTTTCCTGTTTTTATTTTAGAAAGTTCATATTTTATTTTTTGTCCTTGTAAGTGTTGGAATATTTTCATGAATAACGCTAATGTGGAGTTAGTTGATGTTGTTCATGTGCTTTATTTATTTATTTATTTTTTTGGGGGGAGGAAAGGGAATGAAAAGTTGTTTACCATTTTTCTCTTTTACCAATTAGTGGAGAGTTTCAAGGAAGAACATTGAAATATATTGTGATATTGCTTTCCTTTAACTAGTTCAGTCCGAAGACATATTTTCTGAATTATGCTTATCACCTCTTAATGCCACTGTGGAGACACTTCGAAAATGAGAAGCTTAGATAGGCCTATGGTCATCTTTAAACCCTTGACTGTGACATATCCTTCCTCGAATAAAATCGTCAGGTGGTAGCCGTAGCAAAATCAGCAATACTTTCATCGGACTGAAGGGCTTAAGTGATCATCATTTATACAGTATTTCCAAGGATTATATTGTTTCTTTTGAGTATTTATTTAATTTTATAGTGTCGCCTTCTTGATGATGTCTTCAAAGCTATATTCTTACCATCGCCATTTGATTTTATTCAGCTTTGGAGGAGGCATTCGGATCAGTCTATCTAATTATCGCCCAACGCCTTAATCCCGTAAGAGGTGGTCACAAACAAATCGCCTCCATGTAGCCCTGTCGCCATCCATCACGCCTCCCTCCCCGGAGATCACACCCCCTCTCTCTTATACCTCTCCACCCATCCCTCCATCTCATCCTTGGTCCTCGATATTCGGATGAGGTGTTAATTGAGTTTTTCTAACCCCTTCGCTACAAAAGGTCTCTTGAAAGCTTAGCGAATCGTCCGTAGCCAGCAGGAATGTTACGGTAAAGTCATCGGGTTGAAAGGGTCGTTATTATCTAGGAAGACACCTGAAGTGTTTATTATCAATTATTATTATTATTATTATTATTATTATAGGTGTTGTTGTGGTTTTTATTATTGTTGTTACTAATGTTATTATTTTTGTTGTTTTGCTTATAACTATTATTATTATTTTTTTAGTTAATTACATTTTTTCAAGGGATATGCGGCGTGGTAATTTTGTATTTAGTTTTGGAAGTGATTGGCGTCACTCCATTTCAAAACATTGCGAGTCAAAAATTTCTGGCATAATATAATAATTGTTGTGTAGCCCGTGGTGTTCTAGATGATTTTAGATAATTGTCCCATGTTATTGTGTGGAATTATGTGTTGAGAGAGAGAGAGTTATTTTGTTTTTTTCTGTGTGTGTCTGTGTGTGTAATTAAATACCTGTTACTATGGCTACTGTACCTGTTGATTCTTTAACCATAAATACTGCCACTTGTGTTGTGAAATCCCAAGTATTTTTTTAATGAGAATTTGTTGACCCCATCACCATGGTAACGTTCTATTTTATTCCATCTAATTACAGACGATTTTACTCAGCACAGGGGGGTTTATTTATTTATGTATTTATTTTTTTTTTTTTTTTTTTTTTTTAGTGGTGTTAATGTCGACTGTATCTAGCTTCTCCGGCTTGAAAAAAAAAAAATCTCTTTCCTGAATGAACTTTCCTGAATAAAATTATATGGCATTAATTAGAGCACAGTAATAGAGCTACACCGACCATTGAACGTTAAATTGTATCAGTAGTAATTTAAAAAAAAAAAAAAGTTAGGCTAAAAAAGTTAGAAGTCTGTAACACACTTCCTACTGCATAAAATACTGTAGTCTGACGGTAACTGGAATAAAGTACTGGAATTGCCCAGATTATGATCGTGTTAATTCTGTACAACGATAAATACCATTTAATTTTGTGAAGCTATAAACACCAGTTAATTCTGTGAAGCGATTAATACCTGTTAATTTTGTGAAGCTGTTAATACCAGATAATTTGTTAATTCTTTGCCACGATTAAAACCAGTTAATTCCGTGAAGCGATAAATATCTGTCAAATCTGTGTGATTATAAATACCAGGTAATTTATATAAAGAATAAATGAGTGTGTGTATCCTATAAAATATTGCCCGAATTTTTCTTAGTGTTATCAGTTAATAATATATAAACTTAAATACCTTTGAATTATATATCACGTTAAATTTATATTAACACTCAGCCTCCTATAATTCACTTTCAGCTGAGTTAAATCGTCTGTTGTTACCTTAAATAAATTACTAGAATTACTCCTATCATGAGAGGGTTAATTCTGTAAGACGCCCAGTACCTATTTATTTATGTATTTATTTAGTTTATGACGATTAATATTGTTAGTAAGATGGACGTTGTTTTTGTGTGGTTTTAAATTACTTTTAATCGTGCATGATGGTATAAATATCCATATTAATACCTTTATGGCATTTATATACATTTTATTTTTCTTCTCGAGGTGATTTTAGTTAGCTTTTAAATTTTATTCCTGCTTTCTCCAGATTATTTTCAGTATTTTTTTTTTCGGCTTCAGGCAACTTCTTTCTTATTTTTCTTTCATCAGACGGTTTTAATGAGCTTTTTTTTTTTTTTTTAGTTTTGCTTTCTGTGGACGATTTTAATTTTACTCTTGTTTAATCCAGACGATTTTAATTAACTTATTTTATTTTTGCTTTCTCCAGACGATTTGATCTTTATGTTTTGCATTCCAGACGATTTTCTTTAACTTAAGGAGAATTTTCTAACACGAGAGATAAAATACAGCCTATTTAAATCCAGTTATTCCAAAGGCCCACCAGAGAATTTAAAGAAAGCGTCCAATGATGACAAGAAGAAAAATACATGTCTTGTCGGAAGGCGTCAGTTTGTATGCTAGTTAATTCCTTGTAGTTCTGTTGCGTTAAGATACTAGTTAATTTTGTCTGAGTAAATACGAGATTAATTCTAACATAATAAAAAAGTGAAATTCTGCCATAATATATATCCTTTAAATTTGTCATATAAGCTGATTTGTAGACGAATAAAGATAATTATGATAAGTGGGCTACAAGTATATGCCGTCAGTATGAATTCCGCTTAATTCTCCCGTTATAATTACTGCTTAACTCTGTCATATATATATACCCGTTAATTGTTATGCTTATAATTGTCATAAATACCAGTTAATTCTCATGGTAAATACCAGTTAGTTACGCCATTATAAATACAATCTGATCGTCATGAATGATTTATTAGTTGTGTTAGCATAATGAATATCAGTTAATTGCACCATGATAAATATTAGTTACTTTTGCCTTAATAAATATCAGTTAATTGTCCCATAATAAATATCAGTTGATTGTACCATAATAAATATTAGTTAATTGTACACCAGTAAATATCAGTTCATTGTACCGTAATAAATATCAGTTAATTATGCCATAGTAAATATCAGTTAATTGTGCCATAATTAATATCAGTTCATTGTGCCAAAATAAATGTCATTTAATTATATCAAATATCAGTTCATTGTGCTTAATAAATATCAGTTAATTACACAGCTATACATATCAGTTAATTGTACCATAATAAATGTCAGTTAATTGTGCCATAATAAATCATTTAATTCTGCTGCAATAAATACCAGTTAAATTGTCATAATATATACCAATTATTTTTACCGTAAAAAACAAGGATAAGTTCTCATAAAATAAAGATTCATTGTCAAAATCAATACCACTTAATTCTGTCATAATAAACATCACCTAAGTCTGCTTCAATAAATACCAGGTCTCTCTGTTTTGATAAGTACCAGGTAATTTTTTCAGTTAATTCCAGTTGAACCTACTACAGCCAATGCCAGGTAATTCGGTCATAAATAAATGAATGATAAATAAGTAAATAATTTCTGGAATAATAAATACCCGTTAATCTTCTCGTTCTCGGGTTAACTGGTGTTCTATTCCAGCTAACACCAGATGATTTTATTTACCTGAATGAATCATAGGAGACTGAGTTTAAAGTACCAGTTAAATTTATAAAAAACACCAGTTCAATTTTGCCGTAATAAATATGTTAGTCATAATTAAATACTGGTTGAATTCTGTTTTAATAATACCAGTTAAATTCAGTCATAAAAACACCATTTTAATTTTGCCGTAATATTAGTTAGTAAATGTTAGTTAGATTCTTTCGGAAATAATACCAGTTTAAATTTGCCGTAATATTAGTAAATACTGATTAAATTCGTTCGTAAATAATTCCAGTTTAATTACCATAAAAAATATCCGTTGAATTTCTCCGTAATAAATATAAGTTAGTCATGATAAATATTTGCCAAATGTTGTAATTATACCATTGAAATTCAGTAATAAAAAACACCAGCTAAATTTTGCCATAAATGTTAGTCATAATGAATACTGGTTAAAAAATGTCGTAGTAATACCAGTTAATTGTCTTAATAATACCAGTTAAATATACCAGTTAGATTTTCATGTGCGTCGTTTTCATTAATTCCAGTAAACATAATGCGGACGCGGAATTAATGGTGAGCTATAGAGAATGGTTGAATTATTATTTTTCATGTTTTAGTTGTCGCTCTGAAGGCAGTCTGATTTAATCCCCTACCCTCGTGTTATAATGGTGTTTGTGTTATGATGGGAATGTGTGTATGTATTGACGTATGTATGTATATATTTTTCCTGGTATGTGTATATATGTGCAATGGCGTTTTTGTTTTGGTAATGTAGACTGTGATATTAACTGTATGTATGTACCGGTTGATTGACATACAAGTTGTGTGTGTGTGTGTGTTTCAAGGCGTGTGAGTGGATTATCGGATCACGGAAGCGGGTTAGACACACACACACACACACACACACACACACACACACACACACACACTAAATCCGTCACTACATGGTCGTTCTCCAAATATTACATAAAATCGCCTGGCGATAGCAACAATACAATACACGTCATTGTAAGGAAATCATCCAGTTACACCATTAACTATCTGCCCATTTTTGCTTCTTCATCACCAGTAATTAACAACACTGAAACTACCGCTGTATGAAAGAGAGAGAGAGAGAGAGAATGTGTGTGTGTGTGTGTGTGTGTGTGTGTGTGTGTGTGTGTGTGTGTGTGTGTGTGTGTGTGTGTGTGGTGGAGTATGGTTCTGTATGGTAGTGTAATATATATGATGTAGGTTGTATTACAGTGAAATGTGATGTGCATACAGTCCTACAGTATGTGGTGTTGGTGTGTGGTGTTGAACTATGGTTGATGTGGCAGGGGCGTGTGATGAGGATTGTGTGGTATTGATGAGTAAGTGATATGTATTAATGTGTGGTTGGTAGGTAGTGAAGTGGCGTGTTAGATTATGATAAGCGTTGGTGGTATAGTGTTATTATGTAGTTGGGTGGTGTGGTGTGTTGGCATGTGTTGTGCAGGGTCAAAGCATTGAGTGATTATGTTAAGCGGTGTGATGGCGTATGGTGATGGGTATTGTGGTGTTAATTATGAACCTATCTTACTTGATGACAGCTTTTTGTTCTTACAGGCATTGGACGATTATATTCAGATTTGATGAGACTAACGGAAGCGATTAAACTCCACATCCATTAACTTCTTGAGTACAGATACTTATTACATATTTCACCTTTGCTTCCGATAGACCATATTATTCAGCATAGGTGCGATCCTGGGATGGAATGGATTAGAAATATTCCGTTAACTCTCTCTCTCTCTCTCTCTCTCTCTCTCACAATTCTGGCCAATACAGACGGTTTTATATGTCACACCAGATTAATGTCGTCAGATTCTGTGAGAATGCCTCAGGGAATATTTTATATATATATATATATATATATATATATATATATATATATATATATATATATATATATATATATATTACGATGGCCGCTTTAAAAATGTTAGCTACAGCCAGACGATTCCTTTTGCGCAAAAGCAGTAATGGTAACGCATTTACAGTAAGGGCATTCAGAGAATGCATTGCCAGGAACAGCGACGACGATGATGATGATGATGATGATGATAACGGTGTTTGAAAGTTGGGGGTGTTGGTCAGCGTGGGCCGTTTTATGGGACCCGTTGAGAAATAGTGTACGATGAGGGGAATAATCCGTTAATCGTGACTGATAGCGCAGGCGACTTGGTAACGAAAGAAATATATACCGATTTATTTAGGTGAGAACGAGCCTGTTAATACTGACGTTAACAGAGACGACTTGCTAATGAACGAAATATTTAGCGAGGGGAGAAAGTTACGAACGAAGACACGAGAAAGCCCGTTAATTCCGACAGTCCGACGCGGTTGTGAACGAAACATTTTGCAGTGTGAAAAAATGTAACTGTTACTTCCGACTGGTAACAGACTTGATAACGAACACAATATTTAGCAACGGCAGAAAGGATCCGTCGCTTCCGACTGATAACGGATACGTGACAACAAACGGAAATCTTTTAGGAGAGGAAAGACCGTTAATCCCTTCATTCCGACGATGATTTTTTTCCCTGTAATTCGTACTGCCTTCAAACGATTTACTGAGGTTAGGAAAAGACATCAGATTGTGAAAGGGTTGGAGACTCTTTCCCAGATGGTCTCAAAAAGATTAAAATTTGTCTAGTAGTAGCAAGAATTATGGTAACTTCATCCTTATTATTTAACCGTCCAGTCGTATTATGTATGTGTTACTGCCTCCAGACGATTTTCTTCGTTAGATAAACGCTAAGGACTGGAAGGGTTAGATATAGCCTAGATTTACCCTGTTACAAGAGGTCTATCACAAGCTGAATAAAATCGCCGTAATTTTGCAAAAGTAAACCACTGTGATACGTCACCGGCCTAAAGGAACCCATTCAGTACGGTGACGTTTGGTTCCTTTTGGTCAGGCTACCACTAGATTTTTGGGCCATTCAAGAAAGATGTGTGGTTGTGAAGGGGTTAATTGTGGTCACAGAAAATCTTTCCAGTCTAAATAGCCTTTCCTTACGTAAATAAAATCGTTTGGAGATAGTAAGAATAAAATAAAACTTTGCTGGTAAAGGATATGCTTTAATCACCTCTTCGATAGCTTTTGTTATTTTTATTTTTCTGCGGCCGGACGATTTTGTTACGAGAGACCACTTTAATAAAGAGGTTAATGAAGGCTATATTTAACCTCGTATGCCAAAAAATCTTTCCTAGGTTGAGTAAAAAATGGTTGGTGTTAGCAAAATAAAATTACAGAATACGTTGTTGTGAAGGAATTAAATGTTAAGTATTATAGATCAGGAAAACAACCTATGAGTACATAGATTTAATAAAGGTCACGTTAATTGAAACGGAGATTGATGTAACTTACAACGGATATATGTTAACTGGTCGGTGCTGAGAATAGGCCCATGACCCTTCGATACGGTGGCGTTTATACTGTTATATTAATGCTACCAGCAGACGATATCATTCGACTTAAGATTGTTATTAACATTTGTTGTTAACAATACGATTTCATTCAGCTGAGGGTTGGCTGGCTTTATGAATGGAGAACATTGTTTTATTCTTGCTGCCTCCAGACGATTACATTCATCTTAGCACTGACCTCTTGTAATGGATAACAGTCGGCAGTAATCTCTTCACGACGAGAACCCCTTTCGAAGTAATAAAATTGACTGGTAGTTGCAAATATAAACGTTGTACTGAAAGAATGAAGGGAAATATAGACTTCGCATCGATTGCACCGCTTGTAACAGAAGAGTTCGTGGTAACGAATGTGAATAACGTTATGGCAGTTATAGTTAGATAAAAAAAGCGTTAACCCCATACTGCGATGACGACTTATGTAATTTTGGCAACCTTTAGATAATTATATGAATCATGCTATAGATCTCGTTTAGTAATTTAATTTCGGCTATACTAACGCCCTTTCCTAATGTCTGCCTGAATCAGAATGAAATAATCTGCGTTCTTGAGTTTGAAATAGTAATCCTGAAGTTAAATATAAGGCAAAAGCTTCGGTAACAACTGTAACGGAAATAACGGAAGTGGAGGTGGTTACGGATGCGATGTGACGGAAGTGGCGAGTTTTATTTTGTTGCGGAAAACAGCGGCGCACTTGGGGCCACTAACACTCAGGCTGCTATGATTCAGCTGAGTAGAATCTTGAGACGTTAACCGAAACACATTGCTAGAGTTGTGCCGACCCTTAAAGAGTTATTGGTGACTGTATTGTCTCTGAGGCTTTTAGTCTGAATAAAATCGTCTGGCGTTACTTGGAATATACTAAAGTTGTCCCGATCATGAGGGGTTAATGGTGTTTTTGATAACTCAGACGACTCAGTAACGATTGCATTGCAAGGTACGGTAGCGGAAGTGGTTACCGTATTAGTATAACGAAACTGATACATAATTGTTGCGAAGAATTACACCAAACGTTTAGTAAGGGGGCATTAATAACAGACGCGATTCTTTAACGATTGCATTGCTACTAACAGCTGCGGATGTGATTACAAAATAGGCGAAGTGGTAGGCGTTATAGTAGTTACGAAAATACACTGACCTCTTGAGAACATGAACATTGATTTAAAAGCTTATTTATTAGGGATGAATCTGTGACACTTGAATTGGTAAACAGCACTGGAGGTAGTAAATATCAAGGTGTTGCTTAAATAGCAGGTTACGGAATAAATACGAGAAGTACACCGAAGCGTCGAGGAAGGGCCTTTCTTCCCTGCGGAGAGACGGAGAGAAAGGTGAAGTGGAGAGAGGGAGAGAGAGAGAAGCCGAGATTTTGGAGGTGGCCGATAGGTGGCAGCAGCTTCCCGCCATTGGCCCTCCCTCCTCCCTCTCTTCCACCTCCCCTCGATTTCGGCTACCACCCTTCTTCGATTTTTCAGCATTTTTTCCATCTGTTCTGTTTTTCATCGCCTTTTTTTGGGGGACAGTAATACTCCGTTCTTAGGTCATCTCTACGTTTTCCAAGTGCGTACTTTCACGGAAACAAAGGGAGGTGTTTTTTTCCCCTCTCCCACGTGAAGTATTTGATGGCGTGTTTGGTGATTAAAATTCATGTTGGTACTACGCGCGGGTGTTGACAGACAGGGTGACAATGATGGCTCCACCTCGCTATAATGTCTCAGACTCACAATAACAACCCTGAGGCTTATCCATCCTTTAAGACCTTGCCAGAATGCGGTGATAGGAAAACGGAACGTGAATTTGCGTTAGATCTGGCGGGAAAGATGGAGGTTCGGCGGTTAGGTTGGGGATTTTAAAGATACCTCTCCTTCACCCGTCACACTCGCACCGCCATTTTCAAATTCAAGGTGTAAAATGGACACCTACTGTAGACCCACGAAAATTGATGGCCCATTTTGCCACTCCCAGTTCCAAATTTGGTTACTGAAGTCAGTCTGTAATTTTAAAGAGAGCTGAAATTTTAACACCTGTAATCTGTTCACGTATAATTATTGCATTCTGGTTACTCCCTTACGATTTTATGTAGCATAGAAAGACCTTTTGTATTGGAGAGCTAATTGATGGTTGTACCTCTTCAGTTCGAAAAACCTCATCCTACTTAAAAGCCTCTTTAACTGGCAACATTACATGAAGTACGTCATCAGGGTGAAAGAGCTCATTGGTTTCATGCTTTTATGTTTTGACATTTTAAAATTCAGGGAGCAGAACTTAGATCCCTTTGTACTAAGGATTTCCCCCCTATGTAAAATCGTCTGTGGGTAGCAAGATATTGGTACAGGGACCAAGAATTTGAAGCCTGTTTTCAACCAGGCCTCCCCCCAGCTTTGTTAACCTCTTCAGTCCGATTATATTTTTCCATTTACTTTAGGTACTGCATAATGTTCGGCCTGAGAGAGACTTGTCGAACTACAGTAGGTAGAATAGATACGACCTCCATTAACCCCTTCACTAATCTAGTCATTCTAAAGGTGGATACAATTGTGTGGTGATGGCAGGAAAAATAAATCACACTTAAAATGTTACAGAGTAACAAGAACAAGTACAGAGTGTGCTCACCCCTGCTATCAGGTGACGATTTTTTTTCCCCTCCAGACGATTGTATTGAACTTAAGGGAGACTTTATAGCGAAGGAATCAGTACAGGGATCTTTAGTGTTTGGTGCACGTTCTCCGATTTTTATGTAAATTCCGTCACTGATACACGCTCTTAAAGCCTGAAGTAAAGCTTATAATATTTACATCACATGGCTGAAATAGTCTCTGGTAAATTGAGGAAAGTCGCCTGAAGGTAGCTAGAAAGAAATGCAGACTACTCCCTCGGATTGAAGGGGTTAACTCTAACCCCTTCGTTGCGGAATGTCTTCTCAATAAAATCGTCTGTTGGAAGGCAGAATTAAGTAATAAGGCATCGTATTGAAAGGGATTAATGGAGACTGCTTCCAACCCCTTCAGAGGGGGGGGGGATAGAACTAGAGGAAGATAGAAAGAGAGGGGAGAGAGGGAGGAAGAGAGAGAGAGGGGAGTTAGAAAGAGGGGAAGGGGTCTGAGAAATAAGAGGGGGAGACAGAAAAAAAGAAGTTGATAAAGGGGGGTGTGGTAGAAAGAAGGGGTTCAAGAGAAATGATTTAGTGAGGAGTGGAGGATGGAGAGAGAAAACGAGTGGGAATGGGAGAGGAAGGAGTTAGTGAGAGAGAGAGAGAGAGAGAGAGAGAGTGGGATTAAAAGAAGAGTGGACGAGATGTTATGTTAGTTTGTTCACAATGTTTATGGGTCTCCAGCTTAGGTCAGTCTCCTTCCTTCCTATCGACTCTTCTTCCCTTCTTTTCCCCCTTTTTCCATCTTTCCGCTCTCTTCTTCCTCGTTTTGTAATAGGTAAACAAGTGGGAAGAGAAGAGGTTTGGTTGAGAATGCAGTAGATGAAACAGAAAATATAGTATAGTTGTATGGTATCAGTTACTTGGTGCTTTTGTTAGTGATGAGTGTTTTTGTTGCCGTATTTATGTACTAGGTGTGTGTGTGTGTGTGTGTGTGTGTGTATGTGTGTGTGTGTTTCCCCTCCCGTCACTTCCCATGCCTTCCCCTCCCTCCCCCCTCTCTTGTAGTGCGTGTCTATCTCTCCTTTCTCTCTTCCGTGGATCCCCCTCTTCGCCTTTCCTCCCTCCCTCCCAATCCTACATGGTTTCACTCATCTCCATATCAACCTTTCCTCCCTCATCATGCCCTTTTCTCCACCTTTCCCCTCTCCCCTGTATGTATACCCCTCCCCTCCCTCCTTTCCTTTCCTTCATGTCTAACTTTTCCCTCTCTCCCTTCCCTTTCGTCAGTCCCATCCTACCTTCCCGCTCTTCAATCCCTTCCTCCATTCACACTCTTCAATCCCCTCCTCCCTTCCCCCTCTTCTTTCCATTCCTCCCTTCCCCCTCTTCTTTCCATTCCTCCCTTCCCTTTCTTCATTCCCTTCCTCCCTTCCCTCTCTTCATTCCCCTCCTCCCTTCCCTCTCTTCAATGCCTTCCTCCCTTCCCTCTCTTCAATGCATTCCTCCCTTCCCTCTCTTCATTTCCTTCCTCCCTTCCCTCTCTTCATTCCCTTCCTCCCTTCCCTCTTTTCATTTCCTTCCTCCCTTCCGTCTTTTCATTCCATTCCTCTCTTCCCTTTTTCCACTCCCTTCCCTATCTTCAATCCCTTCCTCTCTTCCCTCTCTTTAATCCCTTCGTACTTTCCATCATTCATGTGTGCCTCTCCCTTTCTTCCATCCCATCAGTGTTAAAGATATCCAACCCTCCATTCCCGCCTCTCTCTCTCTCTCTCTCTCTCTCTCTCTCTCTCTCTCTCTCTCTCTCTCTCTCTCTCTCTCTCATTATACTGTAAGGAAACCGTAAGTACGTCATGTCTGTGGCTTCGTCTAGGTGTGTGACGTGGTCAACGTTAAGGTCATCACTGGTTTCCTCGCTCCCCTCCATAATATCTACTTCTCCCTTCCCTCCCTCCGTTTCCTCCTTCCCTCCATACCAACTTCCCTCTCCCCTACACCCTCCCTCCATACCAGCTTTCCTGTCCCCTACACCCTCTCTCCATCCCTACCTCTCCTCTCCATCCCTTCCTTACATACCTCTCTCTCTCCTTTCCATATCTACCTCTCTCCTTCTCCCTTCATACCTACCTATCCCCTCGCACCCCTCCATGTCTACTTCATCCCTTCCTTCCTTCCCTCCTTCAGTATCTGCCCATATCCTCCCTCTCCTCCATGTCCTTATTACGTCTCCCTCCTTTCCTCCCCTCCCTTACGTGTCTGGCACCTCCTTCCCTCCGTCTCCTCAGGTTCATGTCTATCACCTCCTTGCACCATCCCATGTCTGCCTCTCCTTCCTTCTCCCGTCCGTCATGTCTTTCCCCCTCCCTCCGTGCTTTCACTCCATGTATGCGTCATTCTCATCCCTCTCTCCCCTTCTGTGCCACCCCACCTCTCCATGCCATCCTTCCCTCCCTCCCTGCCTCATCTCCATGTCCTTCCCTCCCCATCCTCTCCCCTCCCTCCCTCCCTCCCTCCCTCATATCAGTGTCCATCCCTCCCCTTTCTCTTCCCACCCTCCCTCATCCATGTTCTTCCCTCCCCCTTTTACATTTTCTTCTCGTTACCGCCAGACTATTTTATTTAGTACCGGTACATATGTTTTAGCGAAGAAATTAATGTATTAATAAGATATCGAGTCATACAACAGAGAAAGAATTCATTTCGTATAATTCTCTCTCTCTCTCTCTCTCTCTCTCTCTCTCTCCATATCGACTGTTTTTTTTCCAATGCAATGTTCCCTATCCAATGCCTTTCTTCTCCTTCCTTTCATCTTTTCTCTTCCTCCCTACCTACCTACCACCCAACTTCTTCCCTACCTCCCGCCCTCCCTTTCTTCCTTCCTACCTACCTACCTACCTCCGTCTTTTTCCCGTCATCACTGACTTTCTCCCTTCCTGTCTTCCTTCCTCCCTGATAACCTCTCTCTCCTTCCACCTCCTTACCTGTTTCCCAGTAGTTCTTCCTCCCTTAATACCATCCCACCCTCCCTCTCTGTCTCTCCCCCTTCCCTTTCTTATATCTCTCCCTCCTTCCTCTCTCCTCACCCACTTATTTCTCTCTCCCTCCCTTTGTACCTCCTTCCTCTCTCACATTGTTTTTCTCGGTCCCTTTCTACCTCCCTCACTCTTCATAACCCACATTTCCTCCTCCTTGTCTTCCCTTTTCCTCTTTCCTTCATGTCTTCCCTTTTCCATCTTCCTTCTTGTTTTCCCGTTTCCTTCTTTTCTTCTCTTTTCCTCCCTCCATCTTGTCTCCCCTTTTCCTCCTTCCTTCGTCCTCATTACATCACTCCCTCCCCCTGTGCCCATATTCCCCTCCGTCCCTCCCTTTGCCCCACATTTCTTTCTTACAACACTCTCCCTGCCTTTCCTTCCATCGTACATCACTCTTTCCCTCCCTTCCTCATTCCCTACCCTTTGTTTCCTCCTTGACAACTTTCCTCCTAATCTTTCCCTCCTCACCTTCCCCTTCCTCCCTCCATCACCCTCTCTTCTTGCCGCTTTTTCTCTCTACCTCGCACTTTCTTCATCATTCTCTCTTTCCCAATACCTCGTTTTCTCACCCTCTCTCCCTCCAAACCTCCCTCATCCCCCCATATTACTCCTCTCTCCCTACATTAAACCCTCCCTTCATCACTCCCTCTCTCCCTGCCTTCCTCCCTCCTGCGTCTTCCTCAATGTATCACTCTTTCATCATCCCTCCCTCCTTCCCTCCCTGTCTGTTCCTTTCCTCCTTTATTCCCTCATCATCCCTCCATCCCCCTGTGCCAGACTTTTCCTTTCCTCCTTCATTCCCTCATCATCTCCCCGTCCGTCCCTCCCTATCTTCCTTTCCTCCTCCAATCTTTCATCATCCCTCCGTCCCTCTCTCCCTGTCTGTTCCTTTCCTCCATCATTCCTTCATCATCCTTCCGTCCCTCTTTCCCTATCTTTTCCTTTCATCCTTCATTCCCTCATCATCCCTCCGTCCGAACCTCCCTTTCTATTAAGCTCCTCCCTTTCTTCCTCCATTCCATACCTTCCCTGCCTCTTCCTCTTCCTGCCTCTCTACTCTCCCTGTAGTTTTAAAAATCGTGTGATAATAAAGAAATATAAAATCACGTCATTGTATGGAAAAGGATAACCACATGACAAATTAACCCTTTCTTTACGATGGTGTGGTTTTAGTTGAATCTCAGGAAAGGGCTCTCGTACTGAAGAGATTGTTCGTATCTCGTCGATTAAGGAGGCTCCCTAACACCTCTTCCTAAGCGATTTATTTTGGTTATTTACGCCTTGCCTTCCTCTTCTGTCACCTAAATCATTCAAATATCACCATACACTGAACATATAACGTCCATAACCATATTATCCAGTCTTACTCAAAAATTTATCGGTAAGGAACTGGTGTTAGGGAGCTTCAGTAACCGGCGAGATTACGGACTTCAATTTGATGGGCAAAATCGTCCTGAGGCTAGAAGGGTAAAATGATATCGTAAGAAAAAGACTAACTTCTTGAATCCGGTGACGTATTTCGTAGTTTATTCTTCCTACCTCAAGACGATGTCGTGCCTCTTCGGAAAGCCCTTTGTTAATAGAATGGTTAATGAAGGCTGTATCCAACCTTTCAATTCGTATAATCTCTCCAAAGCTGACTATTTTTGCCTGGAAACAGCATGAACTAAATGAAAAAGAATTTGTAGCAAAGGACTTCACCGTGAAGGGGTTTTTGAAATCTGTATTAATAAACTATATAGTTAGATAGATAGATAGATAGGTAGATAAAATCATCTTAATAATAAAGGGAATAACCACTTCAGTCAGATCTGATGTCGCACCTTTAATATTAAACTTAACACCGGTTACTAAAAGGCGATTATTATTAACCAATAAAGGATCTCTGTTAGTAAAGAATATCATGGAGGCTACATCTAACCTTAGCATTTTCGAAAATTCTGTCCTAATCTGAAGAAAACCGTCTGATGGAAGCAAGATTTGAAAATGTGTAGTAAACGGATTAATATAGAGTGTTAAGCGTCAGGCCGGCCCATCACATTATTCCTTTCAGTTTGGTGACGTATATTTATCAGTTTATTCTTTCTGCCACCAGGCGATTTTATTCACCTCAAGACGGACCACTAGTTGTTAAGAGATTAATGAAGGATTTATCAAACCACTCTACTTCGAATTTTTGAAAAGTGGAAATATCGTGAATAAATATATGTATAATTAAAAAAAAAATGTTAAAGCAGCGAGAGAAAATAAAATTTAGAAATGCGTCGCCATTCGAAGGAGTTAATCTTTTCACTACGATGGTGTCTCATTATTTAATTCTGCTACTGCCACAGTGGATTAATTCTTTCATCAGAGGGAGGTCTTTAACTTTTTTTTTTTTTTTTAACTATGAGGCTATTTATTTATTTATTTATTAGGTTACAGGAGAATTTTCGAACCGGTGGGGTTTGTGAATTTCAGTTCGGTGTCACATTGTTCACTGGCCTTCCATATGGCCCCACCGACGTCATAAAACTAACACTATATTTTGTCCACTTGAACCTGCATTAAAATTATTCCCTCTCCATCTGGAGTGCGAGCTGTACGAGATTAACGGTAGAATATAGTGATAGTCACAGAGAAGTGATATGGAAAGTATGGATAGCCGTAGTATTGTCTTAATCTGCCACTGAGCCAAGGGGACGAATTGCAATTGGACGAAAATTTCCGCCAAGTAAAGGTGGCGAATTATAATGCCGTAACGGAGACTTATCGAGCGGAGGAGAGCTGACTGGCAGTGGAGGGGGTAAGGGTTAATGGCATGAGGGAATACGCAACTTTGATAAGTCATACACTGCAAATATTTGGTGTTGGGATATTATTTATTTATTTTTTTATTTTATGTAACATTTTCTTTGTTTCTTGATTCTGCTTTGTCCATATTTATCTTCAATTGAGAATAAGATCAGGATAATGATATGCACTAATCTGTATATATATATATATATATATATATATATATATATATATATATATATATATATATATATATATATATATATATATATATATATATATATATTGCATGAGAACCTGGTTGTTGAAGAGAGAGAGAGAGAGAGACCTAAATAAAATACTTCAGAATTCTTGACGGCATCCTCTGAAGAATTTAAATCACACATTCCTTCACACATTGCTCGTACGAAGAGGCTTGGAAACATCTCATTCGTGTGTGTGTGTGTGTGTGTGTGTGTGTGTGTGTGTGTGTTAGGGCATGAAATATGTGTGCATGTGTACATTTAACAGTTTTTATTAATGATTGTGAAAAGGATTTTTTTTTTCCTCCGTGGTCATTAAATCAGTGTTCCCATTTATTATACTTTTATGGAGTGACGGAGCCCCTTCACAACGATTACGTATATTTAGCCTCATTACCAGTGAAGGATTTTATTCAGCTTTTGAGCCCGGGAAGTAAAGAGGTTAGATAAACCTTACATCAGCCTCGTCACGAATAAGTCGCTCCTCAAGGCTGAATAAAATAATCTAGTATTAGCAAGAATGACATCCTCGGTCAGAAGAGATTAAGGTCTCATTGTTGCTAATCATGTTTTGTATTAAGTGGGTATGTAAGCCGCTTCACGATGAGGGGTTATTATTATTATTATTATTATTATTACCCTGTCCTTTTACCTCCAGACGATTTTACTCAGCTTGGAAGACCTATCGTAATGTAGGGATAGAACCTTCACCATTAGTCCTAAAGTAAGATGATGCTTTACGTAATTCTGTTTACAGTATTTTTTGTTATGGCGAATTTATTAACCACAAGAGGGTTTAAAATTTTAGGGATTTCATATAACTTTCAGTAGCACCTTCAGTACCGGAGAGCTGTATTAAGAGAATCATCTGGTGGTAGCAAGAATCAAGTAAGAAAATATGTTATCGGGCTGAAGTTGTTAATGCTGCCGCCAGGTGATTTGGACAGACACCTTGAAAAGTGAAAATAAACACCGTGTGAACATTTTTATATTATTATTTTCATTTTTCGCGCATGTGAATATAGCTGCCAAAGAATTATGTACCGTAATTCATTTTCATGTAACTTAACTATGATGAATCTTTTCATTTTTGGAGGCGACGAAGGTGGAGCTATTGTAATCGAGTCTGTATTGTGTGTCTGCCTGTCTGTCTGTATGTATGTATGTATGTAAAATATCTCATTAATGCCTGACCAGATTTGGGTCCGGGCGGCACGGATATTGTGTGTGGATTTGTGAAAAGGGTGATTCTGTTTTGGTGCTGATCAGTCGAAGGTCATGGACAAGTGTCAGAGTCAAAACACGGGCGCTGCGTTACTGTACTTTTATAGCGTCCCCTCTAGATCTAATAGGGCATCTCTGGACGATTTTATTTAGTTAATGATAGATTTTTCAACTTTATAAGGGGACTGTAGCCCTCGTTAACCCCTTCGTTACTAGGGACCTTGCATTGAATCAGGTCGTGAACAAATGAAAATAATAGTCATCGTACTGAATTGGTAGTGGAGTGTGCCAGTTGATTGTTTGGTTAATGTCATTGGTTATCTATGCTGCTGAGAGCCTTTTCACTTTGGGTTTTCACATTCCTTGCTTCTAGACCTTACATACTCCCTTCATTAGGTGAGAGAGTCAGGATAATATTGGTGGTGGTGGTGGTGGACACACACACACACACACACACACACACACACACACACACACACACACACACACACACACACACACACACACACACACACACACACACACACACACACACACACACACACACACACACACACACACAGGTTTTCATTAATATCCCATTATATGCCGCGTCCCTTGGTGATCTAATGGCTACAGGACCATTGTGTTGGGTGGGATGGGGTGGGTGGGTGGGTGTTGGTGGAAAGGGTAGGTGGATGGGTGGATGAGTGTACAGGTGGGATGGTGGGTTTAGGTGGAAAAGATGGATGTGGGTGGAATGAATGTGTGGATAGGTAGATGTGGGAGACGGGGTTGTGTGGGTGTGGATGGGATGCATGAGGGAAGAAGATGGGAGAGTGGAAGGGGTAGGATGGTGGAATATGAGAGTGAGTGGGTGGAATCTGCAGGGAGTGAGAGTACAGGGGGTTAAGAGAGATGTGTTAGGGAGAGTTGGAATGTGTGAGGATGAGTGTGGGGAGTAGGAGATTGACAGTAGGTAGTGAGAGGGGTGTTAGAGATGGAATTACAAGACAAATAGTACCTTAAAATGTCTTACGAACCATACCGAGGAGGAAGAGGGATGTGGGTTAGAGTGGGAAAGCGTAGGGATGAGAGGGATTGAGAAGCCTAATGTAGGTGAGAGGAGGAGGAGTAGGGGGGTGGTAGAGATGGAAGGGGAGAGAAGTTGGTGGAAGAGTAGTAGGGGAATATAGGTGAGGAGGAGCAGGGAGAAGTGAGAGGGGTTGGGGAGAGGGGAGCCAAGTGGGGAGAACGTGGGAAGTATATTGGGTGGAGGAGGGGAATGGGAGAAGTGAGGGGCGAATAGGAGGAGTGTAGGGATGGGGTGAGGGTGGGGGTGGGAGAGAGTTGGGGAGGGGAAAGAACAAAACAGAGATACACCACTGTTAATTAAAATCTTACTAATATAAAAGGAGAAGCGAGGCCCGTGTATCAGAGAGAGACATGGGAAGGGGGGGGGGGAGGACGAAGCGAAAGAAAGGAGATGTGAGAGTAGAGAAGGATGAGGAAGAACAGGAAAACAGATAGCAACAGCTCTAATGGTTCTTTCGAAGCTGTTTTTCTTTGTTCAGAGACTAGTGCAGACAAACACCACGACAGACATCAGGTCTATACTAAGCATACAGAGATCGAACTTTGACCTTACCATGTGCTCATGACCTTTGGTTGTACTGAAAATCGAATCCCTTCATTCTTTGCCTACCCTGACCCCTTCCAACCCGTTTGGATTAAATTGCGTAAACATTAAGTTGAGTTGGCCGTGTGACGTTGACCTTTGACCTGTTATTCTAAAAAAACAGTCGGTTAATCCCTTGGGTGACCCTCAGCCCATTCACCAACATAGTGTAAGATGTTGAGATATTCGTCAGCATAGAAAAACAATGACTAAGGTGACTCATTCTCTAATAGTACATAAGGATTGCGAAATAACTCACCAAAAACCGTATTATAATGTCTTTTGAAAAATTTGTGTGTGTACTTGGGGCAGAATACTTTGTAGTGTGCACGTTGTTGAGCAGGTTTGGTTTTTCTGTACTTCTGGTATCTTCCTTGGAATGTGTGTGTGTGTGTGTGTGTGTGTGTGTGTGTGTGTGTGTGTGTGTGTGTGAGAGAGAGAGAGGGGGGGGGGGGAATTGGGCAAGACTGATCTAGAGTGACAGACAAGACAAAGACGCTGGAATGATGATTTGGAGAGAGAGAGAGAGAGAGAGAGAGAGAGAGAGAGTGTACCCCCAAGGATTTATAACGATCTTTGGCAGAGGAATGTGTTAACTCCCGAAGGTTGAAGGTATTTAATTTTGAACAATAATGGACAGTGATGAGAGAGAGAGAGAGATTTACTAAGTAGTAACAAGAAGGCCTTTTCCAATCCCCCGAATCTCTCTCTCTCTCTCTCTCTCTCTCTCTCTCTCTCTCTTGTTTGTAGTCTCATTCTCATTTCCTTCTTTCCTCCCTTGTGTGTGTGTGTGTGTGTGTGTGTGTGTGTGTGTGTGTGTGTGTGTGTGTGTGTGTGTGTGTGTGTGTGTGATTGCAGACCCTCGCCATGAATAATAATAGGAGCTGTTGCATTGTCTCTTCTTGTTGTTCCCTGCAATACCACTCACTCATGCACCACCAATCTCTCTCTCTCTCTCTCTCTCTCTCTCTCTCTCTCTCTCTCTCTCTCTCTCTCAGTCTGTTTTTATTATCTGTCCTTCCTTCTTTCTCTCTCTCCCTATTCTTTCTACTTCCTGTCTCCCTTCCCTTCCCATTTTTTTCATTCTCTCTGTCTCCCTTTTCTCTCTGTCCTTTCCCTCCACTTCCCTGTCACTTCTCTTTCTCATTCCCCCTTACTACCATCTCCAGTCTGTCTCTCCTTCCCGTCCTCTTCCTTTGTATCTTTTTCCCTATTGTTTCCCGTCCCTCTGTCACTTCCTTCCCTCCTCTTTCGTGCATTCTCTCTCTCCTTTCCCTCCCTTTTCCCGCCTTCCCTCTCCTTTCACTCCTCTTCCTCACTCTCCATCGCTTTTCCGTCTCCCTTTCCGTTTTATCAGTATTACGTAACTCCCTTTATTCTCACCATAAAGGGGGAGGTGATGGGATATTGGTTAGTTCATTCAGTTCCCCACCGCAGTCGTGATATCTCTTTGTCCCTCATACCTTCCTAATACATTGTTCTGGCGTAATTATTTGCCACTGCGGTCATGGGTATTGTGTGTGTGTGTGTGTGTGTGTGTGTGTGTGTGTGTGTGTGTGTGTGTGTGTGTGTACCTCTACTGCTCCAATAGGTACTGTCGATAATACTGTTGAGATTATGATGTTCACCATATTTATTAACTTTTATTGGTTCATGTTGACTTACGGTATACTTTCATTTGGAGTCCTTTTGAGGGGACGTGAAGCAGAAATTACCGTACCAAGTTAAGATGTTTTGTGGGGTGATATTATTGGGATTTGCATCATAGTGCGAATATGAATTTGAGAACGCAAAAGAAATAATAAAGGAAGGAAACGGACGATTCAAGTATTTAAGGAGATACACTTTACAAGGTTCTCACCGTTTTGATATGCCATGTCATTCTCTCTCTCTCTCTCTCTCTCTCTCTCTCTCTCTCTCTCTCTCTCTCTCTCTCTCTCTCTCTCTCTCTCTCTCGAATTTATTTATTACCTGGCATCACCATTTCTGGATATATAACCCTTCAGTTCAGGGGGAAAAAAAAAAAGTAAAATGTATGTGCAGACCATGTCCCTATTTTTTCAGAGTTTTCACGGGACCTGGCTTCCTCAGAAATAACCAACTGGCGAAGACCCAGGTAGTGAAGCTGAAAAATACCGGTGGTTTTGGTGCTGTACATCCCGGTTTTTTGCATAGTTTTTGTATAGTGGGAGATTCAGAAGGGGGGAGGGTTGTGGATGTCTGGCTTTCCCATTTTTCACCTATGTCGGAATTTCAGCTGTGTCATTTGGAGTCATATTTTCAGTTATTAGGTGTTCATATATTGTACGTCATTTTCAGTTGTCATATTATCATGTATTATCACATGTCGCATTACCAGTGTGTCGTATTTTCAGTTGTTTTCGTATTTTCAACCGTCATTTTCAGTGCTGTCGTATTTTCAGCCGTCCTTGTTTGAATACCATATTCCCAGCTGTGGTGCGTTTTCAACAGTGTCATATTTTCAGCTTCCATATTTACGATGTCGTTATTTCCAACAGTTTCTTTATTTTTTATTCTATTGTCAGTTGCCAGTGTGGTCAGAATGGGATCAAAATACGTTTTGTTAAACCAGAGAGATGATTCATCCCACAACATGTAAACAAAAAGTCATTTAAAGAAATAAGCAACGAAGGTCTTGTGGTACCCCTCTTTTATAAATATCCTGTGTGATAGAACTCTGTCATCATTGGGTTAAGAAAATGTTGGTCCCACATCTTTCAATATATACTGGATCCGCCCCTGTGGTGTGCATTTCAGTCTGGTTGTGGTGGTTGTGGTAGAGGTATTAGGCCCCTTTTACCCTAACTTGGCCTAAAATTACCATCTTTCCGTCTTGAATACTGAGGTTTAACAACAGATTAACACAGGAGTATGATGCCAGTCACGAAGAAATGTTGGGGAAGGTGCATATTCATAGCATTGCCCTATTCTGCCACTGACCTACGTGAAATTAGCCACAAAAAGGACAAAAATCTGGGCCAAGTTATTGTGAATGAGGTATAGTATCAGTAGTAGTAGTATAGCATCAGCATTATAATATATATCACAGAGGAGAAATTAATTGGTAAGTAATGTTTTATAGTGCAGATAGAGGGAACAGTGCAGATCCGAAATTATAAATGCAGAATCTGAATAGGTAAAATAGTCGATTAAAATTATAATACTTTTAATTTGCTTTTTCATAAACGACCAAGTATTTACAGTGAAAATCATATTCTTTCATATTTTCATGATTTTGCACTCAAGTATTCCCTGATCTTATTCGATGAGAGAGAGAGAGAGAGAGAGAGAGAGAGAGAGAGAGATTCTAAAACATGTTGAAGAGAAAATTAGTATCAGTTCCTTGTTTAGCTCTAGCATTTCGTTTAACCAGTTCACCACTACTTTTTTTTTTTTTTTTTTCCCTATCAAGCGATCGTACTGTGGATAGGAGAGCCCCAGTAGGTAAGTTGGGGTGATTACTGTACTTAACTCCGTCCGTTCGAAAAGTATAGAATCATCTGGAGACATCAAGATTAAAATTAAGTATACGTCTTAGGGCTAAAGGGGTTAATATGCTGAAATAATTACTTACTAAATATATATTGTGAAGATTTACTTGATGTTTGTAGTTCCTGTAACCCCCTTTCAGTCAGAGACCGTGTGATTTTATTTTCCTCTTGCTGTCTTTAAGCGATTTTATTCAGCTTTTGAGTGTTTTCGAACTGGGAGACCATAATATTGTATACATTTTGGAGGGCCTTAATATAGTGTACATTTTGTGTGACCTTAATATAGTGTACATTTTGGGGGACCTTAATATTGTATACATTTTGGGAGACCTTTATATAGTCTACATTTTGGGGGACCTTAATATAGTTTACATTTGGCACACAGCAACCAGAGAGCTGTCTAATTCCAGGTAACACCTTACGATTTATTCACCTGAGTGTGTACGTATCCTGTAACACTTATTATCTGGACAACTATAGTATTTAATCAGGCTAACGATAGACCTTTTCATTAAGCTGAGAATTTGTAAGAGGAGCATGAGAGTGTTAATATCCCCTTTCTCTTCGCAGGTGAGTGGTGATGGTGGGAGAGACATGTAAAATGATGGATAAGTTACATGAGTTGGAGTTCAGGTGGGTAACAGGATTATATATATATATATATATATATATATATATATATATATATATATATATATATATATATATATATATATATATATAGTCCCTCCCCATCGTTACCTTTTCTTTTTTCTTTTTTTTCTATCCCCCCTTTTTTTTTTCTTTTTTCCCTCTCCCACCCATCTTTCCTTCTCTCCCCCCCCTTCCTTCCTTCCTTCCTTCATTCATTCATTCATTCATTCATTCATGCCTCTACTTCTTATCATCATTACCTCCCCGTCTTCTTCCTTCCTTCGTTTCTTCTTTGCTTTCCTTCTTTCCTTCCTTGCCCAGCATGTTTTCCCTCCCTCCTTGCCTAGTATGTTCTCTCTCCCTCCTTGCTTACTGTATTCTCCTTCCTCCCATGCCTACTTCTCTCCTTCTGTCATTACCTACTTCTTTCCCTCTCTCCCTGTCGATTCTCTCCCTTCCTCGTTGCCATGTTCCCTCCCTCACTCCATGCCTACTTTTCACCCTCGCTCTTTACCCACTTCTCTCCTTCTCACCTCCCCCATTTCTCTCCCTGTCTTCTTCCCAACTTCTCTCCCTGTCACCTTTTCTAATTCTCTCCCTGTCTTCTTCGATACATCTCTCCTTGTCGCCTTCCTCACTTCTCTCTTTTTTCCTTACGTCTCTTCCACTCTTTCACTCCATATATTCCCCATCATAAACCTCAACACTCAGGAGCCTTCCAAGTCTACACTACCCCCTCCCCCTCCTCCCCTTAGTGCCTAGGGTTAGAGGAGTGCCATGTGACGTACAGGTGCCAGGGCCGGGTGACACCTGGCCCTTACCTGTATTGTCCTTAGCCCCCCATCCTGAAGCTCCCTCATAAGGATAAAATGGGCAGGAGGATGGGGTGGGGGGGGGGTTGTACTTGGCATTTTACATTACCTAAATTGCTGTGTGTGTCTTATCTGTTTAAATATTTATCTGTATATTTACTTAGGTATTTATATCCGTGTGTATTTTTTTCCCCTCCATAAGGCTAAAATAGATCAGAGGCGTTTTATTTACTGTTTCATATTTTATTTTGATTTCCTCTTTATATGTCTGTCTGTCTATATATTTTTTGCTTGTCTTCTGTGTTTGTTTATTTTTATACCTTATGTTTTTGCCTTTGTCTATACCAATCGTAAGGATGTATTGTGTATTTTTGTTGTGTAATTATTTATCTGTATGTTTCTCAGTCACCCTTTTTATTTGTCATATTACATCGTCTTGATTGCTGTGTGTTTATCTGCTGTACAGGTATTACTGCATTTGTTTCCCTGTTTCTGTGTATCTGTGTATGTGTCGGCTTTATTAGTCGGTGTTATACGGTCGTTAATTACGGTTTTCATAATTATCTGTTTACATATTTATCATTATTTTGTGCTTCCTTGCTATGATATATGATTTTGTATCCCTCATAAGGAAGGCGAAGGGAGTTTTATATTTGTTATATCATTTTTATTACTGCCGTATTTATTTTTATTAAGGGTGGCCCGAAAGTAACGCTATACAAGAAACTCACGTGGCAGTATCTGTGTTGGGAGACGGCTCAGTCGGCTGGTGTGGGCGTGGGTGTATCAGAGTATTAAATATATGGTGCAGGGTGGTCACTGATAACGCTAGGTGAGCCGCCCCCTCGACACAACACACACGAGAAATCACCTGGAGGAGCAGGGGAGCGTTATATATGGACCACCCTTTATGTACTATGTGTAATTGAGGACGAACACACACACACTTACACTCTCTCTCTCTCTCTCTCTCTCTGTTCGTTCATATTTACATCCTTCTCTTAATCATGTCACCTCTAGTATTTTGGGTGAGCTAACACCATAGGCGATTTATGCAGGAGGAGGTTAGTTATTGGAGCCTGAGAGTGTTTATACGAGTACCACAAACCCACTCATGGTCGGGGCAGCTTTATATTATGTTTCGGATAATATTAGACGATTTTGTTCAGCTGAGAGAGAGAGAGTGGGGGGGGGGGAGGGGTCTATAAGGAGAGAGGAGGGTAACAGGAGGAAGTAAAGGAAGTAGTTGGAGTAGGGGCAGGAGGATAGCACAGGGTAGATGAGGGGTATCAGTGTTGAGGGAGGGAAGGGAAGAATAAAGAGAAGAGGAGAGAGGGTCCTACGGTGGCAGAGAAGGAGGGGAAGCAAGCGGTGCAGAGAGACGGGTGGGAAGAGGAGGGGGAAGAGACAGGTGAAGGGATAACTTTGAGGAGAAGAGAAGGGGAACGAGACAGGAGAGGGAATAACTTTGAGGGGAAGAGACAGGAGAGGGGATAACTTTGAGGGGAAGAGACAGGAGAGAGAATAACTTTGAGGGGAAGAGACAGGAGAGGGAATAACTTTGAGGGGAAGAGACAGGAGAGGGGATAACTTTGAGGGAAAAGAGAAGGGAAGAGAGGCTGGTAATTAAAGAGTGCATAGAGCTGAAAGGATGGGGGGGGGGAGAAAGAAAAGCGGAAGAGAGTAGTAATAGTACAAAGGAAATCAGGTAACAAACTCATTGGTCCATTCAAGGCTGTTTCTTGTTGGGTAGGTTATAACTGTTCTGTGTGTCTTGGCTTGAGAGAAAAGGAGGAGGAAAGGGGAAGAGAGTATAGTGGTAAGAGGAAAGGGAAGAGAGAAAAGGAAGAGAGAGAGAGAGAGAGAATATAGGGGTAAGAGGAAAAGGAGGAGAGAGAGTATAGGGGTGAGAGGAGGGTGCAGCGTGGGAGGGGGGGTGTAGTGGTGTTGGGTGGATAAAGGGTATCGGTGGTGATGGCGGTGCTTTGGTCCAGTGTAGGGTGTCGCATGCGGTGATACCCTATAGTACTTCTTCCTTGAGCCACAGTGTTGCAAACCACAGGCACTCCACACGTAGTACTCAACCCCATATCCGGAGATCACCTATAGTACGCTTAGTTCTTTCAGTAACATGCTCAGTTAACTCAATACATTATCAGTCTGTTCAGTACATTTTCAGTCTACTTAGTGCATTGTCAGTCTCGCAGTGGTGATCCCCATGTTACAGAAGGGGCCAAGTAGGATGCATTTTAAGTCCACTCACAGTACATTCTTAGTTCAGCGATAGTGGCCTACATTTTAATTACAGTATTTCATTTGTGGTCGGAACAGCGCTCATATGATGATATTATTATTATTATTATTATTGTTATTATTATTATTATTATTATTATTATTATTGTTATTATTATTATTATTATTATTATTATTATTATTATCATCATTACTGTTATTAGTATTAGTAGTAGTAGTATTGTTGTTGTTATTATTTTTTTATTAATATTATTATGATTATTATTATTATTTTTTTTAAATTAATACTATTATGATTGTTATTATTATTACTCGCTTAAAGGCCGCCTTCTGCGGCCTCCGCTCAATGTCAGAAGGACAGAAATGAGTCATAACTTGGAAACCGATGGCCCGATTGGACTGGAAATTGTTGTTTTCTTCAAGGTAGAGCATTATAACGGTACCTTGCTCTATCAAAAATTGCGCTACGTTGCTCCTTTTTTGCTGTGTTAAGGTAACAGACAAACAAACAAACATAAATCGGATCGTTTTAATATACTGTAGATTACAAGTATTATTATTAATCACAGTTAGGCCCAACACCTAGCAGTACTTTTCAGGTAAGACTGAGTTACGACACTCTGAGAGTTTTTATGTTGTCACCGTTAACCTCATCGGGACAGCCGTAGTTACTCGTATCTCCCAGCAAACGCCAGACGATTTTATTCAGCTGACAGTGAGTCAAAGGAGCCAGAATTATGAGGTCACCAGTAGTAGATTTTAACCCTGTCAGTACGATGACGTCTATATTTCGCCGACATTTGGACCTTTGGACGATTTTGTTTTTTTGTTTTTTTTCAGTAATAGAAAAAGAATCTTGTATGTCCTAGCCTGTATTTTTATCTTATTCTGATATCGCCAGACACTTTTATTTAGCATAGGCGAGACCTCTAAGACACTAGCAAAGGGACCAAGACTAAGAGAGAGAGAGAGAATCAAGAGAAAGTGTGAGATTTTGAGACACCACTTGGCTTTCACTCCCTCGTCTTCATAACCTCCTCAAGCTCCTCTTAACGCAGTCGGTCAGCTGAGAAGAAACCTGAATGAATTAGCTTGTGAGTGTCTTGTGAGTGAGTGGACGGATGGATAATGAGTGTGTGTGTGGATGTGTTGTTGTGGATGTGAGAGTGAGCGCGTGAAAAGATGAATGAGACGATGGCGTGAGTGAGTTGATGATTGAAGATAGAATAAGTGACATTGTGAAAGTGAGTGAGTGAAAAGGTGAATGAGGCTTGATTGTATGAGTGAGTTGTGGAGCAAATGAATGAAGAGGGAGTGGTGAAAACTAGGTATGATGGTAATAAGGAATGTGAGTTGTTGTAAATGCATGTGGAGGAAGAGTAGGTGAGGATGTAAGGAATGAGTGAGATGATGAATGAGGCTAGATGGAATGAGTAAATGAATGAAGAGGGGGAGTAAGGATGAGTAGGTGAGGATTTGAAATAAAAGAATGAATGAAATTTGCGGAATGATTGAGTAAATTGTTGAGCAAATGATGGAAGTTGTTGATGAAGGTTTGAAGAGGATTTGGATGAGTATTGTTGGGCGTGGGTGTGAGTGGATGTTTAGATGGATGGTGGGTGGGTGGATGAATGAGAGGGCAAGTGTTGTGGAATTGACACGTTTGTGTTAGTGGCGGAAAGCTTTTGGGTGAATGACGTAGGTAGATAGGTCGATAGGTACAAAAAGGAAAAAATGGAAAGATAAGTACCGTAAGTGAGTAGATAGATAGGTAGGTAGGAAGAAGGAAAGTAAGTAAATAGGCAGACAGGGAGGTGGGCAGATGGATAGGTAGGAAAAGTTGGAAAGAAGGAAGGCAGAGGAGTATGTAGGTGACTGTTACACGGACGGAAAGTGAGCCAGGAAGAGTGAGAAAGTAAGGAGGCTGAAGTAATAAGAAAATGAGAAAAAGTGTGGACGATATAATGAAAATGAGCAAGGAAGTGAGAAAGTGAGCGAGGAAATGGGAAAGTTAACGAGGGATTGGGAAAGTAAAGCAGGAAGTCAGAAAGAGAAAAGGCCTAAGACACTGAGGAAGTGAGCGAGAGTGGGAGAGTAAGGGAGAGATGAAAGTGAGCGAGGAAGTGGGAGAGTGAATGTAAAAGTGAAAAAATAAGAATGCATCGGTAAGGAAGTGAGTGAATGAATGACGAATCGACAGTGAGCAGGGAAATGAAAAAGTAAGCAAGGAAATGAGGACGTGAGCGAGGAAGAATGAGTGAGAGAGAGAGCGAGTACGAGAGAAAGTGTGCTCGAAAGGGTTAAAAATTGCTGGCATTAGGTGGAGAGGAAGGGAACCGCAGTGAAGAGGTAAAAGTTGAATGTATTGTTGCTCTCTCTCTCTCTCTCTCTCTCTCTCTCTCTCTCTCTCTCTCTCTCTCTCTCTCTCTCTCTCTCTCTCTCGTAATTTTTAAACTTTCCAAACAGTTCCGAGAAGTGAGTGCCTCTGGGTAACTGGAGAGAGAGAGAGAGAGATGCATTCGGGGGGGAGGCACGTGGAGAGATGGGAGGGGAGAGAGACAATTGGGGAGGGGAGACAGGTGGGGAGCAGGGAGTAAAGTGAGGAAAGAGAGAGAGGGGAAAATGTGGAAGGGGAGACACAAGCTACAAATATACTACCAGAATTAGAAAAGAAAAAAAATCTGACGCGCAGGTAACGTATTTCCTCACCTCAGTGGAATTGTATGGAGATAATAATAATAATAGTAATAATAATCTTTTGGAGATAGCAAGAAGAAGTTATAAGACGTCATCGTATACTGAGTTAACAGACTCCTGAATCCATCCTCTCATCAGATGAATTATTTGCCCACCATGCGCACATTGTCGTATTTATTTTTGCGACTAAATTTTGGCTGTTTTTATTCAGGTGAGGGAAATTCAAGCATGGAAACGTTAGTCGAGATAGTCTTCAAACCTCTGATCTTTAGCATTTCACTCCGCTAAGCAATATCGTCCTTAGGTAGGGTGAGTAAATAAGGGATTCAAAAAGGCGAAGAAGGTTAAGATTGGTGGGAGGTGACAGGAATGACCTTCAAAAACAATACGTCTTCTTTCAAATGTCGTCTAGAGTTAGCAAAAATATGGCCAGAATAAGACGTGGTGGTAGTGAAAGAGTTGAAACACGTAAACAGACCCACTCCGGTAACCCCTTCCTCTCACCTCCTAATTGAAACACTTAAACGCTCCCATCGCAACCACCATTCCACACCACAGTACCTCCAAAACTCAACGCAAACCCAAATAAAACCACCAGACACCACCAGTTGACACCAGAAAATACGCGAATACACCCAGTTCTTCAAAGTGACACAGTGTTCGGATGCAGAGAAGGGGACTGTGTGGAAAGGGAGGCTGAAGTCGTGACCAGGTGTGGGGATGCGGACGCCGGGCTCTCTCGCGTTGCCCCGTTGAGATTTTTCCCCAAAGTGTGAATTACCTTGAGCTGCAGATGCCAGAGGTGTGATGATTGTGCCTGTGGGAGGGAGGCTTTAAAAGTGCTTCCCTTCGCTTCCTTGCTTTCCGCGCCTCGAGGAAAAGGTGGAGTGTTTATTATTATTATTTACTTTTTTTTTCTTTTCTTTTCTTTTTTTTCTTCTTTTTTTTGAAGGTGTAAGTGGAGTAGAAAAAAGAACGTTTTCCATGAAGGAGGGGGGGCGAAGACGAGTATTTATCATGATGATGATGATTATTATTATTATTTATTTTATTTTATTTTTTTTTTTGTGGTGGTGGTGTTGGTGTTGGTGATGATGGTGATGGTGAGATGATGATGATGATGATCATGATCATGATGATGAAGGAAACAGCAATGATGATTATTGTGTTAGCGATAAAGAAATAATACCGGAAATAAAACAGGTGATAATGGTGATGAAATTAATTTTGATAATGAGGATAAAAATGGGGATGTGTATATATGCGTACGCGTAGGCCTAAACAAGCAAGACATCCTTCACTCTCGTAGGCCTTTCTTTCTTTTGTCTCAGGAGGGGGAGTAGGGCGTGGGGGTAAGACGGAAGAAGGGGGGATTCTGTCACTCCTGAGATGGCCAGATAAAACACTGGTGAGGGTGACAGCTTGGATCCAGGAAGAACTGACCTAATCTCAACCCTCAGACCTAGCTTTCCGTATATTTGCCTGACCACACTAACCTAACTAGCCAAATCTAACCTAACCTTGCCTAACCTAACATATCCCAGCCATCTTACCCAGTCTTGCCTAACCGAGCATCATCGCAGCCATTTAACCTAACCTTGCCTAACGTAACATAATCAGCCTTCTAATCTTTCATTCCCTAACCTAACAAAATCCCAACTTTCTAACCTAACATAATCCCAACCTTCTAACTAGACCTAATCCCAGGCTTCTAACCTAGCGTTTCGCGGTTTGTCCAGCCCTAACGAGACCTAACCTAACGTAACCTAATTTAACATGCCTAACGACCCAATCTGCACTCACTCACTCTAACCCATCATGACAATCTGTACTGTGATATTCTAACCTCGGGACCTGACCTATCCTATCCTATCCTAGCGACCTAACCTAACCTCACCTAATCTAACCTAACAGTCCTTCCTAACATGACCTAACCTAATTTTCCATATATTTTTTGGTATTATTTGTAAACAGAAGCAGTAAACCAATTGCTAAGAACGTGCATAGCTTGTCTTCCGAAATAATAATAATAATAATAATAATAATAATAAGCAATAGGAAGGCGGACCAAGACTTTACTTTTAGCATCTTAAGTCCGGTGATTTTTGGTATTATTATTGCTATTACGGATTGTTTTAGTGAAGTGTGTGTGTGTGTGTGTGTGTGTGTGTGTGTGTGTGTGTGTGTGTGTGTGTGTGTGTGTGTGTGTGTGGAGAGAGAGGTTATATATCACTTTCATTAATTCCTAGAACACGAGAGGTCTTTCCCAAGTTAAATATAAGTACCCATAAATAGTAATAATAAACTGGAACAAGAAATCATCGTATTGAAGGGATGAAATACTGGAGTTTGCAGACAGGGGAGAAGTACAAAAGAATTCATCCTTCACAAATTTAGCTTCGCCTTACTTTTACTAAATATGTTTCCCTATGACAATGCCTAGATTAACCTGTCGTGACCTACCCTAACATAATCTATTGTGTCCTCTCGCAACCTAACTTGTGCCAACTGAATCAACACAGATCATTGTATAGTAACGTAACCTGATTGAATGTAATCTATATCTAGCTCTACTCACGCTTCATCACACCAAACCCTGACTCATATCCACGCCACGCCACACCACACAACCTCACCACATAACACCACAACACACCACGTAACATCACTCCAGACCACACCAAGCCACACAACTCCACACTTAGCGCAAACTAACACTTCACAACATTCCTCTCCCTCGTAGCTTTTTGACCTTTAGTAGAGAGAGGGAGAGAGAGAGAGGGAGGGAGGGAGGAGGGGGGTACCGTTCCATATTTTTCTTCTACGGTTTGAGAGTGTTCTAGGACCGACAAGTAGGCCAGGAGGCGATTTAAAAGGCCAGATTTTTAAAACGAAGGGATTATTTTGGGGGTTTGATGGGTGAGGAGAGAAGGAGGAGGAGAGGGATGGAGGAAGGAGTGAGAGTTGGGAGGCTTGGAGGAGGAGTAAGAGTTGGAAGGCTGGGGGAAGGGGTGAGAGTTGGGAGGCTTGGAGGAAGGAGTGAGAGATGGGAGGCTTGGTGGAAGGAGTGAGAGAAGGGAGGCTTGAAGGAAGGAAAAGAAGTAAGAGTTGGGAGGCCTTGGGGAAGGAGTAAGAGTTGGGAGGCTTGGAGGAAGGATTGAGAGTTGGGAGACTTGGAGGAAGGAGTAAGAATTAGAAGGTTCAGTGGAAGAAGTGAAAGAGGAAGTAGGGGAGAAACTAAGTATGTGATGGAAAGTAGTGCATTGGAGTGCATGAAATTGGAGCCAAAACTGTAAATTGGTGTGGCTGTGCTGATGTTTGGAGGCAGTGAGTAAGAATGAGTTTGTATATTGTGATATTAGGTGGCACTCACTTGATGTGGTTTTCGTACAGCCAAATAGTGTCCTGTGCTCTAGTGTACCGTATACAACTTAGGGTAATGACCATATGAACAACAGAAGGACACCCTTTTGGCCATCCATTACCCATCAGAAGGAGCCCAAATATCCCCATTTGTGTGGTAATATATTCTTGGTACAGAACCCCTGCTGTTGACTGTTGGTGGTAGTGTGGCCAGTGGTGCGAGGGATGGACTGTGCCGTGTGTGGGGTGGGCAGTGATAGGATGTGGGGTGGGATACACAAAAAGGCATGTTTTACACCTCAGTTTGCCATCGTAAAGTAGTGCTAGTGTGTATCTCATGACCAGACCTCACTCACGCCTCTACCGGACGTGTGTGTGTGTTGTATGTGTATATTCGTGTGTATTTGTGTGTGTATGTTCATGTGTATTTGTGTGTGTGTATGTTCATGTGTATTTGTGTGTGCGTGTTCGTGTGTATTTATGTGCGTGTATGTTCGTGTGTATTTGTGTGCGTATGTTTGTGTGTATATGTTCATTTGTGTGTGTGTGTGTGTGTGTGTGTGTGTGTTTTATACTTTTTTCGATCTCATACATACAAAATTCAGGAGGAACACGCCGCACCATTGTGTAGTGGTGTGGGAGCGAGGGGATGGTGGTGACATGACGGGGGTCGGGTGACAGTGGAGGAGGCGGGGGGAGTGACGCTGGGCCCCCAGGGAAATCAAGGGGCGCGGGTTCGATGCCAGGCAGCTGCAGGACCTGGCTCTTGTGTGCATGACCCACCCACCCACCCACCCACCCACTGCATCACCCCCATCTGCATTCACCCACACCCTCACCCCCACGCCACTGACTTTTTTTGTGCTTGTGTCCTTGTTCATCTTCCTATACTTAACCCTTCGCTACGAGGGACGCCCCAAAAGCTGCATATAAATCGCTTTGGGTTAATCAGAAGAGAATGGGAAACTCATCACAGTATTGAAGGGGTTAGTGGTCGTTCTTACGCTAAATAAAAACATAAGGCGATAGAGCATAATAATAAAAAAAAAATCGTCTTGGTAGTGATCGTGCGTTATATATTGGTAATCCCTAAAAAAATAATATTGCAGTTAATTAAATGAATGTACTGGTATATAAACCCTTCAGTACGATGGCCTCATTACTGCCACCGCTGACGATTTTCTTCCAGCCAGTGTCAGACGATTTTATTCCTGCTTCTATGATATATTGTCCCTACCCTCTTACGATTTTTTCTATTCTTGATAACTACTCCACAGTTTTCTTTTTGCCACTGCCAGACGATTTTATTTTTACTGTCAGGCTGTTGTATTGTTGGTACCTCGTCACGATTTTATTCTTGCTACGGCTAGAAAGCTTGAGAGGGTTATCCTGTGTAGGTAAAATTTGGTGAAAATATAAACAGAAACGGTAACTTGACTCTCTCTCTCTCTCTCTCTCTCTCTCTCTCTCTCTCTCTCTCTCTCTCTCTCTCTCATGAGCGGTGATGATTATTTCTCCCTTGCAAATGGTGTTGATTGGTGTTTGTGTGTGGGTGTTAGAAAGGATGAATGGGAAGTAGGCGGTGGTGATAATAATGATGATGATGGTTATAGTTGTGGTGGTGGTGTTAGTGTTGCTGCTGCTAATGATGATGCTGATGGCGAGTATGATAGTGATGTTAGTGACGTAAGAAAGGTGATAGTCGCGATGATGGTGATAAGATGACTGATGATCATGATGATGATGGTGATGGGGAGAAGGAGTAAGACTGAAATGATAATGAGATGGAGGACAAGAAGGGCTATAATGAAGGCGATGATTATGATGATCATAGTATTGATGAGGAGGAGGAAGAGGAAGAAGATTCTGATTGTGGTGTTAATTACGATGATGATACTGCTAGTGAGGAGGAGAAAGGAATTTCTAATCATAGTGATAGTTATGATGGTTATGATGATGATGATGATAGTATTGATGAGGTGGAGGAAGAGTAAGAAGATTCTGATAATGGTGATAATTATGATGGTTGTGATGTTAAAGGGGAGGAGCAGGAAATTAAGATGCCTGACTACTGTATACTCATCGATATTCATATTTCCATGCCGCAACCACCATCCCCATCACCATCACCACCACAAACAACAACAACAACAACAACAACCTTTTCACCACCACATCAGTTTACGTCAGCCATTTATAACTAACCCCAACAATAGCAACCACATTGCCACCACATCCACACTTTTATAACCAGTATCCTAACAACAACAACAAGTTCAACAACAAAATCATATCCCCATGTCTTCCATTCCCCATCATGTCAAACTTCCTCCTCCTCCTCTTCCTCCTTATAGCTCATTCTTCTCTTATCTCCTTCATTTTCCTCCTCTCCCATCCTCCTCCTCCCCAACCCCACTCCCTCCCATCCCTTTCTCATTCCCTACCCCCCTACCCCCACCCTTCCACCACTTCTCAACCCTTTCCCTTCCATTTCCTACTGTCCCATCTTCCTTTTCTCTTATCCTTCTCCTCCCCTCTCGATCCTTCCCATCACTTACCGCTTCATCCTTCATCCTCTTCTAATTCTACTCCTGCCCCCATCTCCCTCCTCCTCCTTCCCTTCCTTCCCACCCCATCCTCCTCCTCCTCCTCCTCCTCCTCCTCCTCGGCCCCCTGGTGGTGGGTGTCCGAAGTAATGTTATGGAGATTGCAGGTCAGAGGTTACGTAAACAAACTTCTCGCTTCACCGCCTACCTCATCACCCTCTCTCTCTCTCTCTCTCTCTCTCTCTCTCTCTCTCTCTCTCTCTCTCTCTCTCTCTCTCTCTCTCTCTCCTGTACTATATTATACTACTGTTCTATGCGCTTCGCTTCTCTTCCCTTCTATCCCACCATCTCTCTCTCTCTCTCTCTCTCTCTCTCTCTCTCTCGTCTCTTTCCCAAGTTTCTCTTCTCTTTTACTCCCTTCTTCTGTCTCTCATCTCTTCTGCTCTTGTCTCTCATATTTTCTACTTGCCCCTTCTCTCTCTCCTCTCCAATACTCTGCACTTCTGTCCTTTGCTATACTATATTATGTTATCCTATGTATACCATGAATCTCTCTCTCTCTCTCTCTCTCTCTCTCTCTCTCTCTCTCTCTCTCTCTCTCTCTCTCTCTCTCTCTCTCTCTCTCTCTCTCTCTCATTCCTATTCATCTTATCAGCTTATCTAAATTGCTTCTCTTATCAGTACCCATTTGTTTTGAGTTCCTCCTTCACTCTTGGCCCGAGACGGTGATAATTTATTGGCACACACACACACACACACACACACACACACACACACACACACACACACACACACACATTATTTTGTGTTGCTCCCTCCCTCTTTGTTTTTTTTTTCTTCACTTTTTCTTTGTTGTTTTACCGTATTATCTTATTCCCCTGTTTTGTTGTGTGTATTTATTTTTTTATCTATCACGAACAAGGCGTAGATAAAAAGCAGACGATTTAGTTCAGCTCCGGAGAGGCTTTATGAACTGAAAGTGTTAGATTGAGTCTCCATTAACCCTTTCACGACGTTTTATGTTATTGTATCTTGGTAGAAAAAAAATCAATGTCCTCGAGTTGAAGGGGTTAAGGAAGAGGCTGTCGTAGTGAAGAGGTGACTCCCTTTTATTTTTTACGTTTTTGAATTCTTTTTGGACTCGTTTGACTTATTTGGATTCTTTCTGGTAAATAAAATGGTCAGGTGATCATATTTAAATACAGTACTTATGTTTTGAAAGAGATTAGAGGTGCTTTTTCTTTTACCATTTAGCTTTTTCTTTCACAGGTCAGTAGTATGTATCGTGTGGAGTTTAGTATAATACACCTTAGTTTTCACCATCCTATAAAAAAAAAAAAAAGTAATTTCTTTCTCTGGTGAATAAAGTCGTCTGGAGTTATTAACAAAGCCAAGCGAAAAGGTGGCTATGTTGTATTCTTGTCTTTTTTTTACTTTCTCCTCCTCCTCCTCCCCCTCCCCCTCCTCCTCCTCCTCCTCCTCCTTCTCCTTACACTAGTTCTTCTTCCCCTTTCTCTTCCCTTTCCATATTCTCTCCTTTCTTCCTCTCTCCTCCTATCCAGTTGCTATGTTCTGTTTCCTCACCACCTCCTCACGGAACTCTTCCTTCATCTTCCTTCTTTCTTCACATCCCTTTTTCTCCACCTTCTTCCTTCACCTTATCCTTCCATCCTTCTCTACCTTTCCTCTTTTTCCATCTTACCTCTCTCTCTCTCTCTCTCTCATTTCTCCTCGACGCCTCTTTACGCAAGCTCGCGCCATCTGTTGACCAAAATTTTCCCTGTGAACAATACACCACCACAACTACTACTGTTACTACTATCACTACCACTACCACAACTACTACTGTTACTACTATCACTACCACTACCGCAACTACAATTACGACTACCACCACCACCACCACTACTGTTCTTACTATTACTACCACTTCCACTAAAACACTACCTTCACCACAACCCATCATATTACTGTCATGGTGTTAGAAACTAGCACCATCAACACCACTACCACAACAACCACTAACTACCGTTACTATCACCATTTCCATGACCGTTACCACCATCACCACCACCACCACCACTACTACTACTACTACTACAACTACTGCTACTACTACTGTGCCTGTAATAACACCACTATTACACCTGTTGTGTTTGGGTGGAGGATGAGAGTGAGGATAAGGATTAGGGTGAGGTTGGTGAGGGTGGAGGATGTGTTTATGGGTTGAGGGTGAGGGGTGAGTGTACAGTACGGGTGTGGATGATGGTGTGGATTTGGGTGTATGGTAAGGGTGGGTGTGTGAATGGAGGGTGAGGGTGTGTATGGGGAGAGAGTGAAGGTAAGGGATGGGTGTATAGTAAGGGTGTGAGTGTGGATGTGTGGGTGTGGGTACGGGTGTGGATGTGGGTGTGAGTATGGGCGTGGGTGTAGGTGTTGCAGTAGATGTGGATGTGGATATGGATGTAGGTGTGGGTGTGGGCGGGATGGAGATGACAGTGGGCGGGGGTGTGGGGGTGGAGCAGGGTTTATGATGGGCGCGCCCGGGTGGAGGGAAGAGTGAGGGATGGAGAGATGGAGTGGAGAGAAAATGGAATGAGGGAGTAATAAGGGAGAGAAATAGGGGAGAGAGAAAGAAGGAAGTGGGAGAAAGGAAAAGGAAGAGAATTATGGCAGGAGTGGAGAAGGAATAATAGAAGGAAAAGGGACAGAAAGGTAAAAGATGGAGGAAAGAGGCAAGGGGGGAAAGGGTGAAAGAAGAGAAGGAAGAGGGAAAGAAGTATGAAAGGTGGAGAGAAGAAAGACAAAGGTGAACACAGAAGGAAGGAAAGAACAGGGAGAGAAGTATGGAAGAAGGGAAGGAAGAGGAATAGAAGAGGGAAACAAAGAGGGAAGACAGAGGCGAGATGAGAGTGAGAAGAAGAGAGAATTTACCGAAAACATAAGGAAGAGCTCAATGGAGAGGCGAGAGAGGGAAGAATGAATGGAAAATGGACGGGGAGGAATGAGAAAGACAGAGGGATGATGTGAGGAGAGAGGAAGAGAGAAGGGTTGAGGGAAGAGGAAGAAAGAACAGAATAAGGAGGAGATGGAAGGTGGAGGTGAAAGAGAGGAGGGATTGTTAATCGTGATGTACTGTCGAGAGAGAGAGAGAGAGAGAGAAAAAAAAAATAAAAGAGAGAGACAGACAGATGAAATATAATAGAGAACTAATAATAACGGAGCCCAGTATCGTTTCTTGAGTGAGAGAGAGAGAGAGGGAGAAAGATTGTGGTTTTCGTGATTTAGTGTTCCAGCCATGAGTTTCTCTCTCTCTCTCTCTCTCTCTCTCTCTCTCTCTCTCTCTCTCTCCACAGAGCATCTTATACCTTCATGCATGTCCAATGATTCTTCCCCTCCCCCTCTCACTCACCTTCCTATGACCTCCCCACCCCCTCCCCTCTCCCCCTCTACACACACACACACACACACACACACACACACACACACACACACACACACACACACACACAGCTATATACAAACACCAACTCCCTCCCCACCTATCCTCTAACACATTCCCCCACGCTCCTCATCCCCCACCCACGTTCGCTTCAGAACATCTCCCCCTACACTCCTTTCTTTCCGCGTCTCGCCTTCTCCACCTGCTTTTCTACCCCCCCTCCCTTTCTTCTTCCATCTGTCTCATCTTCCCACCTAGCTTCCTTCCCATCTTCTCCTCCCTTCCTCCCTCCTTCCTCTCCGTTTCTTCTTCACCTTGCATCTTCCTTCCCTGTCCCCTTCCCTTCCTCGTCCAGTACACCCCACCTCTACTTCATCTCCTTCCCTTTCTCCTCTCCCCCAACTCTTCCCCCTTCCTCCTTCTCTTGTCGGGCACCCCCTCACTAGAGAGAGAGAGAGAGAGTAAAGTGGAGAGAGGGAGAGGGAGGAGGGAGTCTTAAGGTGGTGTCGTGTAAGAACTATCTTCACACATCGCATCAACCGCCGACACTTAGCTATTCTCCCAACGTCTACCTCCCGCGCCTTAACACACCCTCTGTTGGTTTTACCCCGCTGGGCCCCATTATTATCGACAGGCCGCTGAAAACCATAGTTACCCCGATATTGCGGCCCAGAAATACCGTTTTCTCTGGCGATATTTCATTTTCGGTGACGATAATGGTTTGGCGGTCCTACCCAAAATGGAGACTGGCGACTCATCGGCGTTTGAAACTTGCAGGAAATGACAATAAAAAGGGATGTGTCGGGTTAACGGGAGGGCGAGGTGACGGGGGTAAGATTTATGACTGTGGGAGCGCTGGCCGGCCGGCCATTATGGGTCTGGCGGGTTGAGCGAGAAGTATTTATCTGACTCTTGACTCCGCCCTCGCCCGGGTACTCGTTCGAACAGAGGATATATCGGCTCTGTGTTTATCCTCTTTAATATTCTCTTCCTCTACACACCCCGGTACGCTTTTAGATAACCTCTTGCTCGTTTTATAGACAGCCTAAAGTTTAACTAAGTCTCCATGCGTTTTTTTTTTTTTTTTTTTTTTTTTTTTTTTTTTTTTAAGGAGCAAGGATTTCATAGCGTGAAGTGATGGTGTATATATTGCGTATCCTATTACCAGCTAACGCCTTTGTGTGTGTGTGTGTGTGTGTGTGTGTGTGTGTGTGTGTGTGTGTGAAGCGTTCGCGTGACCAGCTTGGCGAGGCGGGTATGGCATGTGTACACAGAATTATTATCGGTGTATTTTTTGTTTTGTACTTGAAATATAGCAGAGGATAGTGGATACAGATATAGGACACCGAACACTCATTTTTTTAGTATTACTGCAGAAGTATCGTTCTGCACGTCCTCTATAAAGGATATCGGTATAAGTATATCATCACTATAAATTATTCCCTGAAGAGTTTTGTGCCTTAATAATGACTGAGATGTGCTTATAGGTTGCATTATTTATGATGTTAAAAAAAATGTTTAGGTAATTGTTTCTTAATGGATTTTTGAAGGCTTGAATAGTGTATTTAATAGAGGTGTGACCCATTATCGCCAGCCTCTGATGATTATTCTCATGCTTTTGTTTCTACCAATTTCCGCGTTCTGGACCGTATCCACCCCATTACAACAATGGGGTTAGGGTAAGGATGATGAAGATAACGATATTGAAGGAGAAGGTGCTGGAGAGGGCCTTCGCCTGGTGGCATCGACATGGCTGGAGAGCCCGGTTATGCAGACGCGCCTCAGTCCCTTCCTTATCCCCTGAAAGAGAGATGGTGGACTTCAGGAGGAGAACAACTACAGCCTGTAATTTACTGGCTTCACATTCAAATGAAACTGGGGTTACAACTATTACTACTTCTTCAATGATGACAATGGCCGTGATCATGAGACAGTAGTTCGCATTCTTTAGTGTTGTCTGTTTCTTAACCACATTATTTTTGGTGGGAATCAGGGTTGGGATGATCATGATGACGGTGATGATCCATATACCTTACCATTTCACTTTTTGGCATGTAAAGTCTGTTGATAGATCCTTATGCCTGCCTTTTTTCCTTTCCTGGTTTCTGAATTACGTTTATAGATTCTGATAAAATCTCTCTCTCTCTCTCTCTCTCTCTCTCTCTCTCTCTCTCTCTCTCTCTCTCTCTCTCTCTCTCTCTCACACACACACACACACACACACACACACACACACACACACACACACACACACACACACACACACACACACACACACACCATCACCCTTCCCATCGTAAAAAATGTCCTTAAGTTTCCTACTCACTGAAACGATATTCCAAAGCCTGGAGGCAGTGTTAGAAAGTCATCGTTTTTTCCTTTATATTCTCCTCATAATCTGAATAAAAGCAAACAGTGGTAGGAAGAATACGCAGTGATGAGATGTTGTCGGTCTGAAGGGGTTGAGAGTGCCAAGTGCCAGTAAATATCTGTCGTGTCAAGAAAGGTTTAAATTTAATAATATGGACGTAGAATTAGCGTAGAAAAACTGAAGAGATGCTAATGTTGTTCTAGTGTGGAAAAGTGGGTGCGTGTAGCCATCGTGTGTGTGTGTGTGTGTGTGTGTGTTTTGTACTTGAGTATGCATTAAAGAAGTGTGCAATGATACCTGTCTTTTGTAGTATTAATGTGATAAAATGTAACGTGTTTGTTCATAGTATCAACTTTGCCATAGTTATGTGTTTGCCAGGGATTTCCCTAAACTGAATTAAATCGCCGGGGTGTCAGCCAGAAAAGTCACGTAAATCCCCATGCAACAGAGGATTAATCCTTGTTTTGGCAGGATTATCCCCAAGATCACCAAAATTGCGTGTTGGCGTCAGCCAAAATAAAATCTGAGGTAATCACATGCCACATAGAGAGTAAGGGATTTAGTGAATCGATTTTGTTTACCTGAATGGGAGTGATTGAACCTTGAAAGTAAGGGGGGAGAAATTTTTACATGTGTTCTGTAAATTTTTAGCGTCCGCCATTTAGCAAGGCGGAGCGATAATGTTTTTGCCCGCCTGTGTATGTGTCTGTCTGTCTGTCTGTCTGTCCGTTCTCATTATATCATGAACGGCTTGAGCTATCAACAGGAAACCTTCAGGGTATCAAGATATGGCCAAACTCTTGGACGAGTTCGAAAATGGGCACTCGGGGTCAAGGTCAGGGTCACCAAAATGGCCGCCAGAGGTCAACTAATTTTTATCGGCTTCCTTTAGCACCATTATATCTCATGAATGGCTTGAGCTATAAACATGAAACCTTCAGGGTATCAAAATATGGCTAAAATCTTGGACTTGGCCAACAGGATATTCTAGCGGGCGATTAGCATTCGGCTCCTGAATGCTCTTCTTTCATTTTTAATGCAAATAAGAAAGAACCAGAAGCTAGGAACCTGCAAAGTTTTTTTTTTATTCAAGTAAAGAAAAACAAAAAGAACCAAATTTAAGATCCTTTGATTTCGAGATGCTAGGACACATTGCGTTAAGAAAAAAATACAGGTCTTGGACAGAGGAAAATAGACTGAGAAAGACAATTCCAGAGATGACCTGTTGCAAATATGAAGCAGTGGAAGTACAGATGTTTGAAATTCGTGTGTTGATGCGTGTTTCATACGGGTCTGCGATTTTGTGATCTGTATTGCGTTAACCTTGTGCTGTAAATTAATGTTGCCTGTGTGTTCTCAGTTCATCTGTGGCCCGTGTGTTGGGCTAAGTTTGTTGTAAACCTGTATGTGACCTGTGTGTTATGCTTTTACATAGTGCGGTACCTGTGTGTTGTAATGTGTTACCCTTTTACAGGTGTGGTGGTGTCATCGCGTGAACACACCTGCGCCCACCTAGTCGTTAATGTACCTTAATTACGTGTTACCTGAGTGTTGTTCTTATTTAATGTTCTAACCAGTATTCTCTATTCTTACCCTGATATGCCGGTGTTCTTTATACAGTATTTACTCTCGTATGGTCAGGACAGCTCTAGTATTCATTCCCGCATCCACCCTGTCTTTAATGAACTATGATTGTGTGTTACCTGTGTGCTGTACTCTGTATTACTATGCTACCCGTGTGCTGTAGATTTACCCTTGGATCTTCGGGACAACTCTAGTATTCTAACCATCTTTATTTTTATTATTATTATTATTTTTTTTGTACAAAGCTGGATGTTAGTCACCATTATTTCTCTTCTTAGGACAAGTCTTTATTTCGGCAAGAGACAGACGATTTTATTCATCAGAGTGAGTCATAGCAGTTTGAGGGTGTGCAGGTATTTATTCCAGCTAGACCCAGACGATTATATTCATCTAGGTGAGTCGTGGGAGCCTGAGTGTGTACAAATATATATTCCAGTTAGAGCCAGACGATTTCATTCATCTGAGTGAGTCATAGGAGCCTGAGAGTGTACAGGTATTTATTCGAGCTAGACCCAGACAATTATATTCATCTGAGAGTGAGTCATACTATCCTGAGAGTGTACAAATATTTATTCCTGTTAGATCCAGACGATTTTATCTGTCTGAGTCCAAGGAGGCTGAGAGTGTATTAATGTGTAACCTTTATGAACACAGGTCTGTGGTGCTGTCGTCGCGTGAACACAGCTGTATTCACCCCCACGTCAGCAAGTTAAAGAATAAAAATGAAGAGTGTCGTCTGCTTAATGATCCACACAAGGTATTTATAGCAGACTACCTTTTATTATTATTATTATTATTATTATTATTATTATTATTAGAGTAAAGTCACCCGTAGGCAGAAGAACAAGGAAAGAATGAAGGAAAGAAAGACAGAAGAGGATGGAAGGAAAGAAGATGGAGGAGAGGAAAGGGTGGACACCCGACAGCAGCACTACATCGAGTAAGTGGAGTGCTGCTGTCGGGTGTCTGCCCTTTCCTCTCCTCCTCCTTCATTCTTTCCTTCATTCTTTCCTTCCATCCTCTTCTGTCTTCCTTTTCTTCATTCTTTCCTTGTTCTTCTGCCTACGGGTGACTTTACACTCCCTCTTCTGTCTTTCTTTCCTTCATTCTTTCCTCATCCTTCTGCCTGTAGGTGACTCTACACGGAGTGACAAGCCAAATGGTTTCCTGTACACCAGGAAACCATTTACTACGCTGGGTGGTAACCATATAACCAAATTTTGGCGCCTGCTGATTTAGTGGGTAATTATTCCGCTCCAGTCGGATTCAGCCGGTGAAGGTTTACATCCAGTGGGTAGTTGGGGTTGATTGCTCATGTAATGCCGCTCAGGGATAAGTGAGGCTGGTCTCATCTTTAATATCGGGACCAACTGTCTAGCCCCGGGCTCCTACGCTTCTCGGGGCATTGTAGGATTGGACGATTGATGGGTTATTATTATTATTATTATAATTATTATTATTACTATTATTACTAGTTGTTGCAGTAGTAGTAGTAGTATTTTATTATTAGTGTTATTATAATTGTTTTATTATTTTTATTATTTTTTTTTTACTATAGATCTGGTGTTCCTGCTGTAAGAATCAGGAGTTTTGTCTGCGTCTGAGTTTTCGATATGTATTTTTATTTAACCCCTTCTGCCCGAGGATATTGCTTTTTATTTTCCTCCTGCTACCAGACGATTTACCTGAGCTAAGGAGAGTGGCCTAGAGACTCAATGGAATTTGCAGTCTACCCTAATGGTAATAATAATGATAATAATAATAAGTAATAATAAACGTAAAACAATCGTCTGTACGTAACAAGAATAAAACCAGAAAGACAGTCTCGAGCAGAGGGCTAAAAAATGCTCCATGAAGAAAAAAAAAAGTGGAAAATTTAGTAATGTTTATCTATGACTAAAAGAAATGGTAATGTTTATATATGACTAATTAACTTACACCTGTTTGAATATATATATATGTAGGTGGGGGTAATTATGGAGGTGGTGGACAGTACATGAGCGGGTAGTTAGCAGAGGAGTTAATAGGCCATTTATATACTAATGACCTTACCCCGTTGTCTCGTTACCTTAGAGGGGTTTCTATACACCTTCTTCTTTGCGACTTACTCTGGTTACTACACTTCACTTTGCATTTGCTTATTATTTGTCTTTTGAATATCGCCATCATGCTGGAAAGGTACGCCTTCATGTGGTGGCGCTGATATAGACTGCTGGCTCAACTTCCCCCCCCCTCTCTCTCTGTGCCTGCATCACGTCTTATTGTGTGCTCCCCGTCTTTATCAATCCATCCTTCCTCCCTTACCCTGTCCTTCCTTCCTCGCCTTTGCCTTCCTATCCTACTTCCCTCCCCGTGCAGTAAATCTCTCATCCCCCTCCCCTTTAGTCACCCCTCCCTCCAACCCTTCACCACTGATCTCCGTAATCACCAACAAGCCAAAATTTTCCGTAACCGATCGCCAGGAATTCAAAATAGACTTTCCCAAACCCAACCCTTTCGTAACCCATGGCAGATAAGCTTCTCTCATGTAATTAAAATCGTTTGTTGTTATCACCATATTCATCCTTATCCTCCCGAAATTTTGGTGAACAGAATCGTGAAACTGAAAGGAAAGTATAAAGGTAGATGGATTATCAGAGTGCTGGTCGAAGTTAATGTCTAATATTGTCTTGTACAAATGGAATGCCTGTAAGTGCTGCCATGGCAGCGAAAGTTTGCCCTTTCTGTGTGTGTGTGTGTGTGTGTGTGTGTGTGTGTGTGTGAGTGTGTTAATAAAGCCGTAAAGCTATATTCAGAGTAAGGTAAAATACATCTGCATATTGAAGTGGTTAGTACAAGTGCACTCACAATTGGTGTTTAATTTTGGATGGACATTACTATATTGGGTGAATTTTAGTCCATGATGCCTTTAGCCCCGTCACCTCCACTAAGCTTTGTAATATGGAGGGGCTATCTCCGCAGCGAGTGTGAGCCTTACGGCCGCCATATTGAAACACCCGCGTGTCTTTCCCTGGTGCTTTTATGTATACGTATGTTTTATACTTCACACACACACACACATATATATATATATATATATATATATATATATATATATATATATATATATATATGTGTGTGTGTGTGTGTGTGTGTATATATATATATATATATATATATATATATATATATATATATATATATATATATATATATATATATATATATGTACATATATATATATATATGTATATATATATATATATATATATATATTATACATATATACAATATATATATATTCTGTCTAGCTCTACGATTTATATGATACATTCAGCCAAGAGTATGATCAAAGCAATGTCATAGATACCCAGGTTAGGACCAAAGTATATTCCTTTCATGGAAAATTTAGGTTTTTAGGTTTGCTTTCTGTAATATCCATAAATAAGGCTGCACTACTAAGCTTAATCGTTACCCATGTAACTAATTGGAAGCCACTTACAGGGCCCTGGGTGCATCTTCAACCATGGTGTCAACAAAATCAAGACCCATGTGCACCTGGCACGTTTTGGGTTGGTGGACGCATGGGATGTGGAAGATCTTGTGCAGCTGGGAAAGAAAATCAAGGCTTGTCCGTACTATGCTGCTCGCTCCCTCCTCTCCACGGCAGAGATTGTCATGTGCCCATACAACTACCTGGTTGACCCCCTTATTAGAGATGCGGTAAGATGGCTGTTTTCTGGAGCAGTGTATGTGATAACCTGTTCGATCTAAGGATCTCATGTATAGTTTATTGTGGCAGCTAATAAGTTACTGAATTAAGATTAGAAAATTAAGAAATCCTTTCTGACCCATATACAATCATCTGTAGGTAGGAATGGTCAAAACATAAAACAGTATCATCTTAATGAAGGGGTTATTTCTAATGTAGCCAGTGTAGGTTACAGATTGTTATTTGCCCCTGCAACTAGATGGTGAGAAATCGTAATGGAGTGCAGTTACAGTATTTTCCAAATTTCAGGGAATTATTATAATCATCAGTTGCATTATTTTTGTTTTTGTTTTTTTATACAGTACAGTGTTTGTAAGCACAACTGAATACTGTACCTGTATATTCGATATCTAATCATCATCATCCGGACCTCCTCTCTAACCCTAGGGCAGGGTGAGGAGTAGCAACGTCCAGACAGCCCAAATTTGCCCAGTCCAATGGGCCACGCATCCGTTCACTCACTGTTCAAGCCTACGGAATCCTGACTCTATCTGATACACCAAAACATTCACCACGCACTGTAGCTTCACATAAATGTATCAAGTATCTTATCGTACTCATTTTATGATTTAATGTCGCGTTGTCAGCAGATTATTTTCTAATACAGTATATATGTACAGTAGATGAATTTAAATTTTGGCATAGTGTACAATATATGGTATTCAGATTCATAAACTTGATCTAATATTTACCGGTATATATAAGGCTAATCATTCATCCTGTTGTTAGCCATACCCCCTCTGACAGCATTATGCTAGACTTTTACTGTCATTCACCTTTTGCTTTATTAATGGGATGCTTATGGAATTACATACAGTATATTCACTGTACTGGACAGTGCCTTTAGAGCATAATGATCTTTTTCATTTTAGACTACTGTAATTAAACTATAGTCACAGTGCATGACTCTGAGGTCATCATTTTTGTACCATCACAACCTGCCTGTCAATAGTGCATCTGATTTCTTATCATATTATACACGAATCATATTATTATACAAGAATATTATTATACACGAACATACTCGAATCACATGCATATATTATACACAAAATTGAAAGCACTGTTAACAGGTAGGCGGCCAGGGCATGATAATGACAACCTCAGAGTTGTGCGCTGCGACTATAGGAGCAGGCATGTTTGTACTCAAGATTACAGTATGTAACATGTAGTCTGAATCATGTTTGATTACTGCCCTATGTCTGCCTGTGAGTGTCAGTGATATGGTTAAAAAAGATTTATTGTGGTGTGTGTTACAACAACGCTGTATATAACTTCGTCATTTGTTGCAGTGCAGTATTATGGTGTTTATGTAGCTCAATACATTTTAAGGAGTGACTAGAATATCCATGAAAATATTTCTGATGATGCCAGGTAAGTCTTTTATTAGATCAGTAGTTGATGAGAATGTTTGCTAGGATTCCAGAAGCAGTACAGTGTCCACTTTGTACCTTAAAAAAACAATAATCCTCTCATTGACTTCAAATCTTATAGTATTAAATATCCAACCCATTACAGAACTCTTATTGTGGGTATTAAGTTATTTCTCTTAAAGTTGTTTGATTGATAAAATTTTGAAATTTTAATCCCAATTTTTATTCAGATATGCCCATAATTCACAATAAAACTATTATGGAGCCAGAAATTAGTTTTGTTAAGGCTGTGTTTGGAGAAAAGTGTGTGTGTGTGTGTATGCACTAACACCACTTTTTTTTTTTTTTTTTTCTTTTTTTTTTTCCCCCCCCTCCCCCCAACCTGGGCCGAGGGTTCAGGGCCTATTCACAAGTACCAGTAGTCCTTGGGACCCAGTAGTTCTCCTTCACCTCCACATGTCACCACTTCTTTGCTAACACCCACCATCCACACTGAATACATGCTAGTGCTGTGTCATACAGGACTGGCGTACTGGTATTAGCGGGGATACTTTTATGACATGTCGGCGGGTCATTTGGTAGATCAGAAAAGTTTGCTTTTTAAGAAATTCAAATCCTTAAACTGTTCCCTGCCCCAGCCGGGATTCAAACCTGGGTCCATTAGGACTGCAGGCTGCCTCTACCGATTCAGCCATTGCCTCAATACTGTAGAGCATATCCCTGACTTATAATGTAGACTGACTTTATGTAGCATTTTGTCTCCCTGTCCCCTGAAAGGGGGATTGGGGATTGCAGGAGGGGAGCAGCTTTAGTCTGCAGTCTTCTGGGTTCACATTCAGATGAACCTAGGGTTACAGCTGTTACTACTGTCTGCATGCATCCAAGACATTGTGCAAGAACTGTTTTGCATAAACCTGTGTTTTGATAGTATTTTTCCTACAGATGGATATAAACCTGAGTGGCCATGTGGTTGTGTTAGATGAAGCCCACAACGTTGAAGACAATGCAAGGGAGGCAGCATCATGTACCTTAACCCAACCACAAATATTGGAGGCCAGAGTTGATATAGAGAGAATCGCACTGGAGAAATACAAAGAGCAAGAGTGCAAGGAACTGGTAACTTTCACCGTACAGTACTGAGTAGTGATGACTAACGAACTGATTGTTAGTTAAAGCACCTTAACAATTGTTTAAATCTTTATATTAGAAATGTATTATACTCTTGAGTTCAAAAACCGTACTGTATATTTCTTTACAGCACTTGTGTTCTGGTAATCATTGTATTGGTACGGTAATCTTAGACTCAGTGTATATTTTCCTTCACAGATCAGCACTCTAAATGAAGTACTGTATGCTGAAATTTGTTAGTGCTGTAAATATATGGTATGTATTGTAGGTTAGAGCTGGGATATGGCATTGCAAATTCAGTTCAGCCCAGCTCCAGTGATGTATCACATTGTTGTTCCAAAATTCCAGTCTGGTCCAGTTCTGGTAGTTTCAGTACGATTATATTAGCCATGGTCTAGCGTGGTATGCTATTTCTGTTGGCACTTCTCTAGTAATCTGGTCATGTCTGAGCTCTAGATGGGAGAAGGTGGACATAAGAATGAAAACGATTAAGGAAATTCAGACACTGGCATTTGCCTGAAAAATATAGAATTAGCCTCCCAGTCCAGTTCTAGTTCAATATACTGATTCCAGAATATTTGATCTAGTAGTCTGGCCCCGTCCTAGGTCTAGTATTGATGTGAATGTAGTACTGTAAATAATTTTTTGTCTGTTCAGTCATTATAAAGTAATGTGATAATGTAGCAACTGTCAGCCATTAAGTACAGTACTTTTTCTGTTCAGATGGAACTGAGTGTGTGATTAGTAAATTTGATGCACAAGAAACTTTAAATATATCGAAGCAAGGCATATGCTTTGAGAGTTTTCAGAGGATTAATAGCAAGAGCAATGTCTTTCCTTAACCCGTGGATTGTGAGCCACTGCTCAGGCTGGGTAGCGTTGTTTTGCGAGCCTCAGCTCAAGCTGTGCTGGCCATGCATCACCACTAACTACTGCACCCCTATGCAAACTTATGCATGGAGCTACGCAAAGACGGAGAGAGAGAGATTTTTTTCTTTTCAGCAGATGATGCCCCGGATGTTTATATTCAAGTTTATAATAAGCAACAACAATTTTTTTTCATTACTTCCCTACGTAAACTTACGCATGGCCTTACACAAAGACGGAGAGAGAGATTTTTTTTTTTTTTTTTTTCTCCCCCCCCCCCACCGGATGATCCCCTGGATGTTTATCTTCAAGTTTATAATGAACAAAAGCTTAAAAAAAAATAAAAAAAAATAAAATTTTTTGTTCACCACGGGGTGGGGGAAAAAAAAGGTAATTGCGCAATCCACAGGTTAACTACCAGCAACTGCTCAGGACCATCTTTGATTTTTGCAGCAGATATGGAAGCAATAGTTGATATTGCCCAGAGGGAATGGAAATATCACACATACATATCCTTTGTATGTTACAAAAGACATGTAAAATGAGGTGGGAGAAACAACACCTTCTTGTCTTGCTGTGGGAATGTGGTTGTAGTGCATTATCGTATAATGTAGAGGGGGAGGGAAATAATTGCAGTATAAATTTCTTGTCTCATGTAATGTATGAAATCATAGTGCCAGGCACAGCATGTTTGTGATATTTTTTAACAAGTCTTAAGTTTACAGTTTAGGTCCCACCAGACAGCAAGTTTATACTTTTCAATTTAGGACAGTTAGGAATTGCTGGTTATATACCTTCCTTTTTAGAGATCAAGGCAGTTAATTTTCATGATGATAGAGTAAATATTATGTTAGCCATTACAGCCTACCTCATATTCACTCCTTATTCATATTTGTCTTATAGTTCCCTAAAATACAATGTAGTGTAGCCCTCATCCATTTGTAGGCTGAGATGTTGTCTGCATTGAGTGGGTGGGTGAATGACAACTCTGACCGGCTGACCGACTACACTGAGTTTGACCGTTCTGGCAAGATCTTCACTGGCACAGAAATGGTGGCCTGTCTGGAGAATATGGGTATTGGAGAAGCCAAATATATAAAACTGAAGGCAAGTAAAACTTTTTTTCATAAGTTATTTTTGTTGTTGTTTAACCATGATCTCTCTCTGGCTGAGCATACCTGTTGATGAAAGGTAAGTAACTGCTTCTGTGAGGCCATCTTACAGGTACAGTACAATGCAAACACCATGTAGAGTTCTAGCACTCCACCAGTTGTAACATAATTAAAAATATCAGTTCAGCTGAACAGTACTGTTGTATTAGAGCATGAATAAAGTGAACTAGTTCATTGACTTTATATGTATTCATTAGTTCCATCAATTAAATTTACTCATGAGATGGAAATGGATAATGAATTGCCATTTTTGGATGTAAAAGTCATCAGGGACCAAAATGTTTTGAAGACTAAGGTATACAGAAAACCTACAAATATTATGTCATATGTTCATTACTATTCAAACCATCATATTAATGTAAAAAGATCTGTGTTCATATCCATGTACCTAAGAGTATATAGAATTTCAGACCCAGAATTTTTATATGATGAACTAAAAATGATTCAGAGTATTGGAAAGAAGCTAAAATTTCCACAAAGCATACTAACTCAGTGCCACAATACAGCCAAGAAACGATTTTTTGAAGGGAAAACTAATAAGCCAGATCGCCAGAACATTCAAAGAACCCTTGTCCTCCCCTTCCATGAAAATTTTCTTGATGTTCACATACTGAGGAAACTCAATGTACAAGTAGGGTTCAAATATGAGAACACCATCAAAAAAACCTTCATCAAGAACAGCCCTTTCAGTAATTCAGGAGTTGTTTACAAAATCCCGTGTAAAAGCTGTAACAAATTTTACATAGGACAATCGAAAAGATTTGGAAACTAGAATCTCACAACATAAATACAGTGTAAGAACAGCCCAACGGAGTAGTGGTTTATTTCAGCACAAAGCATCCAGTGATCACCATATTGACTGGACAGGCTCCAAGATTATAGCAAGATCAAAAAGCTTAGTTGAAAGAAATGCAATAGAATCTTGTCTAATTTCTGGCACATATGAAAAGAATGTAAACATGAGCTATGGTCATTTTAAGTGTGATAAATTGTTAACTGAATTAATTTTAAAGCAGTATCCCCCAGACTAACACGTGGTTGTTCCCTGTCATCTCCTGGTGGTGTAGTCACACCTGTGTGGGACACACCAAGCATTAATCCTCTAGGTCTTAAGTTAAGCAGCAGTATTTATCCCCTTCCCCCTCCCCTCTTCCCCCTCCCTCCCACTCCCCTTTCCTCCCCTCCTACTCCCTCCTCCTTTGCCACGTGCATTTTTAGATTCAGATCATCCTTTGTTGTGTTCCACTCCCTGCTGCAGGTGACCCTAAGTTAAGCCGCAGGTAAAAATTCAGGTCATCCATTATTCTGTGTGCCACTACCTGCTGCGGGTGTGCATAAAAGACTTCTACCCTTTACGTTTCTGTCTCACATTGTCTGAAGATGTAATATACGAAAGTACTAACTGTCGTTCCTTTCATTTCTCCTGTGGTTAGTTTGCATACATATCTTCACAGTGAAGTGAAGTCTCTGTATATATATATATATATATATATATATATATGAGGCACTCAGGACCAGAGGGGCATTACCCACAAGACCCTTGTTTTGAGTAATTAATCATTAAAGTTAGGGTTTAATTACATACATCATTTCGTTAGTTAAAGCATTATATTATATATCAATGGAAATGTCTTGTCAAGCCATGTTTTGTCGTGTTTTTAAGGTGTTTTTGTGTATGTGATTTTTTTTGGTGTTTTTTTTTTTTACATCCCCAAAATAAACCTATACATAAAACTTTCCTACATGAAATTAATGTTACTTTGTAATATATATATAATGGTGTTAGTAACATGTTAAAGTTTTATTATCATAGGCCCAATATTTTTTTTTTATATGAATTTTTAAGTGATTTTTTTTTTTTTTCCTCCCCTCAAAGACCTGACAAAAACTTACGAAAGACATTATGCCAGTAGTTCTTGAATATTGTCTGGATGTTGTCCCAACCCACAGCATCAAAACATCGTGTAGAACACTTGCAAGGCTCACCCACTGCCTGGCCATTCACATATTTACTTGTTTCACGGCTGAAGTAAGCTTCACCACTCTCTCTCTTCCTCTTCATTTCCCTCTTCTTCCTCTTCATTTCCCTCTTCTTCCAGGTCTCTGGCTGCCTTCCTGTCTTCCTGGTTAACTTCCTGGCCTCACCATCACTTGCTGAATCAATATCACCCATGACTGTCTATTTAATCCACGAGAAAATGGTGAAATAGAGGAGGATAATCCATGCGGATCTCAGCCATACGTCACCAAGCATAGCGCTGAGTGAGGAGGCAGTCAGCTGTTCACGGGAAGTGCCGCGTGATTGGCTGAGACCAGATGTGTGACCGCCAGGCACGCACTCAGTGGTTGATGCCCACGCCCCTATGGACCTGTGCCTTCAGGTACCTCTATATAAACCCATGCACAAAA
>NC_137031.1:39932750-40117750 GCF_032717465.1 Coenobita brevimanus
ATACGCTGATGACTCCACCCTTCACTTTTCAATTCGGTTCCCACAACATCCATTTTAGCAGTTACTTCAAACAGACAATGGATGAGGCTATGGCACACCTAATGTCCGACTTGGCTTGTATCTCTGACTGGGGTAAAAATAATCTTATTGTTTTTAATACATCAAAGACTCAGTTCTTACACCTATCAACCCGACAAAATCTTCCACAGGTGTACCCGCTAATGTTTAATAATATTCAGCTTAATCCTGGATCATCCATGAAATATGCTTGGGGTTTCATTCACTTGGGACTTAGCTTGGAAAGATCATATTACATCCATCCATCCATCATCCAATCCTACATTGCCCCATAAGGAGCGTAGGGGCCAGGGGCCAGGCAGTTGGTCCCGCCATTTAAGATGAGAGTGACCAGCCTCACTCATCCCTGAGTGGCATTACATGAGCAATCAACCCCAACCACTCCTTGGATATAAACCTTCACTGGCTCAGTCCGATTGGAGCACAATAATTACCCACTAAACCACCAGGTGCCAAGCTTTGGTTATATGGTTACCACCCAGTGTAGTAAATGGTTTCCTGGTGTACAGGAAACCATTTGTCTTGTCACTCAGTGTATAGTCACCCACAGGCAGAATGAAGAGGAAAGAATGAAGGAAAGAAAGACAGAAGAGGAAGTGTAAAGTTACCAGTAGGCAGAAGGACAAGGAAAGAATGAAGGAAAGGAAGACAGAAGAGGATGGAAGGAAAGAGGAATTGGAGGAGAGGAAAGGGCAGACACCCAACAGCAGCACTACATTGAGTGAGTGGATGGTGAGCATCCCCACCTACCACCTATCATATTACATCTCTTGTAAAATCTGCTTCCAAGAGATTAGGTGTGCTAAGCCGACTCCGTTCCTGCTTTACCCCTACACAGCTGTCGACTCTATACACGGGTTTTATTCGTCCCTGTGTTGAGTACAACTCTCATGTGTGGGGAGGCTCCCCACATACAGCTCTTCTCAGTAGGGTGGAGTCCAAGGCTTTTCATCTCATTAACTCCTATCCTCTTACCAGCTCCCTTCAACCTCTGTCTCTTCGCCGCACTGTTGCATCTTTATCTCTTTTCTGTTGCTACTTAAATGGTCACTGCTCCTCTGAACTGTCTGCTTGCATTCCTCCACCTCTACAGCGGGTGCATAGCACCCGTCTAGAAGCAAACTCTCATCCCTTTTCTGTCCAACTCTCTAATGCAAGAGTTAACCGTTACTCCCAGTCCTTCATTTATGCAACAGGTCAACTCTGGAACTGTCTCCCTCTGTCTTCATTTCCTGCAAGCTATGATCTCAAGTCTTTTAAACGCAGTGTGTCCAGGCATCTCGAAATGATCGGATCTTGAATTTGGTTCTCTCTTGTATTTTGTTTTTCTCTTGGAAGGAATAGTTTGCTGGCTCGTGGCCTTTGGTTCCTTCTTCCTAGCATTAAAAAAAAAATAAAATAAAATCATTGGACTGAAGAGTTTTTCAAAATTACCGACTTGATATTTGTGCTCTGACAGACTCTAGATTAACTGGAGTCGATAAGTTGGATTTGGAGGATGGTATACGTTTATTGATATCTGGTCGACAGGACGGAATGCATTATCAGGGAGTAGGATTGTTGCTGGGTTGTAAGGCAAATAAGGCTTTATGTGAGTGGGATCCTATAGATGAGCGATTGTTATACGCACGGTTTAAATCAAATCATGGCAACATCAGTCTGTTTGTGTGTTATGCACCTACTAATGATGCACTCGATGAAAGGAAAGACACATTTTATGAAAAGTTGCAAGAAGGAGTAGGAAGGGTACCTAGACATGATGTTTTGATCTGCGTTGGAGACTTTAATGCAGTAATGGGCTGTTCAAATGAGGGATTTGAGGCATGTATGGGTAAGATGGGAGTTGGTAGTAGGATGAGTGAAAACGGAGTGAGGTTTGGAAGCTTCTGTCTAGCAAATGACTTAGTCATCGGGGGCACACTCTTTCAGCATTGCAATATACACAAGACAACTTGGGTGTCGCCGTGTGGAAAATATAAAAATCAGATTGATCACATCGCTATCAGTAGGAGGCATAGAAGTTCTCTGCTAGATGTTCATGTTAAACGGGGAGCGGATATTGGTAGTGACCATCAACTCAGCATTGCAAAAATAAGGTTTAAACTTAAAAAATCAGAAGAAGGAAAAATCTGGTGTTGGTAGATACGATATTGTTAAGCTTAGAAGGGAAGGAGAAGAAAAGGAGGAATTCAGATTAGAATGCAGAAATAGGTTTTTGGTGTTGGAAATGTTGGAAGAGGGGGAGAGAAGTGCAGATGAGATGTGGGAGGATGTGAACAAAGTTTTGCATGAGACTGCTGAATGTACGATTGGAAGGAGACATAGATTCAGGAGAAAGAAATGGATATCAGAGGAAACGTGGGATATGATAAAAAAGAGAGGTGAGGCTAAATTGAGGAGTGAGATGCAATGCGTTGATGAACGAGAGATTGAATTAGCAAGAGCTGTGTACTGGAGTTTGAATTCAGAAGTAAGAAGGTTAGCTAGGAGAGATAAAAGAAGATGTGTGGATGCAAAGGTTGCAGAGACTGAAATCTTAATAAACAAAAATGATGGACAGAGTCAAAGAATAGCATATGAATCGATTAGAGAACTGAGTGGTAATGCAGGTAAACGCAAGGAAATACCAGTTAGAGACAGGGAAGGAAATTTATTGACCAAAGATGGAGATATTAAAAACAGATGGAAAGAGCATTTTGAGACAGTTCTTAATAGACCAATACCACCAGAAGAGGATATACCGTCTGCTCAGGAAGATTTAAATATAGAAACAGGAGAGTTGAGGCTTGCAGAAGTGGAGAAAGCAGTAAAACAGTTAAAGAATAATAAGGCACCAGGGGAGAATGGTTTATTTCCGGAAATGTTTAAAGTGGAGGGGGATAGATTAATAATGATCTTGACCAAGCTATTCAATAAGATATGGGTGACGGGGTTACTACCATCAGTTTGGAAGAATGGTGTAATTGTTAAAGTTCCGAAGAAGGGAGACCTGAGTGAATGTGGTAATTGGAGGGGAATCTCTTTGTCACCGATAGCTTTGAAAGTTTTCAGTAGAGTGTTGTTAAATAGGTTGGAGCCGGTGGTTGAGGGTATTCTGAGGGATGAACAGGCTGGTTTTAGAAAGGGACGTGGTTGCAATGATCAGATCTTTATAGTTAGGCATTTGATGCAGCAAGTTAATGAAATGAGAGTACCGTTAAGTCTTTGTTTTGTTGATTTTGAAAAGGCTTTTGATAGTGTTTCGAGAGAGACTATGGGGAAGATCATGAGACATTATGGAATACCAGAGGAGTTTGTGAGGGTCATTATGAACATGCATGAGGACACATTTTGTAAAGTGATAGTTGATGGTTGTCTGAGTGATTCGTTTGAAGTCAGGTCCGGAGTGATTCAAGGTGGTGTTCTATCGCCTTTACTATTTATATTGGTCATTGATTACATTATGAAACGCGTTGGAACAGAAACCGATGCAGGTATACTTTGGGGAGAGAACAGGAAACTTTTGGATTTAGATTATGCAGATGATATAGTTTTGATTTGTGATGGGCCAGAAGAGATGCAGAGAGTGTTGGACTGTTTGGTGAGTGAAGGTCGCAAGGTGGGTTTGGTTATTAATTGTGGAAAAACTGAAATAATCAATATGAATATGGAAAATGCGCAGGAATGTGTAATTGGAGGTATGGTTGTAAAGCAAGTTGATAGGTTTAAATATTTAGGTACTTATTTAGCCAAGGATGGTTCTTTGAACTTTGAATTCGAGGAAAGGTTAAAAGAAGGCTAATCAGGCAATGGGAATGCTTAAAAATATTTGGAATAATAACAATTTCTCTGTGCATACAAAAATCAAACTTTATAAGGTAATGGTTAGGAGTATCTTAATTTATGGACACGAGTCTTGGTACAGCACAGTGACTATGGAAAATAAATTCTTGGTGTTTGAAAATAAAGCACTTAGAAGAATATTAGGAGTTAAGTGGTGGGAAAGGATACCAAATAGTAGAATTAGAGAAATAACGGGAGTGCAGCCGATCGATGAATATGTTAGATTCTCACGATGGAAGTGGCTAGGACATGTGTATAGGAGACAGGGAATAGTACGAGGTACACCAGGGTGGGTGGCACTTGGTAGGAGAGGTAGAGGAAGGCCAAAAGAGACGTGGGTGAGGACAATGAGACGGGAAGCTGGAGATGAGTGTTGGGGAGATCTTGAGGAGTTAGCACAAGATAGGATGTGGTGGTGTGAGTTCATCGAGGCCCTATGCATCCCTGAGGGTGCCACAGGAAATGATTGATTGATTGAAGAGTTTCATGTGTTTTTTTCAGAACTGTCTAGCATCACTGACCGAGGATATGGACTCTGGGGATGAGAATCCTTACCCTGCCTCCACCACCACCATGCTGCTCAAAAGCTTTTTCCTCATGTGCCATTTTCTTTTTGTTGATGGAATGAAATACTGTGGTGATTACCGTGTGGCACTGGTCAAGACACAGATTAGGAAAAAGGGAGGCCTGGTGAGTTTAACAAATTTTTCTGTAGTAAGTCTATATTGCATCTTAGCATTGTGTAAAAAAATGCATGTATTGCAACTTTTTCCACACAGCTTGTATTGTAAGTTTGGGTGGTGGTAGGTGGTGGCGACAATCATCCACTCACTTTATGTAGAACTTGTCACTTCTTCCATCACCATATCGTTCATTTTCTATTTCTCCCATCATTCCTGTCACTTATTACCCTGCTTTATACATGGGTTACTACTGTACACTGAGTGACAAGTTTAATGGTTCCTTGTAACACAGGAAACCATTTATTTAGTGGATAGTAGCCATATAGCCAAGTAATGGGGTAATGTGGAGCCTACTATTGTGTCCTTGTTAACTGGCTGGAGACACAAATGTGGTGTCATTCCAGGAACTAGACCTCTACACCCTTCCTCATCCCTTGCTGTGGCAAAGCACTGTCTGATGCAAGGTAACATTGGTTCACTGAGTAGGACAGCCTGACAGGAGTGATTGCTTGTCCATGGTTGATGGGTCTACTTGGCCAAACAGATAAGGGTTGCTCAGCAACAGCAACAACTGTTAATTGGGGGGGAGTTGGTAAATTTTGTTTCTTGGTTAGATTTTTTTTTTTTTTCTTTACTGGTCAGTGAAAAGCAGAGAATTTAGAAAAAGGCATCATTTAATGAAGATTTAATGTATAATGACTGTTGCCCCAGAGTTAAATACTTCAGCTGTGCATGTCAAAATAATGGAAAACGAAAATTGGTTGCAAATATCTTGGACTGTGAATGTAGAGGGTACAGTACCAAGAAATATACCTAAAAAACCTGGAATAAGACTCCACAGAAGTACCATAGGGTTAGGCGACTGAACAGAGATGCTGCCAGAAATCCTGCAGAAATGGGAGCCACGTCATGTGAACTGGGTGGCACACGCAAACATGTTCTATCTTGATAAAAAATTTGGTGACTTCTCTGTGGTGGTGGTTGGATAGGGATGGTTTAATATGAAAATCATTGTGATTGCAGTATGAAGCACACAACAAAAGATTATTAGACGAATACTTTTGGATGTTAGGGAGGCTTGAGAGATGTGCTGTAAGGGAATTGTTGTTGAAATTTTGTTTGTGGTAATATGAGACTTTTCAGAGTGAGCAGTATTTAATACAACTGTTACCCAGTGATTGACTGTATTATGGCAGTCATCTCAAACAGAAGGCGTAGTTATATATGTTCAGTGTTATGCTAGATAGGATTATGGTTTTAATCTCAGATATGGTAGAGATTGTTGGATATTACACATTTCAGTTCTGCAAGTAAATGTTTTTAGAAAATAGTATGGAAGGGCATGCAGTGTAAGACAGATGACAGAATCATTTTACTAGGGTCTCTCACCAAGTTGGAGTTTTCCTGGTATTTTTAACTGTTGGCAACAGCTTTGTATTTTAGTGTACATCAGTTTCCTTTGGAGATATAGGTGGTTTTTAGCATCTGAGAGAGTGTTTTTGATTGGTGATATGAATGGTAAAGTGGGGAATGTGAAGGTGGATGGAGTAGTTGGTGAGTGGGGTGTGCCTGCTAAGATAGATGAGAATGGCAGTGTGTTAGTGGACGTTTGTGCCGAGAGGGGGTTGGTGATACCCAATACCTTTTTCAGGCACAAAATGATCCACAAGTATACATGGCGAATGATTTGAAGGGTGGACAGTGAACTGAATGAAAGGAAGGCAATGATTGATTATGTGTCCATGGATGAAAGGATGCGAAGATGTGTAATGGATGTGAGAGCATATAGAGGTTGGGGGAGTGGACCTTCTGACCACCACCAAGTGGTGGTCAGAATCAAGGTCCAAGTAAAATGGAGAAATAGAAGAAGGGAAGGACAGGAGGAAGGAGTAGATGTAAGGAGAGTGGAAAGGTTACAAGATGATGAGAAAAAGGCAGAATATAAGAGAGAAGTGGAGGAACAATTGGGTAAATACGAATTGGTGCAAATGGGGGATGTGGAAGGTGTGTGCAAGATATTCACCAAGGAAATCTGTGCAGCATGTGAGGTGGTGTGAGGGGTGAAGAGAAGACAAAAGGGGGTGCAAGGAACAGCATGGTGGAATGAAGTGGTGAGACAGGCTGTGGCACAAAAGAAGAAAGCATATAATGAATGGATGAGAAATAGGGGCGTGGAACAAGTTGAGAGATGGAAGAGAGAGTTAACTGGCTGGAGACACAATTGTTACCAAAGAGAGAGGTTAAAAGATTAGTAAGAGAGAATAAGAAGGGAGTGGATGAGGAATTTGAGTGTCAAGTGGAGGGAATGTAAGAAAATGTTCTGGAAAGAGGTGAAGAGAGTCAGACAGGGTGGCAGTGAAGTTAGCAGGGGAGTGAAAGATAAAAGTAGTAGATTACTAGTTGAGAAGGGAGAAAAAGTGAGCAGATGGAGAGAACAATTTATTGAATTGTTGAACATAGAGAATGAAAGTAATGTGAGTATAAGTGGTTGGGGAATGGCTGGGAGAAGGAAGGAGGTGACAAGAGAGGAAGAAATCAGTATGGTGGAAGTTGTGGAAGCAATGAAGAATGTCAAAATGGAGAAGCCCCACGAATTGATGGAGTGTGTGGTGAAATGCTGAAGCATGGGAGAGAGATAGTAGCAGAATGGATGTGGAAGATGTGCAGATTGTCCTGGGAGGAAGGTAAAGTCCTGGATGATTGGAAGTCAGGCATAATTATTCCCTTGTACAAAGGGATAGGGGAAAAGAAAGTGTGTGGTAATCATAGGGGCATTTGTCTTCTTAGTGTAATAGGCAAAGTATACAGTGGGATACTTATTGACAGAGTTAGGGAAATAACAGAGGAATTAGTTGGAGAAGAACAGGGAGGCTTTAGTAAAGGAAGAGGTTGTATAGATCAGATAATCATTCTTAGATCTTTAGTGGAAAAGTGTCCAGAGAAGGGAAAGAAGTTGTATGTGGCCTTCATGGATTTGGAGAAGGCATATGACAGGGTGGATAGACAAGGATTGTGGAAAGTATTAAGAATATATGGAGTAGATGGGAAGTTGTTGAATTCTGTGAAGAGTATGTATGATGGTGCTAAGGCTGTAGTGCATGTGGATGGTGAACTGAGTGAATTTTTCTCTTGGAAGGTTGGGTTGAAACAGAGATGTGTCATGTCTCCATGGTTGTTCAATCTGTATATGGATGGGGTTATAAAAGAGATACAAGGTAGGGCAGTGGATGTTGGAGTGGCCCTAATGAGAGAGGGCAGTGTTTGGAAATTCCCTGTACTGTTGTTTGTTGATGATAATGTGTTGTTAAGTGAAGATGAAGGGGAGCTGCAAGGCTTGGTGGATGAGTTTGGGAGAGTGTGTAAGAAATGGAATTTCAAGGTGAATGTAGGGAAGAGTAAAGTTATGGTCTTCGAGAGAGGTGAAGGCAGTGAACGTACAGTGAGGTTGGATGATGAGGAAATGGAAAATGTGAGTACATTTAAGTACTAGGGTTGTGGGTGAAGTGCCTGAAAGGGTACAACAAGGAAGAAAGGTTGCTGGTTCCTTGAAGGCAGTTATAAGAAACAGGGAAGTGAGCATGGAAGTGAAAAAGTTATTACATGACAGTATTGTGATACCAACTCTGATGTGTGGAAGTGAAGTTTGGTTGGAGGGACACAAGTCAAGAGTGAGAACAGTGGAAATGAGTTATTTGAGAGGAGCCTGTGGAGTCACATGGAGAGACAGACTGACAAATGAGGATGTGAAGGAGCATTGTGGTGTGGATGTGATAGGAAGCATTTAGGAGAAACACTCTGAGGTGGTTTGGCCATGTGGAGAGGATGGAGAGTGAGAGACTGACGAGGAGAATGTATGTGAGTGAGGTGGAGGGGAAGAGAGGGAGGGGAAGGCCAAGGATGAGATGGAGGGATGGAGTGGAGAGGTGTATGAGAGGGGGGGTGGGTGAATTGGGAGCAGGGCAGTGAAATGGCGGGGGACAGGGTGACACTGAGGCGATTTGTTTGTGGCCACCCCGTACAGTGGATTAAGGCATCTGGCAATAGATAGATAGAACATTACACATATGAAATGGGTATTTACCTGTTGAGTTGTTAGGTTGTTGCTGCTTAACCCTTGTCAATCTTCCCAAGCAGACCTTTTGATCAGAGATAAACAACTGCTTCTGTGGGGTTGTCCTGCAAGTGCAGTGCAATACATACATTATGTAGGAATGTGGCACTTCCTTATGGTAGACAGTGCCTCACTGGGTCCTTCCTGCAGCAAGGTAGTTTCTCGTACTGTGATTAATGGTATGAAATACTGTACACGCAATAGGTCAGATTCATTAACCTGTTCCTGATTGTGGCACTTGTGGAGTGTAATAACAAATGTACATTTTCTTGTATCTCATGGTGGGTTCACTAACCACCAGATATTGTACATGTTTATGAACCAGTTCAACTTCACCTTGGTACGCAGATTATGAGAGAAATAGCTAATTAATATAGACCTGCAGATAATGAGAGAAATAGCTAATAGATATAGACCCACAACAGCTGATTAAAATTTTTTCCAAGTTCATAGCAAAACGATTCATTTCATGTAATTCTGTATATGTTCAGGTTCTGTACAACGGGTATATTGTCTATAACTTACTTTATAAGTGGAAAATGAGAACATGTGCCTGATGCCATCTGCCTGATGATAGCACTCCATTGGGTACCATTCTTGGGTTGCCATACATCACCATTAAGACATAATTATGAACCTGAGTTTGTGGTTCAGAGCTCCTTCATGACAGTCAAATTAACTGATGGGCTTCATCTGTGTTTCTTCCGCCAAGGACTGTTGTTGAGAAAGGTCTCAGAACCAGAGTTATTTTATTGACATTAAGTGAGCAAGGTTCGTGTTAGTAGCAGTTACAGTATTGTAAATCACTGATATGAATTATGATATTGTGTGAGTTAGCAAGTTACCTATCATCATATTCAGTCATACTGTGGCATAAATTAACTGGCACAACTTCTGTCCCAGAAACAGTAAACCTAGATCATTACATCATTGTTATACGTGAGTTTCTTGGGCAACCAAAAGAAAATACCATTGACTAAGGATGGCTGAAACAAGCTGACTCTGTGAGTCATACTACGTAACAGCATAATGGCCACCTCAGTCCCCAGGTCTTTCTCTAGCCTGCTAGATTTGTGGGGATACTTAACCAGTCACGTCCCGAGCTATTTCGTACCTCTGCTACCCCCCAATCCAGAGCTATTTTGGATTTTATTATTATTTTTTTTTTATTTTTTTTTTTATTTATTTTTTTTTTTTTTGCTAAAACCACCGCTTTTGGTGAGAAACATCGAAAATTCATTGAGAAATAGCTCGCCTGAGGTTTAAAATACTCGATACAGATAGCAGTACCTCCTTACCTTACTGGGTTTTCTATCAGGCTGGCTCCAAAGAAAACGAGTTCTGTGGGAGAGTAACTATTCCACACCACTCATAAACGGTATTTATTTATTTATTTGGTACGAATTTATATGTAGTACGAAAGTATATTGGTTTTCAAATAGTAATATAGGCATTATAAGCATTGTTTCACTCACTAACTCATCAACATACCTGACCTTCTTTGGCGACATTACTTGATCATCATTTCTGACTGTTTCTTCCTCTAATGCTATGTAAACTTTGTCCTCCACATTGTCATCGATTGGGGAATCACTCTGGCCCTGAATGTCTTTATTGGTCAGGTCACTGGTAACAGGTGAATTGCCAAGACGGTGGCATGCGGGGGGGTGGGGGAGGTTATGCGGTATAAGGCATTGTCCTTGCCTGGCAGCTTGTAGAGGAATAGAGGAAGGTGTCCCATGTATACGTATCAAAAATCATGCACGAAAATTGAAAATTGTGCAAATTATGAACCTTGCAATTGCGCAACGTATCAGTACGTCGACGAGACTAGCTGTGACAAAACATTGCGACGTACCCATACGTCGATGGGATGCCCCGGATTAAAGAATCTATTGTAAGCTACAATTCCACGCATCGTTGAATGAAGCAAAACCAATATTCATTGACCATCAGCAAAGTCCTCAAGGACTGCAACTGTCTTTTTATGGAGAGCATGTGCAAAGTACTGCATGGAACAGTACCCTTCTCATTATTGATGGTTTTTTTTTTTTTTTTTTTTTTTTTACAGACAGATTTTTTGTGTGTTCAGCTGGAAATTGCATATCAATTATTTCCAAAGAAAACAAAAGAGTTTGTTCCACTCTTTCCACTGGGCACCGGTGGCAGCATTTTCCCACAAGCCAGCTATTCACATGCTTTCAGCTCTGCTCTTTTTGCTCTGTGCATCTCACTTATACTTTTAATATATAACAGAAATATCCTTAGTGCCAGTAGTTCCTGTTGTGAAAAATAAGATGATGTTTGCTTATATATGCACACAGGCGACACCAGCTTGTCTCCTTTGTGTTAACCCTTCCACTTCGGGTGTTTTTTCATGGCTGGATGTCCCACACACACGGGTTTGAGTTATATAATGAGAATTGTTTTAATGGAATATTCCACACCAAAAAATAGACCATAATTCCCTGAGTAAAATGATGTGTATCATGTTTAAAAAAAAAAAAAAAAAAATGTAAGCTGTCAAAACCTGCGAGGTTGGAGCTTCCCCACTGCTAGACATATGCCATTTGGTATACTGTAATGGGATTTTTTTTTTTTTTTTTTTTTTTTTTTTTTCACATGACAACATAATCTGAGTCATCAGACATTGTTTCCATCAGATTCAAATAGGCTGCTGTGGCAGCAAAACTTCTCATACCGCACACCTCAACGTACTTATGGTACGTGACGATATACTGTATATATATATATTTCTTAAAATAATAATAGAACAGAGAAAGAAAAAACAAATGAATAAAAAAAATAATAATCCATACACCAGATTGCTGGTATCCTTCTTTCATTAAAAATCTGTAACAAGTGGACTTGAACAGCTGTAAATTGAAGTTTAATAGACAGTAGATAAATACTGTAATAGACAGTAAAATAGTCCTCCCATGATGGCAACACCTCAGCCTTGGTACTTCCTGATACTGAACCACTATTGGGCCTCCAGTACTGGCACTCAGATATAAAAAGTCCAGAACACGTATGTGTGCTTCCGGATGGCTACAGACATTTGCTTAGTGACACGTTGACATGCCATCCGATGTGAAAGCGTCAAGTAACTTGCGTATGTTGTCATATGCTTTCTTGCCTGCTTTGGCTCTCCTCATTTCTGTCTGCATATCTCACTCACACTTTTAATGAGTAAAAAAATATTCTTAGTGCCTGTAGCTCCTGTTCAGATATTCACAGAAATATGCACACAGGTGATGCCAGCCTGTCATATATTTCCAGATATTACATAACGTTTGTAGCTAGTCGCTGGCATTTGGCTTTTCTCATTTCCATATGCGCATTCCACTCTCACTTTTAATAAATAACGATATTCTTAGTGCCTGTAGCTGAACAAATATTCATTGTGGATGAGGCAGGCCTATAGTGGAATGATTTGCGTAAGGGAAACATTTTTAATTATGAAAATCACATTAACATAACTTATTAGTGGTTGTGTGTAATGGTGATTAGTAATGATGGGTTTTGCATATTTATTGTATCTTAGGAATATAACAGTCGTTGATAATGAGGGAGTCCTGTATATATTTGTCCCAAAATCTTAGTGCTAAACACCTTCAGTACTTAATATAAAGCAATGAATTATTTATATATATAACTCATAGTAATATTATGATGCATCTCTAAAGAAATTTTTATTTTTGTGGTGTATATTGTGGTTTCATGAATAATTAAGTACAGTAATTGATATGCAGGAAGAGAAAATGTGATGGATGAGGTCTGCGGTTCTTTCAGGATAGAGTTGCATGGATTTTTTTTTTTTTTTTTTTTTTTTTTTTTTTTTCCCCCCTAGCCCTCCTGATTTGTGAGATTGGGATAAATTAGTAGATGACATGCATGTTTCATTAAGCTAATTTGATGCCCTTTGTGTATTACAGAGTCCAAGTGGGTGGTTCAGCCGAGGGAAAAGTAGAGTGGATTGGGTTTACTCCATAAATTTTTGGTGTTTAAATCCAGGTGTGGCCTTCAGCTGCCTTGGAAATGGCCTACACTCCATCATCCTTACATCAGGCACACTCTCACCCATGACATCATTCCAGTCGGAGCTTGGGGTTCCCTTCAAAGTCCAGCTTGAAGCTAATCATGTAATTGATAGAAAACAGGTGAGGGTGGAAATATCAAGTGCTTCTGCAGATTTTCTTCATAATACTGTACAGTGCATCACAAAATAAATTAATTGCTGGCTTGTAGAAGACAACTACCTCTGTACTATATTTTTGAACTAACCTCATTTGGTGTTGTACAGTCAGTTCCTGGTGTCTCAGTTACCTTTATTTCAGTTTTTGCTTATCTGACTTGTCATTTGTTGCACCAAAACCCTTTACCTGACATTGGGGGACATGAAAGAGTAATGGATAACTGGAGGCTCATTCTTTCCTGCAATACTGGTTTGCATGCATGCATGCATATGTGTGTGTGTGTGAGTATTTACTTAGTTGTATTTGCGTAGTTGTGATATACAGGAAACGAGCTACGCTCATGGGATCATCTCTCTGTTTCTCAGTGAGTTAAATTTTGCTTTGAACTCATTTAAGTTTCTAGACTGGATGATCTCTTTGTCTGGGCTGTTCCACAGGTCAATTCATCTATATGGAAAACTATAATTCTTGATGTCCTTCAAGCAACTTGGCTTTTTTAGTTTCAGTCCATGTCCACTTGTTACTCTCCCATCCCATATAAACAGATCTTCTCTGTTAATTTTTTCTACTCCCATCATGGCCCTGAACACTGCAATCATGTCGCCCCTCTCTCTCCTTCCTTTTAAGGAAGGTAGATATAGCTTTTGCAGCCATTCCCTGTATGATAGATCTGCCATCCTAGGGGCCATCTTGGTTGCTGTTCTTTGTATTCTCTCGATCTTGTTTATATCTTTCTTTTTATGTGGGGACCACACCACTGCCGCATATTCCAACCTAGGGGGTATCATAGCCACTATCAATTTTTTTTATCATCTCCTCATCCATGTATTGAAATGCCACTCATATGTTTGTTAAGAGCTTATACAGTACTGTATGACTCTGACAAGCTTGTTAATGTGTTTTCCTGGTGACAGGTTATCCTGGACCAACATTCCCTGGTCCTTCTCTTCTCTTGCTTTTGTGATTGGTTTCTTTTCCATTGAGTAATTCAGTTGATGGCCAATAGTTTGCATATTCTTTGCATTGAATAACATATCCCATACCCGGCTTCAATTGTAAATCCTGTCCAGATCTTCCTGCAGCATTTTACAGTCCTCTTCAGCCTCTACTCTCCTCATGATTTTTACATCATCAGCAAACAGACTTGCATAACTGTTCATCCCATTCACCATATCGTTTACGTAAATAAGGAGCATTACGGGCATCAGCACCGAGCCCTGCAGGACTCCACTTTGTTACTTCCCCCAACCCTGACATCTTGTCCTTCATTACTGTCCTAATCTGTTGGACTCTCATGAAGTCTCTCATTCACTCCAAGAGGTTCCCCCTCAGTCCTCTTGTATGCTCCAATTTCCACATTTGTCGCTTATGGGGTACCTGGTCAAAGGCTTTCTCCACATCTAAATACACACAATCCACCCAACTATCTCTCTCCTGTAGCAATTCAATCGCCCTTGCGTGGAAACTCAACTGATTAGAGACACACGACCATCCATTTCTGAATTCAAACTTTTCTGCCAAAATGTCCATCTCCTCCAGATATTTTATCCACCTGTCTTTCAAGATTTTCTCACAATTTTGAAACCCTGTTGGTCAGGGACACTGGCCTATGATTCAGGGGCTCTTCCTTATTCCCTCCTTTGTAAATTGGTACCATATTGGCCCTCTTCCATTCTCTAGGCACTTTCCCTTCTTCCAGAGAACGCACAATTAAACCGTGAATCTTATCCACCAGTTGTTCTCTGCATTCGTTTAGTATCCAATTAGAGATCCCGTCAGGCCCTGGGACTTTCCTTACATCTTGATTCCAGTATTTATACACTTCCTGCACTTTCACTTTTATATCTTTTAATCCCTTTACTGCGTATAGCTTTCCAGAAATGCCAATTGGTAGACTGCAGCATACATTCCGGAAGAGCTGCCTGAAATAGTGTGAACTTTTCGGTCGCTTTTCGCGCCAGCTGCATGTTGTGCTTGATGAATAGGTCATGAATCTTGAGTATGGAATGTAAACTTTGTCTGACTAAAATTTTATCATGTGTGGTTAGGTAAAAGTGGGTCAAAACAAATGATGAAAATAATTTTTTAAAACGGTTTTTCCACACCACAGACATAGGAAATGTTTAGGGCTGCCACAGCCTATTAACATTACATTTCTAGTCCCTCCTTCCCCCTCCACTAAATCACTTTCCTTGGTGGAAACTGATTGGAAAATTTTGTTCATTATTTTAGCTGGCATTACATCTTTATAGACCTTTCCTTCTACTTTCAGTTTATTGAATCCTTCCTTTTATTTCAGTTTGCCATTGACAAACCTATAAAACAATTTCGGTTCCTCCTTCCTTTTGTCAGTTATACCTCTTTCAAAGTTTCTTTCCTCCTCTGTACGGATCTTTTATGTTAATTTCTTTATATAATCATTTCTAGTGTGTGTGTATTTCCCTAGTTTTGATATATAGGAAATGAGCTAAGCTTGTGGGGTCCCGTCTCTGTTTCTCGGGTCCCATCTCTGTTTCTCGATAAGTCAGATTTTGCATTGAACTCATTTATGTTTTTAGACTAGACGATCTCTTTGTCCAGGCTATTCCACAGGTCTGCGCAATTATATGGAAAACTATATATCTTGATATCTTTCAAGCAACTTGGCTTTTTCAGTTTCATTCTTTGTCCTCTTGTTACTCTCCCATCCCATACAAACAGATCTTCTCTGTCAGTTTTTTCAACTCCCATCCTGGCCCTGAACACTGCGATCATGTTGCCCCTCTCTCCTTTCTTCTAAGGATGCCAGGTCAAGTTTTTCCAACCTTTACCTGTATGACAGATCTGCCAGGCAAGGGACCATCTTGGTTGCTCTTCTTTGTATTCTCTCGATATTGTTTATATCTTTCTTTTTACTGTTTGTGTGGACCACACTGCTGCTGCATATTCCAGCCTGGGACGGATCATGGCCACTATCAATTTTTTCATCATCTCATCCATGTAATGAAATGCTACTCTATGTGAGTCAAGAGATTATACATCTCTCTATCTTGTTAATGTGTTTTTCAGGTGACAAATTATCCTGGACCAGCACTCCCAAGTCCTTCTCTTCTCTTGTTTTTATGATTCATTACCCATCAAGTAATTCAGTGATGGTCTCTTGGTACTGTACTTTTACCATTTTATGCATTTGCAATATTTTGCATTATATTTTATTGAATTTCATATCCCACATCCAGCTCCAATCATGAATCCTCTCCCAGTTCAGCTGCAACATTTTACAGTCTTCTTCAACTTTACTTTCCTCATGATCTTTTCATCGTCAACAAACAGACTTGCATAACTGTTCGTTCCATCTACCACGTCATTTACATAAGTAAATACGGGTGCTAACACCGAGCCCTGTGGGACTGCACTTGTTACTTCCCTCCATCCAGACATCCTGTCTTTTATTACTGTCCTCATTTGTCTGTCTTGGGTGTGTGTGTGTGTGTCTGCATGGGTGTGCATGCATGCATGCATGCATGGGTATGCTTATGCACACACACTTGATTATGCATGCATGCATGCATGGATGTGCATATGCCCACACACTTGATTATTTTCATGTATGTGTGTGTGTGTGTGTGTGTGTGTGTGTGTGCATGGGCATGCATGCATGCATAGGTGTGCATATCCACACACACTTGATTATTTTCAAATATGTATGTGTGGTGGAGGTTTAAATATGTATGTGTTTGCAGTTGTGGGTGGGATCAGTAGGACGAGGGCCAAGAGAAAAGGTGCTGCAGGCTACTTTCCGCCAGACCGAGAGCTGGGAGTTCCAGGATGAGCTGGGTCAGTTGGTGGTTGATGTGTGTAGAGCTGTACCAGGGGGTGTCTTATGTTTCCTCCCCTCCTATGCATTGCTCAACAAACTCCATGACAGGTGGGTGATTAGTGTGGTATTTTAAAGGTTGTTAGGCACCATAAGTTATTGTACTCTGTGTAGCCATCTTATTTATATTTTTTTCCTCAGTACTGTAGTACTTCATTATTTGTTTACTTTGTCATAGTTAAATGTGTGTCTAACCCTTTGTTACTGTAGTACAGAACAAGTGTGTCTTTGGCAGTATTTTCACTTTGAAGGAGGTTATACCAGCTCATTGCATGTCTTGCCAGCTTCCGAGTGATTTGTTATTACAGTACTACATATTGTAATGAAATGTAGGTGAAAGATGGATGTAAGCAGATTTTTTTATGAATAGTGTAACATTTTTGCTCTATTATCTTTGTGGAGAAAACTCTGGTTAGATAAAACTAACTCTATCTGTTTATCTATTGCCAGAGGCCTTAATCCCATAAGGGGTGGCCACAAACAAATCACCTCCATGTTGCCCTGTCCCCAGCCATTTTACTGCCCTGCTCCCAGCTCACACCCCCCCTCTTTCATATACCTTCCCACTCCATCCCATCATCTTATTGTTGGCCTCCCCCTCCCTCTACCCCCCTGCACCTCACTCGCACTCTCCACGTCAGTGTCTTGCTTCCCATCCTTTCCATATGGCCAAACCACCTCAATGTATTTCTGCTAACGCTGCCTATCGCATCCATGTCCACATCACAACGCTCCTTCACTTCCTCGTTTGTCAGTCTGTCTCTCCCTGTGACTGCATGGTCCTCTCAGATAACTCATTTTCACTGCACTCGCACTTGACTTGTGTAAGGTCCGAGCTTCACTTCCATACATTAGAGTTGGTATCACAATAAAATAGACAGGTAAACATTACCACACTTTTATTAAAGATTACCGAATATAGAATTATCTGAATGAATGCTCACTCCCTGCATAAACTGTAGCTATGCAGTTTTAAATCCCTTTATATTCAAGTTGTGTTTGTTCATCTGAAAGAATCTTGCTGTTATCATGCAATAGTCATAAACCCATTGAACCTTTTAGGTCCTTTCTGAGCTAGTGCGAATGTTTAGTAAGTCACTGCTTGCATAGCGCGGGAATTTGGTACCCTAAAGCTCCCGCTTTGTGAGATTTTTGTATTATGTGGCCATATGTTTACATGTTAAGGGTTTCTTGGTACTGTACCTATGCCAGCGCCAAGTTCATCTTTTGGGGCAATTTTCATTCCCCCCCCCCCCCCCCCAAGGACATTTACCTACCCAATAAAGACTTCATTACATACAAACACTGGAGGATTCCTCACCTTGAATGGAAGAGTCTGTGGGCATGCTGGGGGGAGGTGGAGTGGGGTTCTGTGGCCAAAAAAAAAAGAGCAAAGATCACACACAGCACATGTGCAGCCAGAGTGAGGGGAGGGGATCAGGCTCAGCTGAGGCAGGAATGCTCAGTGGACAGCGACGACACCCTGTGCACACACATGATTGCGATACATCATAGGCTGATGCAGTCCACGCTATGTCTATCACTTCTCGCTTTCTGTGAATTGCAACCGTAATTTTATGCCTTGAGCCACATTCTGTGGTAGGTGATGGCAACCATCATCCACTCACTTGATGTAGTGCTGCCTACTTCTTCCTTATCCTTTATCATTCTTTTTCTGTGCCTGCCCTCCTCTCTTCCTATTTCTCTCATCTTTCCTATCACTTCTTATTGCTTTTCTTTCCTTTACAGGTGGCTTTACATTGAGTGACAAGCCAAATGGTTTCCTGTAAGCCAAGAAACCAGCACTGGGTGATAACCATATATAAACCATCACTGAACACCCATCACAGACATCAACATCGCTGTGCACACTTTCAATACACTTTTACAAAACGCAGACAAAAGACACATCCCAAGAGGCAACAGAAAGAGACACAACCCCAACTTCACACCAGAAATTCAAGGCCTCATCAGACAACGGGACACAGTGCTACACTCCCCAACACCCTGTACACAAGACACCGTACAACAAATACAAGAACTCAACACTCAAATAAACAGTATAATATCAGAACAGCAAACACTAAACTGGAAAAATTACCTCCAAACACTTGACCACAAAACAAACATCAGCAAATTCTACAAAACACTAAACAGCATCACACTTTCCAACAACAGCACCACACAATCACACGCTGCCATCACAACAACAGACGCCATACCCTCAAACAAACAACAAGCAAACACTCTCATCAATCACTTTTCACAAGTGAGCCATCTAAACCTCCATCCTGAAGACCGACATATCATCCGACGTAAGAGACAGTTTCCCACAGACCCAGACTATGCACTTTTCACTTACAACCAGATGAAGCACATCATTAACAGCCTTAAGCACTCACCTGCCTGTGGACCAGACAACATAAGCAACATTCACCTTAAACACCTCGAACCACAAGGCATACAAGCACTCGCGAACATATCAAACTACAGCTACTCACACAACATAATACCAAACATCTGGAAGCATGGCATTATCATCACTATCCCTAAACCCAACAAAGACCTACGTTGCCCTCCTCACATCGCCCCACCACACTCCTCTGCATTCCTTCTAAAGTCATTGAACGACTGGTACTACAACTAGTCACACCTCACATTCCCCTAGGCCAATCACAACATGGCTTTAGGCCACTACACTCCACAAACACCCTTCTGACAGACTTTACGCAGAGAGTTTTCGATGGCATGAACTAGACCACCACACACAACACTTCTAATCACACTAGACATTAGCAAAGCTTTTGATGCCATCCCCCGCCACAACCTCACAAACAAAATACTCAACACAAACATGCACAGCATCACAAAAAGATGACTGGCAAACTACTTAACAGGCAGATGTGCACATGAAACATTTGCCGGTCAGCCTTCTAACATCAGAAACTTCACAAACAGCGTCCCCCAAGAATCTATTTTGTCCCCTACACTCTTTAACCTATACATGTACGACATACCCACACCCTACACACCACAGATACACATAACCTCCTATGCAGATGATATAACACTTACATGTACACACCAAAATGCAAACACAGCTACACACATCATCCAGCCTTACCACAACACACTACCTCAACACACTACACGAATGGTTCACCACAAACAGGCTCAGAATAGCCCGAGCCAAATCTACAGTGACCCTTCTCACAAACTTGATAGCAGAACACAGTCATATCCCAACCTCACCATAAACAACACTCCCCTACCACACACACACACACCCAAAATCCTTGGTGTTACATACATCAGTGTCATTTAAACAACACATCATAAACATTAAAAATAAAATAACACCAAGACTCAGTGCCTTGAGGTCACTTGCCCATACAACATTTGGACACAACAAAGAAACCACCACCACAGTATACAAACAATACATACGTTCAAGGATGAATTATGCAAGCCCTACCTGGGCTCCTAACCTCTCCAAAACACACTACAACACTCTACAGAGCATACAGAACAAGGCCCTAAAAATAATCACTGGCTGCACAGCTACTACACCCACAGACCACCTACATCAAGAAACCAAAGTCCTCAAAGTCAAGGATCACCTAGACATGAGAGGCACCCAGTTTCTTGCTGCAGCCTCCACAAACCCACAACATCCACTATATTACATGGCAGCACATGCACCCACACCAAGGAACATCAAAACAACACCCAGCACATGATACCATACACAAATACTGTCATCTCTCCCCCCTCGCCCACCTCAGACCAGCTTCCAGAAGCATATCCACACTCAGATCACTTGCTGCTCCATTTAGTCACTTAAAGACAACACACAGCTGCATGCATGGCCTCCTGACATCCACCCTTCTGAATCCTATCTCCCTCGTGAGGACAGGGTCCACCTGGCCAGGCTGAGATGTGGGCACCATCCAGCCCTCTTAAGTTACCAAAAGAGGCTGGATGACTCCATTGCTGATGCCTGTCCAGGATGCAACACAGCACCCCATACTATTAAGCACATCATGGAAGACTGCATTGCACACAATCGCCTACACCAACAACACAACATACATTCTTTGAGAGCTCTGTGGGAAAGCCCGGTCTCAGCCATGGCCCTTCTAAGGGGCTTGGGACTGTTCAGCCAGACTGCCTAGGGAACAACTACTACTACTACCATACGTGCTCCCTACGTGTCAACAAGAGGGTTGGTGGAGGGTTAGTGCCCCTCCCCGTAAAACAAATAAAGTCAAATGGCAACCCCATACGAGATTACAACGTCTGGCAATAGATAAATAGTTAGATAGCCACATTGTATCATTGGCCGCATAGTATGACTTTGAAACATAAATTGGGGCCATCGTCACCACATAGTCAGGTCCTGTAAAAAAATAAGCTGCATCCTCCCACCGCATTATATCTATTTTGTATGCATTCTGACATTTTTGAGAGACAAAATGGCACCTCCCATGTAATGAGAGGTTTGCACACACTGGTTGCGCGTTATGTGAACACTGACTGTACCTGCATGTTGTGTGAACACTGACTGTACCTGTGATAGCCAGAATGAAGAATTTGTCGTTGTAGTAAGTTAACCCCTAAAGTCCTAATTGCATTAATTGATGTGATTTGAGTTTTATGCCAAAATGCTTAATCGCATCAATTGAGCGGGACCTATAAAAAATTGTGGAGTGCTTCCTCTGCCCTAATTGTGATGTACATGGCTTCAGGCCAATGAGAACTCGCCCCTGAGTGGCATGAGGGGGGGATCAGACCAACCCGGGCGTTTGGTGCCCCCCCCCCTGGGCCGCCTCGATGCCGCCCTCTGCCCCACTTGCTCACTCCCTCCTTGTCCCCCATCACCCTCCCACCCCTCCATGCACCTGCATCTCTCCTCCCACCACCACCTGTGTCCCTTCCCACCCACTCTCACCCTCCTCCCACCCTGCTAGCCTGGTGTCCCCCCTGAACCCCACCCCATCTCTCCCTCCTTGTCCCTCACTACCCTCCCACCCCCTACAGACCCCCGAGAGGTATCAGGCCATCAAGATGTTACAGAACACACTGAACTGCTTTCTTTTCATGCAAAAAGTTGGTTATTTTTCCAACCCTCTTACCTATAGGCCCCACAGCCTACTTTTCCTCCCCACAGCCTAGTAATCTTTCCACACCTACATACACCTGTTTTCATGGTTGGTGTGACAAAACACTTTTGAAATGACCTGTTTCAATAAGAAAAATATGTCTATCTATCTATCTGTTGCCAGACGCCTCAATCCCGTTTGGGGTGGCCACAAACAAATCGCCTCCAAGTCGCCCTGTACCCCGCCATTTCACCCCTACTCCCAACTCACACCTCCCTCTCTCATATACCTCTCCACCCCATCCCTCCATCTCATCCTTGGCCTCCCCTTCCCTCTTCCCCCCTCCACCTCACTCACATACAGTCTCTTTGTCAGTCTTTCACCCTCCATCCTCTCCACATGGCCAAACCACATCAGTGTTTTCCTCATAACACTTCCTATCACATCCACATCCACACCACAACGCTCCTTTATATCCTCATTCGTCAGCCTGTCTCTCCATGTGACTCCACAGGCTCCTCTTAAATAACTCATTTCCACTGCTCTCACTCTTGACTTGTGTCCTTCCAACAACGTCCAAGCTTCACTTCCATACGTTAGAGTTGGTATCACAATACTGTCATGTAGTAACTTTTTCACTTCCATGCTCACTTCCCTGTTACTTATCACTGCTTTCAAAGAACCAGCAACCTCTCTTCCCTGCTGTACCCCTTTCAAGCACTTCACCCTCCAAACCTCCATCCTTACTCATCACACTACCCAAGTACTTAAACGTACTCACATTTTCCAATTCCTCACCATCCAACCTCGCTGTACATTCACTGACTTCACCTCTCTCAAAGACCATCACTTTACTCTTCCCTACATCCACCTTTAGATACACTCTCCCAAACTCATCCACCAAGCCTTGCAGCTCCCCTTCGTCTTCACTCAACAACACAATATCATCTGCAAACAAGAGAACAGGGAGTTTCCAAACACTATCCTCTCTCACCAGGGCCACTCCAACATCCACTACCCTACCTTGTACCTCTTTTATTACCCCATCCATTTACAGATTGAAAAACCATGGCGACATGACACATCCCTGTTTCAACCCAACTTTCAAAGAGAAAAATTCACTTAGTTCACCATCCACACGCACTGCGGCCTTTGCACCATCGTACATACTCTTCACAGCATTCAACAACTTCCCATCTACTCCATATATTCTTAATACTTTCCACAATCCTTGTCTATCCATCCTGTCATATGCTTTCTCCAAATCAATGAAAGCCGCATACAACTTCTTTCCCTTCTTTAGAAACTTTTCCACTAAAGATCTAAGAATGAAAATCTGATCTACACAACCTCTTCCCTTCCTAAAGCCTCCCTTTTCTTCTCCAACTAATTTCTCTGTTCTTTCTGTAACTCTTTCAATAAGTACCCTACCATACACTTTTCCTGTTACACTAAGAAGACAAATGTCCTTATGATTACCACACACTTCTTTTTCCCCTTTTCCTTTGTACAAGGGAATAATTATACCTAACTTCCAATCCTCCGGGACTCTACCTTCCTCCCAGGCCAATCTGCACGTCTTCCACATCCATTCTACTACTATCTCTCCACCATGCTTCAGCATTTCACCACACACTCCATCAATTCCTGGGGCTTTCCCCAATTTAACTTTCTTCATTGCTTCCACAACTTCTATCCTACTGATTTCTTCCTGTCTTCTCACCTCCCTCCTTCTCCCAGCCATTCCCCAGCCACTTATACTCGCATTACTTCCATCCTCTATGTTCAACAATTCCTTAAAGTGTTCTCTCCATCTGCTCACTTTTTCTCCCTTCTCCACTAGTAATCTACCATATTTATCTTTCACTCCCCTGCTAACTTCACTTCCACCCTGTCTTACTCTTTTCACCTCTTTCCAGAACATTTTCTTACAATCCCTCCACTTTACACTCAAATTCCTTCCAAATTCCTCATCCACTCTCTTCTTACTCTCTCTTACTAATCTTTTCACCTCTCTCTTTCTTTCTACATATAACTCTCTCTTCTGCCATTCAGCTTCTTCCACGCCCCTATTTCTCATCCATTCATTGTATGCTTTCTTCTTTTGTGCCACAGCCTATCTCACCACTTCAGTCCACCACGCTGTTCCTTGCACCCCCCTCCGTCTTCTCTTCCTGCCACACACCGCATCACATGCTGCACATATTTCTTCTGTAAATATCCTACACACACCTTCCACGTCTTCCATCTGCTCCAATTCATATTTGCCCAATCGTTCCTCCACTTCTCTCTTATATTTTGCCTTTTTCTCATCCTCTTGTAACCTTTCCACTCTCCTTGCAACTACTCCTTCCTCTCGTCTTTCCCTTCTGTTCCTCCATCTTACTTGAATCCTAATTCTGGCCACCACCAAGTAGTGGTCAGAAAGTCCACTCCCCCAACCTCTATAAGCTCTTGCATCCATTACACATCTTCGCATCCTTTCATTCACACACACACATAATCAGTCATTGCCTTCCTTTCATTCAGTTCACCACCCATCCTTCTCATCACTCGCCATGTATACCTGTGGATCATTTTATGCCTGAAGAGGGTATTGGCTATCACCAACCCCCTCCCAGCACAAATGTCCACTAACACACTGCCATTCTCATCTATCTCAGCAGGCACACCCCACTCACCAACTATTCCATCCACCTTCACATTCCCAACTTTACCATTCCTATCACCGATCAAAAACACTCTCTCATTCCTTCCACACTTTTCCATGCACACTTCCACATTTGTCCAGAACTCGTCTATCACTTCTTCAGCACGAACTTGCCTTGGCGCATACACACACACAATCGCCCACATTTGTATTCCAACATTCAACTTTACCCACACAATCCTTGACCCAACTGATCCATACTGTCTTATGCTCTTCTTCCATCTTTTACTCGCAACTATACATACTCCTTCCTTTGCCCTCTCATTCTCACCTACTCCCGTAATTATCCAAATTTTCACGTTTTAGAGTGTTTTTGAGGGGTAACTATTATATACTTTTTTTTAACTTTGACACGCGATTGTGTGGTAACCATTTGGCCTACAGGGGTGCAGATTGCATTGTAAGCTGTGTAAATTCTTCCTCTTTAGCCAGAACACAATCAATTTGCACTTGGTGAAAGTCACCAAAACACCCCTGAATTGCGGTAGTGGAAGGTACCCTGCCTGAAATGATTGCGGTCTTTAGGGGTTAAAAGTATATACACATTAAGGTGGTGATGTTGCTTTACAGTGAATCATGAGGTCTCTATATTCATCTGCCAATTCTTGTGTTGCCAATCAGTTCCTTGAGAGATGACCATGATACAAATGAGCTGCATTTTATTTTTATTAATTAATTTATTTTTTATCTTTTTTAAAAATCCTTCCATGTAGACTTTGAGACATAAATTGGGGCCATCGTCACCACGTAGTCAGGTCCTATAAAAAAATAAGCAGCTTCCTTCCACTGCATTATGTCTATTTTGTATGCATTCTGACATTTTGGGACAAAATGGCACCTCCCATGTAATGAGAGGTTCACACACTCTGGTTGCGCATTATGTGAACACTGACTGTACCTGCATGTTGTGTGAACACTGACTGTACCTGTGATAGCCAGAATAAAGAATTAGTCATTGTAGTAAGTTAAAAGTATATACACATTATGGTGGTGGTGTTACTTTATATTGAATCATGAGGTCCCTGTTATTCATCTGCCAGTTCTTATGTTGCCAATCAGTTCCTTGAGAGATGACCATGATACAAATGAGCTGCATTTTGTTTTTGTTTATTTATTTTATTTTTTATCCTTTTGAAAATCCTTCCATGTAACCTTCCCACCCCCCCATCTGAACACCTTGTTCCTCCATGTAATATTAATCTTATTCTTCTCTCCATCTCCCTGTCATACACCCTGTGAATTGGTCATAGACTCTGCAGAATTTACTACACATATTCCATTTTCATATCCTTTTGTCTCTTGTCACAATCTGTATCCATATCATTTTCACTTACAGTACTCTGCATATACTTACATTCACTCTTAGGTTTCACTTTCAGATATATTGCAGTATTTACTCAGATTTTCATCATCCATAATTCATCTTATGGTAGCACTGCATCATCCATTAATAGCAGCACACATTTCATTCATGGCCTTCACTTCTCAGAGCCTTTTTCTTCTTTAATGTTTTTTCTGTTTTTCTTTTTTTGTGGTTACCAGGTGGCAGAATACTGGTATATGGGATGAACTAAATAAAGTCAAGATAGCAATGACTGAGCCCAGGAATGCAGAGGAGTTTGAAGAGACCATCTCCCTCTTCTACAACACCATCCGCAACACCCAGTAAGTGTTAAGGATATTCTTCTTTAATATACTGTCATAGTTTAAAGAACAGGTGGTTCTCACCAAAAGTCTGGGATGTGTTCCAAAATTTAAACTTCTTCCGTACATGTTGTGCTGTAAATTGGGGAAACTGGTAGTAGTAGTAGTAGTAGTAGAAGTAGAAGTAGCCGAAGGTTTATCTGAAGTGTAAACTCAGTGGACTGCGGGCTAAATTTGACCTCCTCTCTTAGGGGATTCAGGAGAGGAGTTGAGAAACATTCGCATGAGTGGATAGTAGAGCCACATGGTTATACTGATGCCATCCCTTTAAGGCGTCCCTCTCCAGAACCAGGAAACCAGTAAATCCACTTTATAGGACTCATAATGAAACTGTGAGGTTTCAGTATTAGGCAGTTACTGAGAAATTGAAGAGCAATGAAGTACATTAGAAAGGCAATATATGATGCGGAGTTGCTTTAATATAATTTACTTGTACTGCACATATGTTAAAACTTGGCCCACTGTAAATACTGTACATTGTATCCAACAGTATATATTCATTTAGTTTATTGTGTTTAGGGAGTACTTCAGGAAGGTGTTTGTAGATTGTAATACTCTAAATCAGGTGTTGTGAAGGAGCAAGTAGACATGGGATATGACTGTTGAGAATAAAAGTGTTCATTTATTTTGGATGGTGCACTAAGTAGTGTTATGGGTCTGTACAAAGAAGGATGTGTTGGACCCTTGATTGGTTAGTATTTACCTAATTGTATTTGCCTAATTTTAGTACAGTATACAGAATTTGAGCTATGCTTATGTTGCCTTTATCTTTAAGCACTTTTTATTAAGTTTAGATTTAAACATATTTTTGCTTAAGTTGCCTTTATCTTTAAGCACTTTTTATTCAGTTTAGATTTAAACACACACATTCTTGACACATACCACCTCCCCATTGGAATTATTCCAAGTGTATTTAGCTCTATTTTGGAAACTAAATTTCTTTACATCTTGTAGGCATCAACTCTTTCTCAGCATGAATTCATGACCTCTTGTTCTTCCGTCATCTCTCACAAAGAATGAGTTTCATTCTATCCATTTGTTCTGTTCCCCATGCTCCTTTAAATGTTGTGATCAAATCTCTTGTGTCCCTCCTTTCCCTTAGGGTAGATGAAATCAACTTTTCTAGTCTCTCCTCATAAAGATTGATTTTAGAATATGCCCCAGCAATATGGTAGCCACATGATTTTGAAGAAACATGTAAAAAACTTGGAAAAGGTACAGAGGATGGCAACTAGGATGCTGCCATCCATCCATCCATTCATCATCCAATCCTGTGTTGCTCCATTTCAAGTGTAGGAGCCTGGGGCTTGGCAAGTTAGTCCTGACATTTACAATGTGAGTGACCAGCCTCACTCATCCCTAAGTGGCATTACGTGAGCAATAAACCCCAACTACCCCTTGGATATAGACCTTCACCGGCTCAATCCGATTGGTGTGCCTTAATTACCCACTAAACCACCAAGTGCCAAAATTTCTTGGTATACAGGAAACCATTTGGCTTATCACTCAGTGTAGAGGATGCTGCCAAGTTTGAGATATTTGTCTTATGAAGAGAGACTGATGATGATGTTACCAACACTTTGGGAGAGAAGTGAGAGAGGAGATTTGATTATGATGTTTAATGGAGTTTGAAAACTTGAAAAGGATAGAGAAGGTCTGTTTGTTAATGATGATGGAAGGATGTGAAAAAATTTAGTTTCCTAAACAAATCTATAGGCAGTTAGAATAGTTTGAAAGAGGAGGAGGTGCAAGCAAAGAACAACCGTGCATCTAAAAGTAGATTGGATAATTTAAGATATGGAGACAGGGCAGCACAAGCTTCAAGCAAAGAACATCTGTGTGTTTAAAAGTAGATTCAATAATTTAAGATGAGGAGACGGGACAGCACAAGCTAAGCTCAAATGCTGTATACTACAGCTAGGTAAATATAGAAATGACAATGATTAGATGGATGTGTGGTGTGTCCTTGAATGCAAGGCTGGAGGGGCTAGGATTGTAAATGAAGAGTTGAGAGGAAGGATGGGATTTTAATGTATTGGTTTTGTAATGAGGAGGAATAGATTGTAATGGTTTGGGCATGTTGAGAGGATAGAGGATGACAGTTGGGTGCAGAAGGTGAGAAGTATGAACATCAAGGTAAGGTTGTGAGAGGCAGACCAAAACAGACCTGAGACGAGGCCATAGAGGGTGACTTCAGGAATAAGGAACCGAATAGGTAGGCTGCCACAGATCGAGCAGCATGGAGAGCCACCATTAGGTGACCAAAGCCAATGCATGCAAGCACGTTGGAGCCTTTATAAATAGTACAATACAATACAGTGCCTCACCAGAGTCAAAACAGGGTCCTTCCACCCAGTGAGGTGCAAGGAAATGGAGGAGGCATAGACCCTAAGACAGTCAACTGTTTATAGGAGATATGTTTGTGTAGTAGTCTCAGCATGGACTTTGACTTATTGGTAAATGTGGTTGAGTTCCATATGTGGTAGTGTTATGCAGAGCCAGATGCTGGACCTTGGCCTAAACATCACTTTCCTGGTAATATCTCCCATGATGATGGTAACCTATGTGGTAGTGTTATGCAGAGCCAGATGCTGGACCTTGGCCTAAACATCACTTTCCTGGTAATATCTCCCATGATGATGGTAACCATCCACCTTTTACCTTTTGATGAGCAAATTGGTGCTACATCTTGCCCAAGGGTGACCTGGGACTATGCATGGGCAGGCATCCACCTTCCCTGTGCTGGACTTGCGAAACAACCTCATCTCAGTGTGATGTACAGACTAATGAAGAGATATGAATACCAGTAGGTGAGGGAGTTTTAGTATGTGGGTGCTGAAGAAAGACAAGTTCAGCCTGCAGTTCTTTGGGTTCTTATTTCAGATGAACCTGAGGTTACAGCTGATACTACTAACATGACTCCTTCAGTCCACTGTTGTGCTTTACAGGTAGTCCAGCTATACAAGTGCTTAGTAGACAAGAGTCTGGTGATACAAATTTGCACAATTTAGACCCAGATTCAGTCACATGAGCTTCCGAGCTTCGTGACTCCAATGTTTTGAGTTAAATTAAGAGAAAAGAGGAAAATTTGCCTCGTATGGTGTGTTTTCACCCAAATTATACTGCATTCTTTACTGTTTATCGTTCTGGTTTACTACACTCATGTTTATTGAACAGTTTGTGAGTGGTCACTAGTTATACTCTGGAGTTTGTGGACATGGATGCAGTTCGAGTGGCATTTCTTTGGGAACTTTATGCTTCCATTGTGCAACATATACATTAGTATAGGTCATATATTAATGTTGATGTGTGTTTTGGATGTAATTGACCTATATTCTTGCTTAAAATTGCTTTACCTGGCATTGTAGGTGTAGTGGTGGTCAGTTAACCTAACTCCCTTTTTCCCATGGGTTATGTACATGGATGGGGTAATAAAAGAGGTACAAGGTAGGGTAGTGGATGTTGGAGTGGCCCTGGTGAGAGAGGATAGTGTTTGGAAACTCCCTGTACTGTTGTTTGCAGATGATACTGTGTTGTTGAGTGAAGACGAAGGAGAGCTGCAATGCTTGGTGGATGAGTTTGAGAGAGTGTGTAAGAAACGGAATCTAAAGGTGAATGTAGGGAAGAGTAAAGTGATGGTCTTTGAGAGAGGTGAAGTCAGTGAATGTACAGCGAGGTTGGATGGAATTGGAAAATGTGAGTACGTTTAAGTACTTGGGTAGTGTGATGAGTAAGGATGGAGGTGTGGAGGGTGAAGTGCTTGAAAGGGTACAGCAGGAAAGAAAGGTTGCTGGTTCTTTGAAAGCAGTGATAAGAAACAGGGAAGTGAGCATGGAAGTGAAAAAGTTACTACATGACGGTATTGTGATACCAACTCTAACGTATGGAAGTGAAGCTTTAACGTTGTTGGAAGGACACAAGTCAAGAGTGAGAGCAGTGGAAATGAGTTATTTAAGAGGAGCCTGTGGAATCACATGGAGAGACAGGCTGACGAATGAGGATATAAAGGAGCGTTGTGGTGTGGATGCGGATGTGATAGGAAGCGTTATGAGGAACACACTGAGGTGGTTTGGCCACGTGGAGAGGATGGAGGGTGAAAGACTGACGAAGAGAGTATGTGAGTGAGGTGGAGGAGGGAAGAGGGAGGGGGAGGCCGAGGATGAGATGGAGGGATGGGGTGGAGAGGTATATGAGAGAGGGGAGTGTGAGTTGGGAGCAGGGCAGTGAAATGGCGGGGGACAGAGCGACTTGGAGGCGATTTGTTTGTGGCCACCCCAAACGGGATTGAGGCGTCTGGCAATAGATAGATAGATAGATATGTACTTCTTTTGTAGGGGCATTCACTCAACAAGCAGTATCCATTAACATAACTACTCCTGACATCAGGACCCACCTGTGTTTTTTAGTCCCCCTACCTGTCAAACCGGTTGGGTATTATAGGTTTGCTTGGTTCCATCAGTACATCCGTCAGTCCGTCCGCAATTTTGTGTCCACTGTAACTTCCACATGCATGATCAGATTTTGATATAACTTCACACGGCTGTTCCCTATACCATGATGGTGTGTCTCATGCAACCGTCAGCCATCTACTCCCAAGGTCAAGGTCACACTTGAGGGTGAAATAAGGTTGAGTACTGTCATACTGAGCAACCATACCTACATTTGTGTCCACTCTTTAACTTTCATATGCATGACTGATATAGATATAACTTCACACAGTTGTTCCCCATACCATGATGGTGTGTTGCATGCAACAACCAGCCCTCTACTCCCAAGGTCAAGGTCATTACATACTCATATTGTGTATACAATACATACATATTGCTGTCATACCCTTACTGTACACACAGTACATATGTACTGTATGGTTATCATCTGGAAGGGGACTTGGTATTGCATGGCAATACCTGATTCAATTGTCTAGGCTTATTTTTCCATACAGTACCAGCAGATTACCAGTTCATATCATACTTATTCTTCAAGTGAATTTTTGTTGTCAGGTGTATAGTATATGACATCTGCCGGCAGGGAATTCCATCTCACATTTGTGACTCCATTGAAATAATTTTGCTGTACTGTCATGAAGTTCCCCACAGGAAGCTTTATATTGTATGGGTCTTCAGATATTTTATATCATCTGCATAAACAGTATAGTATATTTAAATAACTGTTTGTTTCAGTGTTGTCCATGATACTGCTCTGTATACTATGAATATAACTTGAACTAATAGTGGTCTGTCTGAAACTCCTTGCTATGTATAAAGTAATTTCTTCTGGATACAAAGCTCATTTTTATTTTTATTTAAAAACCTTCCATGTGTTTTAGTAGAGTTTCTGCTGTTCATTGATACCCCAGGTTCCAGACTAGCCTTTGATGTTATTGTAGCTTAAAAGAATGATGTCTAATCCATTTTGTATGCATCATGATGTAGGTTTGTTATTGATGCTTCTCTTTTTTTATGGTCTTATACTACCTAAAGCATCACAAACTGAATGTTCTCTGGACAGGATGGAGAGTGAGAATAATGTTACTGGCGCATTTTTCATGGCTGTATGTCGTGGCAAGGTCAGCGAAGGGCTGGACTTCACTGATGATAATGCTCGGGCTGTTATTGCTGTAAGTTAGCTCTTGCACTTGGGAGAGATAATGATAGCTCCACAACATTCACTAATTTTCCATGTTATAGATCATTTTCAAGTTTATTTTGATGATTGACGTATTAACATAACCAAATACTCTGCAAAGGGCAAGAAACCCAGAATGCTCTGGTGTTTGGACACAGCTCCAGACCTTCCCTCACCTCCATCTCCATGCCCTACCACCACTCTACCACCACTTCTTGATTGAGAAGCAATTCTTTGTTTTCCCTCGTGGTTAAAAACAGCTTAATCTCAGGACATACTGTGAAACCCATATTTCTGTAAGTACATATGAAAACATTTTGGTTGCACAGTAAAATGGTAAAAGCATGTCACACCCCCCAAAAACAAAATACAACTTAAGATAATCATAGTACTGTATTCTTATTAAGAACCAAGGTTGTATGGAGTTACATACATACATATATACATCATCTGATCATGTGTGTCCCCATGAGTAGCATAGGAGCTTGGGGCTAAGCAAGTTGGTCCTGACATTTAAGATGACTGACCAGCCTCACTCATCCCTGAATGGCATTATTATGTGAGCAATAAACCCCAACCATCTCTTGGATATAAACCGACAGGCACAATCTGGTTGGGGTGCTGTAATTACACACCAAACCAGTAGGCACCATAATTTGGTTATGTGGTTACCACCCAGCATAATAAATGGTATCGTGGTCTACAGGAAACCATTTGGCTTGTCACTTAGTGTAGAGTCACCCGTAGACAGAAGAAAGAGGAAAGAATGAAGGAAAGAAGAGCATAAGAGGAATGAAAGAAAGAAGGAAAGAAGAGCATAAGAGGAATGAAAGAAAGAAGGAAGGAAGAGAGGAAAGGGCAACCACCCGAGTGCAGTACTACATCAAGTGAGTGGATGGTGAGCACAGCTCTGGACATTAATGTAGGGGGATAGAATTTATCTTAGGACTATAATAATAATGATAATAATAATAGAAAAAAAGGCTTGATTTTTTTTTTTTTTATTGTTGTCCTAAAGATGGCCTCTCTTTGATAACATTAATCTGTACAGAACTCCAAATGAGAGAGAATGTTAATAGAAATACTGCAACACCATTTTCTTTTTCTTTTTATGATGCTTTTGTCTTGTTATTTTGCGGTTAGAATATTGTCATATGTATTTTGGCAATGTAGGTGCTGCAGCGCATCATGAGCATCACAAGCCGTTTCATACCATGGAGTAAAACAGTGAACTACATCTCAGGCAAGGGAGGTGTTGGTAGCTGGGGGAAGTGGGAGGGAGGAAGAGGGGAGTTTGGAACAAAGTCTGAATGCCGGAACCATTCTAGGTTCCCTGATTCTAGCATCAACAAGGACTGGATACTTTCAATGGATTGTTGCTATCTTGATTATAGATTACCTGCAATATATATACTGTATATATATTTTTTTTCAGGTAGGAATTCCATATCCAAATTTCAAAGATATTCAAGTTGACCTGAAAAAACAGTACAACAACACTCACTTCAAGTCACGCGGCCTCCTTTCTGGGAGTGAGTGGTATGAAGTCCAGGGATACCGGTGAGTAGCCCTGTTGGTGTTTAAACACTTGGGACATCTCTTGCAGCAGTACACTAAAACAAGTTATAATCAAATACTTCACCTTAAAAAAAATAACTGAGTAGTCTAATGCTGAGCAGGTATGTCTGGTAATGTATCTGCAGTAATGTACAGTATGTGTTTTACCTTCTTCATGTATCAACAGTCTCCATCTTCATCTTCGCCATCTGTAACGTTTGGTGAATGGCAGTTTTCCTCTAGTGGTTCACAGTAATTTGTCTGTGTTCCTGAATGGCATTTTCTTATTTCATGTGGTCTGGGAATATTTGTAAGAGTGTTTCTCATCACATCAGTATTCTTGCAAACCAGCATAAATCATTTTCCACCACTTCTGGATAAAAGAAAAAGAATAGTGTAATCAGTAGTCGCTTTGTCTTTGTCAGGATTGCTACATTTTTCCAGGTCCTGTTTAGCTTAAGCAGTATCTGTAAATAATTATTTCAAACACATCGTTGCTTTATGATGAAATTGGATAGATTTCAACAATCAGTAGCTGAGAGCTGGCGACTCAAGTAAAGAGGGTGGTGCTTCATTTCACATGCGAAATAAAACAAGGTATAGTTACATTTTTCATTTAGACAAGAACATTTTATTATTTCATTTTCTTCAGCTTCTGTTTGCCTTTCTTCTTGTTACAGTCAGTTATACTTCAGCATATGATCTGTAGTTTATGCACACAAATATGGTATTGGACTTCAGTGTTTTCCATCAACATCCCAGTCTGATTCTTTAATGTTTATTGAAAATATTCTCAGCCAACAACTCTGTTTGTATAAATTAGCCCCATTAGAGCAAGCCATCCCAAAGCTGACACATTACACTATAAGGGTTTATATTGATTGTTTCTATCATCCTTACTGTGTTGCACCGCCGGATTAAAGGGGGGGCCCAAGGGGCCCGGGCCCTGGGCCACCCACCAAGAGGGGGCCTCCCACCAGAGCAACTTTTGTTCATTTCATTTCGTGTTTATGCATTACATATTACAGCATTGGATGAATAGTCCCCGTTCAGTATTTCCTAACTAAAAGTGTCCTATTTATATTTTAGGATTTAGGTTACCAGTCTATGGTGTATGCCATTGGGGGAGTTGGAAAGGGGGCCTCCCTTCCAAGCGGGCCCCAGGCCTCCCACATGCTTAATCCAGCCGTGCTGTGTTGGTTTCTTAAAACTTGAACAGCATTGTCTAGCAGTTGGGATAATGTGATAAGAAGAGATGTGCTATTGGAGGTGCTAATCTTGTTATATTCACCCAGGGCAGTTAACCAAGCACTGGGTCGGTGCATCCGCCATCGCTTTGACTGGGGAGCGCTGATCTTGGTAGACGAGCGATATCAACGAGGCAGTCTGGGAGGTGGGCCACAGCAGAACAGGTACACACGTGGCCTCTCTAAGTGGGTGAGGAACAATATCGTCCACTACCATAGCTTCTCATCCGCATTGGCCAGCCTCACTCAATTTGCAGAAATCATGACCCTAAATCCACCTGTCAAACCAGGAAAGTATGTGATCCATTTTCTTTCATTGTGTTGGTATTTTATATACTGTACTATGTTTATTTACAGTATATGGCACACCCTCGTTTTACATTAAGGATGCTTTTGAGAAAATTCATTGCATAACAATTTTTTGTGTATCAAGCCTTTTATAACATGGGTTCATAGGGGATACATTTTAGGCCAATAATCACCCACCCAACAAAATTTAAAAACAAGTTTCCAGCTTCACAGTGCTTCAGTTGCTACTTACCATAAAAATAAGTCTACAGAGAAGTTTCCGAATCATCTAAACTGGTAGTTATATCACTTGACTACACTGCACTTGCAGCTTGAACTCCAACACCACACTATGGTTCCATCAGTGACACTAACACCCCCCCCCAGTAGTGACAAGTGCAAAAGCCATCGTGGATCGAATAAATGTCTGTACTCTTGCATAAGGGCAATTATATAAGCAAAAATAATGTTCATATATCAATAATTGAGGCTTTGTACAGGATCATAATTGTCATATAAAAAGAAAATTTATTGTATATTGAAAAAAAAAAAAAAATCAATATACTGTTGCATCCACCCACCTTGGTGTGTTTTGTGCGATTCTTAGCTACCTCAGCAAATTCCTTGGAAACCTGATTTTGATGGTAGCTACCTCAGCAGATTCCTTGGAAACCTAATTTTGATGGTAGCTAACCCATCAGATTCCTTAGAAACCTGATTTTAATGGTAGCTACCTCAACAGATTCCTTGGAAACCTGATTTTGATGGTAGCTACCTCAGCAGATTCCTTGAAACCTGATTTTGATGGTAGCTACCTCAGCAGATTCCTTGAAACCTGATTTTGATGGTAGCTACCTCAGCAAATTCCTTGGAAGCCTGATTTTGATGTTTACTTTCTTTAGGCTGCACTTTTTTTGCCTTGCTCTGTTATGTTGAATCACCACTCAATTTAGCCTAGTAACGAGCTTGACTCATTTAAATAGATTTACTTAGGTATGCCCTAAGCAGAACAAAGTGCTAGAACGTCTGCGCTCTCCCACTGTTGTTTTGTGTGTGTGTGTGTATGTGTATTTACAGTACAGTACCTAATAGTATAATGCAGGATTTGAGCTAAGCTCATGTTGTCCCATCTCTTATCTAGTCTAGATGTAAACACATGGATGCTTTCTGCTCTCACCAACTTTCTCTCTAAATTATTCCAAGTGTCTATAGTTCTGTTTGGAAAACTAAATGCTTTACATCGCTAACCCATCGACTGCTCATCAGCTTGAATTCATGTCCTCATCTTCTTCCATCATCTTTCACAAAAAGGTCCTCTCTGTCCACACATTATATTATTCTTCTGTCTATCTATCTATCTATTGCCAGACGCCTCAATCCCGTTCGGGGTGGCCACAAACAAATTGCCTCCACGTCACCCTGTCCCCCGCCATTTCACTGCCCTGCTCCCAACTCATGCCCCCCTCTCTCATATACCTCTCCACCCCATCCCTCCATCTCATCCTCGGCCTCCCCCTCCCTCTTCCCCCCTCCACCCCACTCACATACACTCTCATATTCAGTCTTTCACCCTCCATCCTCTTCACATGGCCAAACCACCTCAGTGTATTCCTCCTAACGCTTCCTATCACATCAACATCCACACCACAGTGCTTCTTTATATCCTCATTTGTCAGCCTGTCTCTCCATGTGACTTCACAGGCTCCTCTTAAATAACTCATTTCCACTGCTCTCACTCTTGACTTGTGTCCTTCCAGCAGCGTTAAAGCTTCACTTCCATACGTTAGAGTTGGTATCACAATACTGTCATGTAGTAACTTTTTCGCTTCCATGCTCACTTCCCTGCTTCGTATCACTGCTTTCAAAGAACCAGCAACCTTTTCTCCCTGCTGTACCCTTTCAAGCACTTCACCCTCCAAACCTCCAACCTTACTCATCACACTACCCAAGTGCTTAAACGTACTCACATTTTCCAATTCCTCACCATCCAACTTCGCTGTACATTCACTGACTTCACCTCTCTCAAAGACCATCACTTTACTCTTCCCTACATTCACCTTTAGATTCCGTTTCTTACACACTCTCTCAAACTCATCCACCAAGCCTTGCAGCTCTCCTTCATCTTCACTCAACAATACAGTATCATCTGCAAACAAGAGTACAGGGAGTTTCCAAACACTACCCTCTCTCACCAGGGCCACTCCAACATCCACTACCCTACCTTGTACCTATTTTATTACCCCATCCATGTACAGATTGAACAACCATGGAGACATGACACATCCCTGTTTCAACCCAACCTTCCAAGAGAAAAATTCACTCGGTTCACCATCCACAAGCACTCCAGCCGTAGAACCATCATACATACTCTTCACAGCATTCAACAACTTCCCATCTACTCCATATATTCTTAATACTTTCCGCAATCCTTGTCTATTCACCCTGTCATATGCTTTCTTCAAATCCATGAAAGCCGCATACAACTTCTATTCCTTCTCTAGAAACTTTTCCACTAAAGATCTAAGAATGAATATCTGATCTACACAACCTCTTCCCTTCCTAAAGCCTCCCTGTTCTTCTCCAACTAATTCCTCTGTTCTTTCTCTAACTCTGTCAATAAGTATCCTACCATACACTTTTCCTATTATACTAAGAAGACAAATGCCCCTATGATTACCACACACTTCTTTTTCCCCTTTTCCTTTGTACAAGGGAATAATTATACCTGACTTCCAATCCTCTGGGACTCTACCTTCCTCCCAGGCCAGTCTGCACATTTTCCACATCCATTCTACTACTATCTCTCCCCCATGCATCAGCATTTCACCACACACTCCATCAATTCCGGAGGCTTTCCCCAATTTAACTTTCTTCATTGCTTCCACAACTTCTACTGATTTCTTCCTGTCTTCTCACCTCCCTCCTTCTCCCAGCCATTCCCCAGCCACTTATACTCGCATTACTTCCATCCTCTATGTTCAACAATTCCTTAAAGTGTTCTCTCCATCTGCTCACTTTTTCTCCCTTCTCCACTAGTAATCTACCATTTTTATCTTTCACTCCCCTGCTAACTTCACTTCCACCCTGTCTTACTCTCGTCACCTCTTTCCAGAGCATTTTCTTAACAGTCCCTCCACTTTACACTCAAGTTCCTTCCAAATTCCTCATCCGCTCTCTTCTTACTCTTTCTTACTAATCTTTTCACCTCTCTCTTTCTTTCTACATATAACTCTCTCTTCTGCCTCTCAACTTCTTCCACGCCCCTATTTCTCATCCATTCATTGTATGCTTTCTTCTTTTGTGCCACAGCCTGTCTCACCTCTTCATTCCACCACGCTGTTCCTTGCACACCCCTCCGTCTTCTCTTCATCCCACACACCACATAACATGCTGCACATACTTCTTCTGTGAATATCCTGCACACACCTTCCATGTCCCCCATCTGCTCCAATTCATATTTGCCCAATCGTTCCTCCACTTCTCTCTTATACTCTGTCTCTTCTTACTCCTTTAAATATTGCAATCAAATATTCCCTCACTTCTCTCTCAGGGTTGACAATTTCAGCTTTTCTAATATCTCCTTACAAGGCAACTCCCTCAAACTTGGTGTCAATTTTTTAGCTATCCTTTGTATTCTTTCTAGTTTACTTAAACGCTTTTTCAAGTGTGGTGACCATATCACTGCTGCATATTCCAGACTCGGTCTTATCAAGGTCACTATTAACTCTCTCAGCATGTCTTCATCCATATAATTAAATACCATGCAAGTTCTTCCAGTAATCCTATTTATATGTTTCTCTGGTGATAGGTTATCCTGTATGGTCACACCAAGGTCCTTTTCTTCATTTGCCTTCATTATTATTTCATCTCCCATCTTGTACACATATGTTGGTTTCTTATCACTGACGACCGTTTCCAGTACATGATATTTATCCATCCATCCATTATCCAATCCTACGTTGCCCCATGAGGAGCATCAAAGCCCGGTGCTAGGCAAGTTGGTCCTGACATTTAAGATGAGATTGACCAGCCTCACTCATCCCTGAGTGGCATTACGTGAGCAATAAACCCCAACCACCCTGTGGATATAAACCTTCACCGGCTCAGTCCGACTGGAGCTCCGTAATTACCCACTAAACCACCAGGCACCAAAACTCGGCTATATGAATGCCACCCAGTGTAGTAAATGGTTTCATGGTGTACAGGAAACCATTTGGCTTGCCACTCAGTGTAGAGTCACCCACAGGCTGAAGGAAGAGGAAAGAATGAAGGAAAGAAAGACAGAAGAAGGAGTGTAAAGTCACCTGTAGGCAGAAGGACGAGGAAAGAATGAAGGAAAGAACAGAATAGGATGAACGAAAAAAGGATGGAGGAGAGGAAAGGGCAGACTCCCAAATGCAGCACTATATTGAGTAAGTGGATGGTGAGCGCCCCCACCTACCACATCATGATCTTTATTAGTATTAAATTCCATTTTCCATGTTTGATGCACTTGTAGAGTTTATTTAGATCTTTGTGCAATTCCTTTCAACAATTTATGCCTTTAATATGGTTCATAATTTTTGCATCATCAGCAAATAAACTCACATGAGTATTTAACCCATCATGCATGTCATTTATATATATCAAGAACATGATTGGGGCCATGGTGGTAGGTAGGGACGTTCACCATCCACTCATTCAATGTAATGCTGCTGTCGGATGTCTGCCCTTTCCTGTCCTCCAACTCTTCTTTCCTTCAATCCTCTTATGTCTTCCTTTCCTTCATTCTTTCCTTTTCCTTCTGCCTACGGGTAACTTTACACTCCCTCTTCTGTCTTTGTTTCCTTCATTCTTCCCTCTTCCTTCTGCCTGTGGGTAACTCTACACTGAGTGACAAGCCAAATTATTTCCTGTACACCGGGAAACCATTTATATGCTGGGTGATAACCATATAACCAAATTTTGGCGCCTGGTGGTTTAGTGGGTAATTATTGCACTCCAGTCGGATTGAGCCGGTGAAGGTTTATATCCAAGGGGTGGTTGGGGTTGATTGCTTCTGTAATGCCACTCAGGGATGAGTGAGGCTGGTCACTCTCATCTTAAATGTCGGGACCAACTGCCTAGCCCCGGGCTCTTACGCTCCTCATGGTGCAATGTAGGATTGGATGATGGATGAAAACCGAATTGTCTTTCTTGTATCACATCGTGTTTTTCCAGGTGATTTGGTGATTTACCCTAATTCCTCGTATCAGTTTTTCTAAAATCTTGCTTACGATGCTGGTCAGTGATACTGGTCAGTAGTTAAGTGGATTTTGTCTGTTTCCTTTCTCGAAAAGGGGCACAATGCTTTCTTTCTTTTGTATCAGGTAGTTTATGTTGTCGTAGGGATGCACTGAATATTAAATGTAATGTGCTACTTACCTCTTTTGCACATTCATGTAATACGCAACACGAAATCTCGTCAGGGCCATTAGATTTTCCTTTGTCCAATTTCTTCACCTCTTCCTGGACATCTTGTTTTGATGTACGTTTATTTGTTAATGTGTGTGGGCATGCTTGTTCATTTTCATCTCTCATAAATCTGCTTTCTTTAGTAAAAACTGATTGGAAAATTTTGTTTAGTACTTCACAAATATCTTCCTCATTGATATAGGTTTTCCTCTCATCCTTGATGGACTGTATTTTATTTTTGACTTTTGTTTTGCTTTGTATGTAGCTGTAAAACAACTTTGGCTGATCTGTACTTTTGTTTATAATGTCTTCCTCAGCTTGTCCTGGAGCTTATCTCCTTATCCTTATATAATCATTTCTTTCCTGTTTGTAGTTATTATATGCTCCCTCACTTTTGTTGTCTGTGTCTGATCCACAGTAGATCTCTCTTTTGCATTTTTACAATCATTATTAAACCAATTCATTATCCTTATTTCCATTTGTTTGTGCTGTGGGACATAATTCTGGACTCCTGTTATGTAAAATTCATAGAATATAATATTTATATATGACATTTATATCTTGTCCTCTTAGCTCCTTTTCCCGGTCTGTATCCTTCAAGTACTTCTTTAGGTCATGATAGTTGCCTTTTTTTGTAGTGTAGCTTCCTTTTGTAATTTTCATTATCACTATGTAATATGCTGTCATGAAGTTGTAATCTAATACTGCATGGTTGCTTTTGCCAAATGGGGGATGATACTGTAGATTGTATCGTCAGTTTCATTTTCTTTTCTAGTAACTATGAGATCTGATAATGAGGGGTCTTCTGGTCCTCTTTTTTCTGGTGTTCTCCTTACATGTTGTGTTAGGAGAAACTTCTGTATAAGAGCCAGGAGCTTTTGATCCCAACAACTTTCATCTAGAGTATTCCAGTGTATATTTGTGTTAAAATCTCCTCGTAGTATAATTCTTTCAGGTTTTTCTTCCATTCTGTATAGTAGGGTTCTTAAACTCAGAATTGTCTTTTCTGCCAGGTTTTCATATTCACTTCTATCCCATATGTTGTCTTGGGTGACATATATAAATTTACCGCAATTATTTTCCCCTGAGATATACTAATCTCTACTTCAATTAATTCTGTGTGTGAGGGTATGTCTATTTCTATCTCTTTTACCTGGAGTCTTTTCTCTTTTAATATCATAACTCCTCCTCCTTTTTCCATACTTCTGTCTCATCGCCAAATAATTTACTCATCCAAATCTAAGGAGTCGTTTGATATCCTTGGGGATAATATTGTTTCTGTTGGACAGGTAATGTGAGACTGATTTTCAATGATATAGTCTTTTATCTCTAATAATTTGGATACCATTCCATCTGCATGTGAGTACATCAGCTTTAGGCATATTGTTCACATATTTGACATTGGTTGAGTCTACTATCTTTCTTGTACATTTAGTCCCTGCTGTTTATGTCCCATTTTCTTAGTTGCAATCCTAGTACTTTGTAAAAATAATTTACTTTTCATCTGACCTTGCATCATTCTTTCATTTTCCCTCTTCCCTCTTTTCCTTTAGTAAGCCACATTTCTCTTGAGTTAGGCACCTTTTTATCCATACTTCTTTGTATTCCTCTGATTCCTTAAGTTTGTTATCATTTTTTAATACCTCTGCTACAGTGTTCACACTTTGGAAGGTTACATGCAGGGGCTTTGGGCTGTTTCTCTCATATTTTCCTAATTCCTTAAAATTCCTTTACATCTTTCTCACAGATTTCCTCTGATACTATTTTCAGGATGTTCATTATATTTACAATCTCCTTGTTATCTCTGGTGATTCTATTCCTTATTTCTTGTTCATCTTTACCAGTGATGACTATAGATTTGTTAATCCCAGCTGTTTCCTTTATCAGCCTTGGGTTTTTTCTTATGATGTCTTTCACTTCTCTTGTCATGTCTTTTGCGTCTGCCTTGGTTTTTAGATCTTGGCATGTTTTGGCTACTTCTGCCCATGTATTTTGTACTTCCTCTGTGTAATTTTTCATAATTTCATTTGCCTGAGTTTTCTTCTCTTCAGTGTCTCTGCTTTGTACTATCTCATTACGTGCTTGTCTGATTATGTCTTTATCATTATTGTACTCCTTCAAAACTCTCTCATGGGTGACTACTGCATTTCCCATTCCGTTCATTTTTTTCATCAGAATGTCAGCCTCAGCCTTTAGCTCACCTATTGTGTGTGTGTGTGTGTATTTACGTTTCGTTTTTAAAGGCTCCAACATGCTTGCATGCGTCGGGCTTAGTCACCTAATGGGGGCTCTCCATGCTGCATGATCCATTGCAGCCTCCCTATTCAGTCCCTTAACCCTGAGCTCACACTTAATGACCTCGTCCCATGTCTTTCTCGGTCTACCCCTCGTAACTCCACACCCAATATTAACACTTCTCACCTTCCTCACTCAGTTATCATCCACCATCCTCTCAACATGTCCAAACCATCTCAATCTACCTCTCCTCATCACAACACCAATACACTCCAGTCCTATCCTACCTCTCAACTCTTCCATCGTGTACCCAGCCCCTCCAGACCTGGGACGCAGCGACACACTACACATCCACCTAATCATTGTCATTTCTGTACGTCTGAGCCGGCGAATATCCTCCTCCTTCACTGCCCAGGTCTCACTACCATACAGCATTACAGTCCTAACACATGCTGCATACAAAGACCCCTTAGCACATAGGGAGAGTCCTCTCAATGTCAGGAGAGGCAAGAGCTCCCTGAACTTCTTCCAGCCACTTCTCACCCTAGCCACAGAGCTAGCTCCAGCCCCACCTCCAGCACACAACATGTCTCCCAAATAACAAAACTGTTCCATACACTCAAGAGATTCACCAGCAAGTTCAATCCTTTCACGCCTGACAATCTCCACCTGCTCTCCCCAACACGCCGTACACATAAAATCAGCATTATCTCGCAGTCTACCTCTGATACCACTACATCTCTTATGCACCCATTTATCACAAACACCGCACAAGATGGAATTACTTCCCACGCCCTTGTGGCAAACTGCACATGGCCACTCTCCCTCGTCTTTGACAGTACCGCCACCTACCCTAGATAACATCACTTTTGTTTTATCTGCATTTACCCTTAAGTCCTTGTGCCCCATACCATCTCTCCACTTCCTAAACCTTTCTTCTGCCTCCCTTTCATTCTCTGCAATCAACACCAAATCATCAGCATACAACAACTCCCATGGGAGTCCGTTTCTAAAGTCACGTGAAAGGGCTTCAAGTACCATGATAAACAACATGGGACTCAAAACTGACCCCTAATGCACACCAACATTCACGGAAAACCCTTCACTCAAATCTCCATTCACTCTTACCTGGGTGTGAGCACCCACGTTGTGATATACAGGAAATGAGCTACGCTTGTAGGGTCCTGTCTCTGTTTCTCAGTAAGTCAAATTTAGCTTTAAACTCGTTTAAGTTTTTAGACTGGATGATCTCTTTGTCCAGGCTATTCCACAGGTCTATACATCTGTAAGGAAAACTACATTTCTTGATATCCTTCAAGCAGCTTGGTTTCTTCAGTTTCATTGCGTGTCCTCTTGTTACTCTCTTATCCATAAAAACAGATCTTCTTTGTCAATTTTATCTACTCTCATCATGGTCCTGAACACTGCAATAATGTCTCCTCTCTTTCTTCTTTCTTCTAAGGAAGGCAAAAACAGCTTTTCCAACCTCTTTCTGTATGACAGATCTGGCAGACTGGGGACCATTTTGGTTGCTGTTCTTTGTATTCTTTCAATCTTGTTTATATCTTTTTTTTTGCGTGGGGACCACACTACTGCTGCCTATTCTAACCTGGGGCGAATCAAGGCCACTATCAATTTTTTCATCATCTCCTCATCCATATAATGAAAAGCTACTCTTATATTAGTCAGGAGTTTATACATATCTCTAACTGCCTTGTTAATGTGTTTTTCAGGTGACAAACTGTCCTGGACCAGCACTCCCAAATCTTTCTCTTCTCTCGCTTTTGTGATTGGTTCATTACCTATCAAATAATTCAATGATGGCCTCTTGGTACTTTTACCCATTTCCAATATTTTACATTTCTTTGCATTAAATTTCATTTCCCACATCCGGCTCCAATCGTGTATCCAATCGTGCGTGTGTGTGTGTGTTCTTACCTAATTGTATCTTTACAGGAATGTGTCAAGCTCATACTGTCCTGTGTATTAAACCATTTTTATCCAACATATCCTTAAATTTATGAATAATTTTGGCACAGTTTCAGTTGGCAGTGCATTCCACTGATCAGTGTCCCTTTTTGGGAAGCTGAATTTCCTTGTTTTTGTCACCTCTCTTTTTATGCAGTTTTTTGCAGTGTCCTCTTGCTGATGTCTCCCCATAGGTTATATACTCATCGATGTCTATTTTCTCTTTTCCTGAGATGCATTTATACTGTATAGTGTAATCTAGTCTCCTCTTTTCATTCTCTTGTAAATGTTGGTAGGTTCAGTTTTTCTTGCCTTTCTTCATAGCTTAAATCCTTTAGGCTTGGTGCTCATATTGTAGCAGCCCTTTGTACTTTCTCAATCTTACATATTTTTTGAGATGAGGATTCCAGACTACTGATGCACGTTCCAGGGTTGGTCTGATGAATGATGTTACTATCTTTCTCAGCATGTCTTCATTTATATATGTAAATGCTCTTCTCACATTAGCAAGCAGTATGTGCATGTTTCGTACCTTCTCATCTATGAGGTCAGCTGGTGATAGTCTGTTATTGATAATCACTCCAAGGTCCTTCTCTTTTTCTGATGTGCTGGGGTTTATTGCTCACATAATGCCACTCAGGGATGAGTGAGGCTGGTCACTCTTATCTTAAATGTCAGGACCAACTTGCCTAGCCCTGGGCTCCTATGCTTCTCATGGGGCAGTGTAGGATTGGATGGATGGATGTAGAGTTTAACTTCCTAGCTTATAATCCCAATCTGGTCTTTTTCAACTTTTACCAAACCTAATTATGTGGCATTTGTCCACATTGAAATCCATTTGTCATCTATTGCTCCATTCATGAAGCTTATTTAATTCTTCTTGTAGCTCTCTGCAAGAGAGTGTGTTTGTAAGTCTCCTTTGTATTTTTGCATCATCAGCAAACTTATTTAGATAGCTTCCATTTTCAGTATTCCTGTATCATTTATATATACTAAAAACATAATTGGTGTGTGTGTGCATGTATTTACCTAGTTGTGATATACAGGAAATGAGCTACACTCGTGGGGTCAGGTCTCTTTTTCTCAGTAAGTCAGATTTTGCTGTGAACTCGTTTAAGTTTTTAGACTGGACGATCTCTTGTCCAGACTATTCCACAGATCTGTGCATCTACATGGAAAACTATATTTCTTGTTTTCCATCAAGCAACTTGGCTTTTTCAGTTTCATTCCGTGTCCTTTTGTTACTCTCCCATCCCATACAAACAGATCTTTCCTGTCAGCTTTGTCTACTCCCATCATGGACCTGAACACTGCAGTCATGTTGTCCCTCTCTCTCCTTTCTTCTAAGGAAGGCAGATCCAGCTTTTCCAGCTTCTTTCTGTACGACAGATCTGCCAGGCTGGGAACCATCTTGGTTGCTGTTCTTTCTTTGTGTGTGTGTGTGTGTGTGTATGTAAGATGAATCTAGCATTCAGAAGATTAATATGTATGTAACTTCAATGCTCATGTTAGTTCTTTGCAGAATCGTACTGTTACCATGTAGGGACAGTGGTAGACAGAACCAGTACTGATGGGGAAGGGATGTCTGTAGTGAGAATTATGCATATTGAAGTCATATTGTTGGAGTAGCTGTGTTGCATGTAGATTCATATGTTAGCCCTTTCTCTCACACTACCTATATTTTTAAGTGGTCCTGTCTGTGAAATGTTGTTTCTTGTATCTTAATAGAAGGACTTTATAATTGTAAATTGTATCATTGATTTATTCTGTTACAGCCTGGCAGTAACAGTTGATGTAGCACAAGCTACCTCTGTGACGCAAGAGGAAGTGACTACAATCAGCCATGTGGACTACATCTCCTCTGATGTTGTGGAAGATACTCTCAGACATCCCACGGAAGTTGTTGATAATGTGATAGTAGAAGGTAGCATTAATTGTGATGTAAATGATGTCCTGACTCTTCAGGATGATTCATTATTACTATTACCTCCCAAACTTCCATTTACATCCACTCAGTTGCCAGAGCCAAAAGTCACAAGGAACTCTTATGCCTCAGATGATTCTTTTAACCTGACTCTCCAAGGTAGCCCACTGTTGCTGCCACAGAAACTCCCATTCACTTCTACTCAGTTAATAGATTCAAGAAGTAATGGTACAAGTAGCTGTGCTGAAGAAGTCCCAGGTGATAAAGAACATTCAGTTGATAAGGAGACCTCAGGTGGAAAAGAGGATAAAGATGATAAAGGGGTCTCAGATACTGTGGTTAATAACAGAGCTCAGGTATCACCAGTAATTTATCACCCATCTAAAAGAAGAAAATCCTTCTCACTGCCAGTGGTAGACTCCTCACCTTTTCACCTTCTAGATGGAAGTGGGACACCACAGAACCAGCCAAGATCCATATCCCCACAATTGTTTGATGATGATGATTTCTTTCTAGATGACTCTTCTGTTACAGCAGTACAGAATTTTAATAGACCTGCAGATACCACACCATGCAGTGTCTCAGATAGCAAAGAAAGTCTTTTTGGTTGCACAGCTTCGGAAACACTTCCTTTACGTATTGAAATGCAGGATGATTCAAGCGCTGTGACATTAACATCACAAGCCGTCCCACACAGAACACAACTTTCCAAGAAGAAAGTCTCACCAACTTGCAGCACAGTGAAGAAAAGCAGTGGGAAGGAAAACAGTGGTATGTTGGAGATCGTTTTATGAGTCTTCTAAAATAGGGAGAATAATATCTTGTAGGTAAGAAAAGATTGCTTTTTATATATAGAGAGAGAGAGGGTAGTACAGTAAGACCTCATTATAACGGACTAATTGGGGCCCAAGTCATTCCGAAAAAAGCGAAATTCCGATAAAAGCAACATCCGGACTTTCCCCAGCAAACCCGGACATTTGCCGATATATCAGACATTAGTCTGGATATCACCAATGGTTTTTAAAATGTTTTTACCACCATTGCAGTATTGTACTGTATTATACCTTCACTACAATATCCAATTAGTATATCCATCCATCATCCAATCCTACATTGCCCCAAGAGGACCGTAGGAGCCCTGGGCTAGGCAGTTGGTCTCGACATTTAAGATGAGAGTGACCAGCCTCACGCATCCCTGAGTGGCATTACACGAGCAATCAACCCCAACCACCTTGGATATAAACCTTCACTGGCTCAATCTGACTGGAGCGCAATAATTACCCACTAAACCACCAGGTGCCAAAATTTGGTTATATGGTTACCACCCAGCATAGTAAATGGTTTCCCGGTGTACAGGAAACCATTTGGCTTATCACTCAGTGTAGAGTCATCCACAGACAGAAGGAAAAGGAAAGAATGAAGGAAAGAAAGACAGAAGAGGGAGTGTAAAGTCACCCGTAGGCAGAAGGACGAGGAAAGAATAAAGGATAGAAAGACAGAAGAGGATGGAAGAGAGGAAAGGGCAGACACCTGAGAGCAGCGATACATCGAATGAGTGGATGGTGAGCGCCCCCACCTACCGCTAATTTATATAATAATACTGTACTGTACACTGATAGACATGTCATTTATTTACCTTACTGTGGTGAACATAACTCAAGTGGTCAGGCAGTTCGGACTGCTTCTGGCTTTATTGGACTTTTTCTGATATATAGGAATTTAGTATGGTAGCTCCTCGGTTCTGATAAAAGTGAATACCGGTCTATTGAAGTTCGTTATTTCAAGGTTCTACTGTATCGTGTAGGTAAGAAAACATTAGATATTAAAATATAATAATAATGATAGTTGTTATTATGAATCAGTTGTTATTGCTACATTTTATTTTTATTGGGTATTTTCACTAGAAATTAGTGAACATTTCTAGATTAGTTGTAGGGAAGGCGATGCTCAGATGGATGTTTAATTTCATCTGTCACAGTGAATGATTTTAGATATAAATTTAGTGAGATACAGGGTCAGGCTGATGTATATATATATATCCACTCACTCGATGTAGTGCTGCTTGGATGTCTGCCCTTTCCTCTTTTCCTTCTTTCCTCTTCTGTCTTTCTTTCTTTCACTCTTTCCTCCTCCTTCTGCCTACAGGTGATTTTACACTCCCTCTTCTGTCTTTCTTTCCTTCATTCTTTCCTCTTCCTTCTGCTTATGGGTGAATCCACACTAAGTGACAAGCCAAATGGTTTCCTGTACACCAGGAAACCATTTACTACACTGGGTGGAAACCATGTAATCAAATTATCGTGTCTGGTGGTTTAGTGAGTAATTAAGGTGCTCCAATCGGATTGAACCAATGCAAGTTTATATCCAAGAGGTGGTTGGGGTTTATTGCTTACGTAATGCCACTCAGGGATGAGTGAGGCTGGTCACTCTCATCTTAAATGTCAGGACCAACTTGCCTATCCTTGGGCTGTTACGCTGCTCATGGGGCAACATCGGATTTTACGATGGGTGGATGGATAGTTACTAGCATGTAAAAGATACCCACTCTGATATCTTTACAGTAGTTATGATTAAAGTAGTCTTAGGATATCACAGTCCACTGAATCCAGTATTAGTGCCTAAATGGTGACATATGCAAGTGTGTGACACTATCATTTGGCATGTTGGTGGTTTTATGGTCCTCAAAGAGTGAGTATCTTAGCCTATAGCCCCATGGTATTCATGTCCAGGTCCAGTCTGTGCAGCCCACATACAATTCTTTACCGTTCCATTTACATAGATCTCACTCTTCACTAGTATAGGCACTAACTTTTTTTTTTTTTCCACAGTTGGCTCTTATTGCATGAAAGTATTCATAGCACTGGTCAGTATTCCATACATGCATGGATCAACCTTGTTTCCTTGATTGCAGTTCTCCAAGCTGCATGGTGTACAGCTTCTCTGAAAGGCTTTCTAAACTTATGATAATTTTTCAGGATGATACTCCATTTTTTCCTCGATCTGTCTACCGAGGCTCTCAGTTTCTACTGTCACATTTGTGTAGTGCTTCAACCTTCACTCAGTTACTCTTACAACATTCTTTCCACGTGGCCAAATCATATTTGTTTGCTAGTGTGCATCACCTCAGTCGGACAATACTGTACTCATCATGTGCCCAATACCTGTACTATACTGTACATGGTTTTTGTTTTTAATTCTAATATGACACATTTATTTTACCATTTTGTTTTCTAAGTACTCCTATCTGCAGACATCATCATTCTCAAATGTTTGTTTTGCTGCCATCCTCCAAAATGTTCAGCTTTGTACTACCTCTGAAATCAGGAGCATAGAAGCCCAGGACTAAGCATTCACAGACTTTTAAGGGAAGATGCTTCTGAGTGGCTTTATGTGAACAGTGACTCACAACTAATCCCTAGACACTACACTCTTTCATTTACATCTAGTTGCTGCTTCTTCTCCCACTAGATCGTGATGTCTCCAGTTATTTGTTATATGGTTACCACCCAGCTTAATAAATGATTTTGTGGAGTACAGGAATCTGTTTGGCTTGTCACTCTACTTGGATTCATAATCATACAATTTCCCTTTCATATGGAGAGAGTCCCTTTTATTTTGTCAGTAAAAGAATCAGCTTGAAATTTTTGCACCCATTTGTGATTTTCACAAGAGAACTGGCTTCTGGACCACCTTTACTTTAACCATGATACTCAAAGTAGCAGTATTCATGGGCACAGTCCAGAGCCAAGTCCCATGTGACAATGTCTTCTAGCCTTTGCTGGATCATATTCTTATTTGCATATGATGCATTCATATTTGGTTGCAATGTGCAATTTGCCTTTCACACTGCTGTTGCTTTTAGATGCCTACCCACTGCATACACTACACATGGAGTCATTACCAGTCCATTTCTTGCATACAGCACAAGACTGTTAACCACTCTGCACTAATGTGTTTCTGTCCAGTACACCAACCACACACTGTAACACCTTCACGTTGATGTACTTCTTGAATGTTGGTATTTATCTCAGGAGAGATTTTGTAATTGGGGGGAGTATACCTTCATCAGCACCTTCACCTATATACAGTAGATTTTTCGTAAGTTGAATAAAATCATTTGCTGGTAGCAAGAATTAAGGTAAAAACTGTGCCACTGACATAAAGGCATTAATCATCTCCAGATTCTCTCTCAAATCAATATAGCGCACTCACCATCCATTCACTCAATGTTGTGCTGCTCTCGGGTGTCTGCCCTGTCCTATCCTCCATCCTTCTTTCCTTCCATCTTCTTCTGTCTTTCTTTCCTTCATTCTTTCCTCGTCCTTCTGCCTACGAGTGACTTTACACTCCCTCTTCTGTCTTTCATTCCTTCATTCTTTCCTCTTCCTTCTGCCTATTGGTGACTCTTCACTGAGTGACAAGCCAAATGGTTTCCTGTACACCAGGAATCTATTTACTACACTGGGTGGTAACCATATAACCAAATTTGGGCACCAGGTGGTTTAGTGGGTAATTATTGTGCTCCAATCAGATTGAGCCGGTGAAGGTTTGTATCCAAGGGATGGTTGGGGTTTATTGCTCACGTAATGCCACTTAGGGATGAGTGAGGTTGGTCATTCTCATCTTAAATGTCAGGACCAACTGCCTAGCCCCGGGCTTCTACGCTCCTCATGGGGCAACGTAGGATTGGATGATGGATGGATGGATCGATCAGTAAAGCACATACACTCACTCTTCTTACTATGTTTCCCATCAGGTCCTTTTATGCTATATGTAATCAACACCAAATCATCATCTGTACAGTATATACATAGGAATACCTGCCATGACAATCCATATCAGAAATCCCATGAAAGTAATTTTAGCACCATGATAAACAGAAGAGTGTTGAATGCAGACCCCATAGGTAACTTCTTCACTCTGGTACGTTTTTCTTGAGATGCATACATATTCATTATGGTACTGTGCAGACCAGCCACTCTGTCTGGCTAATTCATGCCCACTGTATGACCCCTGACACCCTTATAGATGCATTCTCCAGTTCACACACATGTATGGAGTTCCACATAGCTATTGTTGAATAAGTCTTGTGTTTAACTGAAATTATGTTGTGCATAGTGGATGTTTGGCTGTAGCTTATGTCTTATTACTTCCTTCTTCCTATGAGTGACTTTATACTGCCTTGTTTTTCTGTCTGTCCTTCATTCTTTCCCCTTCCTTCTGCTTTTGGGTGACTCTACACTGAGTGGCAAGCCAAATGGTTTCCTGTACACCAGGAAACCATTTACTACACTTGGTGGTAACCATATAACCAAATTATGGCACCTGGTAGTTTAGTGGGTCATTAAGGCTCTCTACTCGGATTGAGCCTGTGTAGGTTTTATCCAAGGGGCGGTTAGGGTTTATTGCTCACTTAATGTCACTTGGGGATGAGTGAGGCTGTTCACTCTTATCTTAAATGTCAAGATCAACTTGCCAAACCCTGGGCTCCTCCGCTCCTCGTGGGACAACATGGGATTGGATGGATGGTTGGATGGTAGTAGTAGTTGTTCCCTAGGCAGTCTGACCGTACAGCCCCGAGTCCCTAAGGAAGGCCACGGTTGAGACCGGGCTTTCTGACAGAGCTCTCAAGAAGTGTATGTTGTGTTGTTGGCGCAAGCGATTGTGTGCAATGCAGTCTTCCATAATGTGCCTAATAGTATGGGGTGCTGTGTTCCATCCTGGACAGGCATCAGCAACTGGGTCATCCAGTCTCTTCTGATAACTCAGGAGGGCTGGATGATGTCCACATCTCAGCCTGGCCAGGTGGACCCTGTCCTCATGAGGGAGGTAGAAGGGTGGATATCGGGAGGCTGTGCAGGCAACTGTGTGTCGTCTTTGAGTGACTGAATGGAGCGGCGAGTGATGTGAACATGGATATGCTTGTGGAAGCTTGTTTGAGGCGAACGAGGGGGGAGAGATGACTGTATTTGTGTATGATGTCAGGTACTGGATGTTGTTTTGATGTTTCTTGGTGTGTGTGGATGCGCTGCCGTGTAGTGTAGTGGATAGTGTGGGTTTGTGGAGGCTGCGTCAAGAATTTTTGTGCCTCTCATGTCTAGATGATCCTTGACTTCGAGGACTTTGGTTTCTTGGTGTAGATGGCCTGTAGGTTTACTAGCTGTGCAGCGTGTGATTATTTTTAGGGCCTTGTTCTGTATGGTCTGTAGGGTGTTGTAGTGTGTTTTAGTGATGTTAGAAGCCCAAGCAGGGCTTGCATAATTCATCACTGAAAGTATATATTGTTTGTTTACTGTGGTGGTGGTTTTTTTGTTGTGTCCAAATGTTGTATGGGCAAGTGACCTTAGGGCATTGAGTCTTGGTCTTAATTTATCTTTAATGTTTGTGATCTGTTGCTTAAATGACATTGATGTATTTTGTTACACCAAGTATTTTGGGTGTGTGTATGTTTGGTAGTGGGGTGTTGTTTATGGTGAGATGTGGAATGTGACTTGTGTTCTGCTGCCCGGTTTGTGAGAAGGGTCACTGTATATTTGGATGGGGCTATATTGAGCCTGTTTGTGGTGAACCATTCATGTCGTATGCTGAGGTAAGGTTGGAGGATGTGTGTGGCTGTGTTTGTGTTTTGGTGTGTACACATAAAATGTTATGTCATCTGCATAGGAAGCTATGTGTATCTGATGTGTAGGGTGTGGGTATGTCATGCATGTATATGTTAAAGAGTGTAGAGGACAAAACAGATCATTGAGGGATGTTGTTTGTGAAGTTTCTGATGTTCAGTGACTGACTGGCAAATGTTATATGTGCACATTGCCTGCTAAGTTGTTTTGCCATCGATCTTTTTGTATTATTGTGCATGTTTGTGTTGAATATTTTGTTTGTGAGGTTATGGCAGGGGATGGCATCAAATGCTTTGTTAATGTCTAGTGTGGTTAGGAGTGTTCTGTTTGTTGGCCTAGCTGAATTGATGCCATCAAAAACTCTTTGCGTAAGATCTGTAAGAAGAGTGTTTGTGGAGTGTAGCAGCCTAAAACCATGTTGTGGTGGGGCTAGGGGGATGTGAGGTGTTACTAATTGTAGTACTAGTCATTCAGCAACATTGGAGGGGGTGCAAAGGAATGCGATGGGGTGGTGTGAGGAAGGCAGTATGGGGTCTTTATTGGGTTTGGGGATAGTGATGATAATGCCATGCTTCTAGATGTTGGGTATTATGTTGTGTGAGTAGCTGTAGTTTGATATGTTGGTGAGTGCTTGTATGTCTTGTTGTCCAAGATGTTTAAGGCGTATGTTGCTTATGTTGTTAGGTCCACAGGCAAGTGAGTACTTAAGGTTGCTAATGATGTGCTTTGTCTGGTTGTAAGTGAAGGGTGAGAAGTCTGGGTCTGTGGGGACTTGTCTCTTGTGTCGGATGACACGATGGTCATTGCCATGGGGGCTTGGATGATTGATGTGTGAAAAGTGATTGATGAGACTGTTTACTTGTTGTTTGTTTGAGGGTATGGTGTCTGTTGTTGTGATGGCAGCATGTGATTGTGAAGTGTTGCCATTGGAGAGTGTGATGCTGTTTAGTGTTTTTATAGAGTTTGCTGGTGTTTGTTTTGTGATCAGGTGTTTGGAGATAATTATTACAATTTAGTGTTTGCTGCTCGGATATTTTATTGTTTATTTGAGTGTTGAGTTCTTGTATTTGTTGTATGGTGTCCTGTGCATGGGATATTGGGGAGTGTTGAAGTGTGTCATGTTGACTGATGATGCCTTGAATTTTTGGTGTGAAGTTGGGGTTGTGTGTCTTTTTGAGGGATGTCTTTTGTTTGCATTTTGAATAATTGTATTGAAGGTTTGCACAGCATTGTTGATGTTTGTGATGGGTGTACTGTTAGTGTTTCAAAGTATTGTTCTGTTACAGTTGTGAAGGCTGCCTAGTTGGCTGTCTTATAATCAGTGTATGTGTCTATGGCTAGCTGGGGTGATTCTGGTTTTGGTAGTGATGATGATCGGGAGGTGGTCAGAGCCAAGGGTTTTGACCACTCTCCAGGATGTTGTGGGGGTGAGGTTTGGGGAGCAAGAGGTGATGTCTGGGGATAATGGGAGGAAGAGGGCTTAGAATGGGATATGGGTATGTTGATGGAGATTGTTGAGGATGAAAAGATTATCTGTTTGGGAGTGTAGTACTGTACCAGCCCTCAGTCTGTGTCAGGGTTGTTGACATGCCAGGCCAATGCCTTGGCGTTGAAATCAACATCCAGGATGATGTTTGTTGCCTGTGCGTATTTTAATTTATTGTATTCCTCTTGTGGTTGCATGTGGAGGGAGAAATGGTTTTGTGTGTGCACTAGTATGTGAAAGGTTGATGGATGATGTTTGTTGCCTGTGTATATTTTAATTGATTGTATTTCTGTTGTGGTGTCATGTGGAGGGAGAAGCGATGTGTGTGTACACTAGTATCTGAAAAGTACTAGGGTGATGGGTCCACCGCCACTGCTGTCGGCCCAGGCTTGTCTGACGTTGGTGAAGTTATGAAATGTAGGTGTTTTTTGTGTTCTGCATAGTTTTGTTTCTTGTAAGATGGCAGTGTGTATGTTTTGTTGTTTGGTGAATTGTGTGAATTCTTGTTTTTTGGTGTTTATGCCATCTGTGTTTATTTGAAGAACGTCATTGTTGTGTGTACAATGTCTGTTGGGTGCTGTAGCACAGGGGGGGGAGGTGGGGGTGTGGGTTGAGGCAAAGGGGTAGGAGAAAGTTGTGATAGAGCATTAGACTGGGGTAGAATGGGAGGGGTTGGGGAATTGGATGGTGTAGGAAAGATCAGTGGGTTAGGCTGAGGAGGTGTGGAGGAAGTAAATGAGGAGCTGGTTTGGGGGGGGGGGGGTTAGAAGGTGGGAGGCAGGATTAGATCCAGGTGTTTGTGTAATGTTCTCTGGATGCAAGTGTTGTGCAGGTGAAATGGGTCCAGTTCTTGCAGGAACTGCACTAAACTGAACCCATTGTCTGTCAGCTCGAAGTGATGCGTTTTGAGCATATTGAACATATGTATTTGTTGATAGGTCCAGCATTGCTCTCAGCGTCACCAGCTAGAGTAAGTCTTCGAGACTGACTGCAGGTGAGTCATTTGTTGGTGGAGAAAAACAGTGTTGTTGTATGTGTTGTGTTGGGAGATGTGGTACTTGCACGGGCGACCGAAGCCACTCCCAGGTTCTCAGGCCCCGTGAGGGGCTGAGGAAGTTTGCGGTGGTTTGGCCCCCATTCTGTCCTCCTCCTCTACTTTGACAGGCACCAAGGGGTGGACCCATGATGAAGATGCCACTGCTTCAGGTCCTCTTATTACTGTTAACCTCCATGGCCCATGGATGTCTTGTTATTTTATTTTTGCCTCTAATAGGCAGTTTTATTCAACTTACAAGAGAGATCTAGTAGTGAGTGGTTAGTGAAGGCTATACCCAGCACCAGTTCATGGAGTCTTTTTAAAGCTGAATAAACTTAACTGCGGATGGCAAGAATAAATATGTGACATTCTTCAAATGAAGGGGTTAATACCAACACTGTTTATTTTCAGGGTGCAGTAACCAACCAAGAAAGCAATCATTAGGCAGCCAACGACTCTCTTTGTCTTGTATAGATGATGAAGATATGGAAGATTTCAATCCAAACCAGGTATTTAAAGCATCCCCATGAAATGAGGAAGTGTTTATAAAGATTTTTTAATACCATCAGTGGGAACGGTTTCCTTTAAGCTTATTAAAATCATGTGATGTCAGCCATAGTTTAATAAGAGAGACTTTGGACTGAAGGCATATATAATAGAGATGGTTTGTCATCCCTTCAGCTTGAAGAAAAAAGTACACTATCTTTATTCCGTGCTTGTATACAAGGCAGTGATAAGGGGCATTAGTAGAAGCTTTTGAACCTTTCCGTTCTCACCTTTTTTTCTTTTGTTTTTTTCTATTTTTTTTTTCCAGAAAAATCTAGAATATGGTTGTTTCTATATTTGTTTGAGAAATCCTTTAGAACAGTCATTTAAGCCTTTGTAGAGCATGACATCACATGTGTACTTATTCTGGCTGGTGTCAAACAGTTTAATTCAACTGAAGGAGGCCTCAGGCCAGCAAAGAATTTACCCTTGAGTCTGGTTACATACTGTAATATTTAGTTTGTTCTTGCTGCTTCTAGATGTGTTTACCCAGGTTAGAAGAATCCATATGAGAGGGAAAGTTAACCCCTAAAGTACGCAGATCTCCCAGCCTGCCTACCCCCAGAACCGCAGGGGTCTGATTTTTCAACTTTCATCAAGGTAAAAAAATTTCTCACATCTCAAGAGCTTCAGATTACATAACTGAAAATGTATATTTCACTTTCATGTGACTAATGGTTCTTAAATATTGATCATCAAAAAATGCCAAAAATGAAAATTGTTACCCTTTGTGTATAGAGGGAGGGAAAAAAAATTGCACCAAATTAAATTTTGGTCTTATATTTTTGAAGAACTTGATTTAAAACACCAGAAAATGTATATTTCATTGTCATACATTTAATGGTTACTGCACAATCGACCGCCAAAAATAAAACAAAGTCACTCCTTGCCATGAGCAAGAATTGGACATCCTTGAGAAATAAGAGGGAATAGGGAGGTGGAGGTACTGTGGGGGGGCATCAGAAGGGGGCAAAAGGGAGGAAATATGCCTGCCACACAGACAATACAGTCTAGAGGGGGTATGAGGGGTAGTTTGGGTGGGAGGGGACACAGAGGGCAGGATCCAGTGGGGCAGAGCGAGGTGGAGAGATGGCCTGGGGGTCGGAGGGCTCACCCAGGGAGGGGGCCAGATCATGCCACCCACCACTGCATCTCTTAGTTTCCATTGGCTAAGTACCATTTACATTTTAACCTTACTGCGATCATGGGACATAGGACTTTATGCACCAAGCTCAGGAAACAATGATTTTCATACATTCTCCTGTGTGGTAGGTGAGGGCGTTCACCATCCACTCACTCGATGTAGTGCTGATGTCAGGTGTCTGCCCTTTCGTCTCCTCCATCCTCTTCTGTCTTTCCTTGTCCTTCTGCCTGCGGGTGACTTTACACTACCTCTTATGCCTTTCTTTCCTTCATTCATTCCTCTTCCTTCTTCCTTTGGGTGACTCTACACTGAGTGACAAGCAAAATGGTTTCCTGTACACCAGGAAACCATTTACTATGCTGGGTGGTAACCATATAACCAAATTATGGTGCCTGGTGGTTTAGTGGGTAATTACAGAGCTCTAATCAAATTGAGCAGGTGAAGTTATATATCCAAGGGGTGGTTGGGGTTGATTGCTCATGTAATGCCACTCAGGGATGAGTGAGGCTGGTCACTCTCATCTTAATGTTGGGACCAACTGCCTAGCCCCAGGCTCCTACGCTCCTCATGGGGCAATGCAGGATTGGGTGATGGATGGATGGGTGGAGTACTGAAGGGGTTAATGAAGGTGATATCTAATGCCTCCAGTTGAAAATGCAAATCTTAAAGCTGAGTATGATCGAGAAACAGCAAGAACAGGTAATAAAATGTGCTATCCAGTGGCAGGGGTTAAAGCTCCAAATTTGTGTGTGTGTCTGTGTGCGTGTGTGTGTAATTCACCGAGTGGGTCAGGATCACTTGATGGTCGTGATCATCAGCTTTTACCCTCCCTGAAGGGAGCTGAAAGCTCATTTAGTCTGATTTAAGGGCAAGGCTGTGACCTTCACACATGCACACACCAGTCCCCTTGCTCGAGGGGGACAGTAGCCTCCCACTTCGTCAGTGAAACTTTTCGCAACCTGAGCGAGGCGCGAACTCCTGTCTACCAGATGGCAAGCGAGAGCGTTACCACTGCACCAGCGAGCGGTGTGTGTGTGTGCGTGCATGCATGCGCGCACCTGCATACATGCATGCAATCAGAATGAAAAGGAGTGTTAGTTAATGAGTTTTATCTAGCTGAAGAAAAAGGGGTTACAATGATTGGGGGTTTGTAAGAGGAAGAAAATACAAACTGAGTTTTAAAAATGGAGCAAAGGATGAGGTTGTAGTACTGATGGAAGGAAAATTTTAGAAAAATGTGGTTTATTGCTAAGTTTTGAATGCAGGGTTGATGTGGATCAAGATGGTAGCAATCAGTGAGAGGAAGGCTACTGCTAGTGGTGGAATCATATGTATATATATGTATGTATGGGTTGAGGGAATGAGAGAGTGCATGGACTGCCCAAAAATAAATGAAAATGGAGTGTCTAACAGATGTATTTACTAAAAGAGGATTGGTGATTGAGAATATAGTGCATGGCTGAGGAACCCTCATTTGAGTAAATGGGCTAGGGGAGGTGATGATGATATTGAAGAAGTTTGTACTATATTGGTGGCTAGATTGGTGAAGGAGAGGCTAGGTGATGTAAATTTACAAGGGGATGGGGGGACTGGTAATTAGGAGAGGTGAATATGCATGAATTATGATAAGCAAGTTGTAAAATAAAAAAGAGAGTATATGTGAGTGAGGTGGAGGGGGGAAGAGGGAGGGGGAGGCCGAGGATGAGATGGAGGGATGGGGTGGAGAGGTATATGAGAGAGGGGGGTATGAGTTGGGAGCAGGGCAGTGAAATGGCGCAGAACAGGGCGACGTGGAGACGATTTGTTTGTGGCCACCCCAAACGGGATTGAGGCGTCTGGCAACAGATAGATAGAAAATGCTTTTGATGGCATAAGTTGTAGAGTGCCAGTAATTAGTATGTTTTGACTATGGAAGTTAAAGATATCCTCGCCATAAACTATTTATGTTATATACTCGATGCAGTGCTGCTTTGGGTTGTCTGCCTTTTCCTCTCTTCCTTCCTTCCTCTTCTGTGTTTCTTTCCTTCATTCTCTTCTCTTCTTTCAGCCTATGGATGACTCTGCATTGAGTGACAAGCCAAATGGTTTCTTGTACATCAGGAAAGCATTTCCTATGCTGGGCGGTAACCATACAACAAAATTATGGCACCTGGTGGTTTAGTGATTAATTAAGGTGCTCCAATCAGATTGAGCCAGTGCAGGTTTATATCCAAGGGGTGATTGGGGTTTATTGCTCACATAAATGCCACTCGGGGATGCATGAGGCTGGTCATTCTCATCTCAAATGTCAGGACCAACTTGCCTAGCCCCAGGCTCCTACGCTTCTCATGGGGCAACATAGGATTGGGTGATGGATATATATATATATATATATATATATATATATATATACCATCCACTTACTGGATGTAGTGCTGCTCTCAGGTGTCTGCCCTTTCCTCTCCTCCATCCTTCATTCCTTCCATCCTCTTCTGTCTTTCTTTCATTCTTTCCTCGTCCTTCTGCCTATGGGTGACTGTACACTCCCTCTTCTGTCTTTCTTTCCTTCATTCCTTCCTCTTCCTCCTGCCTGTGGGTGACTCTACACTGAGTGACAAGCCAAATGGTTTTCTGTACACCAGGAAACCATTTACTATGCTGGGTGGTAACCATATAACCAAATTATGGTGCCTGGTGGTTTAGTGGGTAATTATTGCGCTCCAGTCGGATTGATCCGGTGAAGGTTGATATCCAAGGACTGGTTGGGGTTTATTGCTCACGTAATGCCACTCAGGGATGAGTGAGGCTGGTCACTCTCATCTTAAATGTCATGACCAACTTGCCTAGCCCCAGGCTCCTACGCTCTTTATGGGGCAACGTAGGATTGGGAGGTGGTCAGAGCCAAAGGTTTTGACCACTCTCCAGGATGTAGTGGGGGTGAGGTTTGGGGAGCAGAAGGTGATGTCTGGAGATGATGGGAGGAAGAGGGCTTGATGTGGGATATGGATATGTTGATGGAGATTAATGAGTATGAAAAGATTATCTGTTTGGGGTTGTAGTACCAGCCCTCTGTCTGTGTCAGGGTTGTTGACATGCCAGGCTGAAGCCTTGGTGTTGAAATCACCACCCAGGATAATGTTGGATATGTTAGTTATGTGGTGTATTTGTGGATAGTAATTGTGTGGCACTGTGGGGGACGATTGGAGGGGAATGTATATACAGTATTGGCGATTGTTATGTGTGATTTGTTACCAGTGCGTGTTTTAATTGATTGTATTTCTGTTGTAGTGTCGTGGATGGATTTCTGTTGTAGTGTCGTGGATGGAGAAATGACTGTGTGTGTGCACTAGTATCTGCAGAGTTGATGGATTTGTGTTCCAGGGTGATCCACTGCCACTGCTGTTGCCCCAGTCTTGTCTAATGGTGATGAAATTATGGAATGTGTTGTTTTTGTGTGTTCTGCATAGTTTTGTTTCTTGTAAGATGGCGGTGTGTATGTTTTGTCATTTGATGAATTGTGTGAGTTCTTGTTTTTTGGAGTTTATGCCATCTGTATTTATTTGAAGAACGTTTACAGTAAAACCTCTACAATTCGTCATCCTTCAAGTTGGAAACCTATACAACTCGGGAGGGCTCCAAAATATTCATTTAAAAAATCAAAATTCAAAAATTCCCAAAAATACGCACGTGAGAGGAAGAGAGTCGGCAAAAATCCCCCGAACTTGGTAAAATGCCGAGTTGTACCGACATTCAGCAAGAGTAACCCGGCATCACGTGTGCATGGGGATGTAAACAAAGCCTGTTGCGTGCCACATGTGGGCCAGTTTGCCTTCGTCCACCGCCAATGTCACATTCTCTCCACTCGCTCTGCTTGTGACTAAGTGTTACGCACTCGTAAGTGGATTGTACCTGCAGAAGCTAACCATGGCGTCTCCCAATGCTACCCCGAAGCCCTCTGGACGTAAGGGAATGAAGCTGAAAACCCTGGATTATGCTCAGAAAAGGAAATCCTGGATTGGATTGAGGCTGGTGCTTCAATGAGGTCCGTATGTGTAGAGTTTGATATTTCAAGCAGCACATTCTGTGGGACTACATATTATATTTACAAATCATGATAGATAGATAGATAAATAGATAGATAGACAGCCCTCTGCGAGCCTGAGAAAAGGAAATGAGGTTTGCAACTTACACTGAGGAAAGCTGACGACAGCGGCCAGTAAGGAGATGATGCAGTTAGCTGTCAGCAGTCCTCTCGTGAACAAAGACCTAGTAACCATACACACTCCTATACACACATACTCACACACAGGCTTCTTAAACTTTCCATCCACGAGGAACACACGTGATACGTCTCCTGTTTCACCAGAATTTAGGAAAGAGAGCTCAGAAGGGGACAAGCGATACTAGAGGCAGGTCGAAGGGGAGAAGGGCTTGGCAATTTGAGAGACAGAGAGAGAGAGGGACGAGACTCTATACTTACGCTCTGTGTGAGAGACTTGTTAATATTTCCAAGACAAATAAAAATAGTCCCATACTATTCTTTACCTCTCCTGTCACTACATGACAAATGGGAAGCTACTCCAAGATATAAAAACCGCTCGTCCATAAATCTAAAATATATATATTACTCAACCACAGGAACCTACGCAGTCTTTTATGACACAAAGTCATTTATGACATTTGGTGGCAGAAGAACAAACAGAAGATTCATGTCCACTGCCTGACCATGGAAGATGCTAGTGCTGCAAAGAAGGTCAAGAAAATAAAACCAGTGAAGTACCTTTCCCTTGACGCTGCAGTGTACAATTGGTACAAACAGGAACATGCAGCAGGGGTTCCCACGAGAGGCATAGATATCCAACATGCTGCCATGAGGTTAGCCAAGCACTTGAAAATTAAGGACTTTAAGGCTAGCTGTGGGTGGCTGTTTAGGTTCCAGTCCAGACACTGCCTCTCCAACCATAAAGTTGTTGGGGAAAGTGCGAGTGCAGACCAGGCTGCTGTGGAGCCTTTCCAGAAAAAACTCCATGAGATCACTCAGAACTCTGGACTCCTCCTCTCCCAGGTGCATAGTGCTGATGAGACTGGACTTTATTAGAAGTCCATGCCCAAGAACACGCAGGCACGTAAGAGTGAGGGCCACGTCCCTGGGAGGTAGGTGGCCAAGGATCGCATTTCTGTCATGTGCTGTGCAAATGCCAATGGGACCCACTGCCTGAAGCCTGTGGTGGTTGGCAAATCAAAGAGGCCAGTTGCCATAAGGTACTTTATGGATAAACTCCCAGTAATTTACCGCAGCAGCAGGAGTGCCTGGTTCACCTGGGAGTTATTCAAGGAATGGTTCCACAATGTCTTCTTGCCAGCAGTGATCAAGTTTCAGATGGAAGAGCAGTTCATTGCCAGGGAAAATGTGACTGCCATCCTTATCCTTGACAATGCCCCAGCACATCCCAGTGAAGAAGAATTGGAAGCCCATGGGGGGAGGAGTAAGGTGCTTTTCCTGCCCCCCAACACAAGCTCTCTTATACAGCCCATGGACCAAGGCGTGATTGAGGCCATTAAAAGGCACTACAGGAACAAACAGCTGGGGTAGTGCCTGGTAGTGGAGGAGGATTCCCAAGATATGGACCAGGATACCAGGGGGGCACGATCACTTTCAAACTTTAAGGCAAACAACATCAGGAGTGCAATCTACAGCTGGGCTGAAGCCTGGAATGAACTGAAGCCCACCACACTCAGCAGTGCTTGGTAGAAGTTGCTGGAAGGGTCTGATGTAGAGGTTGACTTTACAGGTTTTGGCCCAGAGGACTTTATGGACACTGCTCATAGTGCAGGAGAGACTGAGATCACTAAGAACATAGAGGAGTGGCTGGAAGGTGATGCTCAGGACCAAGGCTACCATCACTAGAGTGAGTTGGAAATTGCCTCCAGTGTGGCTGAGGAAGTGGCACATGAAGAGAGTGAAGATGAAGAAGAGGAACAGTCACCCACAATGAAATTCTTTGAGATCCGCTTCCACCTGGACAAGTGTCTGGAGGGAATGGTGCAATATGATGGGTTTGATATGTTTTATCAAGCCCTCAGGGATGCCATAGTAGCTGTTATGAGGAGGCAACATGCTGAATTGATGTAGAAAAAGATCTCTGTCTTTTTTAAGCCAAGGGTTTCACCCAGGGAGCCTCAGCCATCCACGAGCAGTGAGTCCTCCTGTGGCTTGATCAGCACTGTGTCCTCAGACTTACCTGAGCACATTTTTCAGACTGACAGTGACAGTGATTATGTGATAAGTTAGTAGTGAATAAGTTCTGTACAGTAGTGGTTAAGTGTTTAGTGAATAAGTGCTGTACAGTAATGTTTAGTGTTTAGTTCCCCAGTATAGTACAAGTGATAAATACATTACAGTAATGGCCTTTGTAGTGTTAATTGTGCTTTACATAGTGTACGGTGTCCATACAGTACAGTAAAGGTGTGTCCAAAAGTGATCTTGAGCCCCCCTAACACCTCCAAAAACTACCAAAAGCCCTTCTCCATGCCTGGAATACACCCTACAACTGCATGGAATCATGATAAGGCAGCTTTTACTCTGTATTGTAAAAACTTTTATTTTTTTTTCCATTTTTTTCTTTTTTTTGTCTGTGCGCTGGGAGGAACTTAAAGTTTATCCCTACAACTCAGCAAATAGGCTAACTTGGCAAGGCTTGCACACGTATTATGCAGAGTTGTAGAGGTTTTACTGTATGTTGTGTGTACGATGTGTGTTGGGTGCTGCATCACCGGGGGGGGGGGGAGGTAGGGGGGGGGGAAGGGGTAGGAGTAGGTTGTGATGGAGGTAGGGGTTGGGGTGAATTAGATTTGGTTGGAATGGGAGGGATTAGGAAGTTCGATGATGTGGGAAAGATCGGTTGGTTAGGGTGAGGAGGAAGTAGGAGTGGGGTTGGTGGGGGAGTTAATGGGTCGGGGGAAGGAGCAAGTCTAGGTGTTTATGTAATATTTTCTGGATGCAATTGTTATTCATTCATTCATTGCCAGACGCCACGTATCCCAAACGGGGTGGCCAAGGGCTTAGAGTTAATTGTTTTACAGGGAGGGGCACTAATCTTCCACCAACCCCACTTGACACGTAGGGAGAACGTTATGCCAACAGCATCTGGTGTTCCCAGGCGGTCACCCATCCAAGTACTAACCAGACCCAACGTTGCTTACCTTCGCTGATCGGACGAGAAACGGTGTACTCAACGTGGCATGGCAATTGTTATGCTGGTGTAATAGGTCCAGTTCTTGCCGGAATTGCACTGAACTAAACCCTTTGTCTGTCAGCTCGAAGTGGTAGGTTTTGAGCATGCCGTACATGTGTATTTGTTGGTGGGTCCTGGATTGCTGTCAATGTCACTGGCTAGAAGAAGTCTTCGAGAATTGACTGCTGGGGAGTCATTTCTCGGTGTAAAAAAGATGGTGTTGTTGTGTGTGTTGTGTTGAGAGATGTGGTACTTGCCCGGGTGACCGAAGCCACTCCCAGGTTCTTGGGTCCTGTGAGGGGCCGGGGGGGCGGGTTTGCTGTGGTTTGGCCCCCTGATGTCCTCCTCCTCTGCTTCGACAGTCTCTGGGGGGTAGACCCACAGTGAAGACACCACCACTCCAGGTCCAGTAGTACTGCAGTTATAACACCTGGCTCATCCGACATATTAACCTAGTGGCTGAAGTTGCCCTTCTCTGGCAGTTTACCATTTGCCTTTCAGGGAATAGAGGGGAGTTGAGGGATGTTTGTAGAATTGGGTAGCAGAACCACCCTGCTGTATTGGTGCCACCACTTGAAGGCATCTTTCTCCAGCACTAATACATTTAATATTGGAGAGCAACCATTATTTTAGTAGAGTAGAGAAAGCATATAAGAAGGATTATGGAATATATCTACAAATTTTACAGATTGCATTTCGGTTTCCATACAGTAATGTTCATTTTGTCCTCAGAGTTTCCAGACACCTCGGCAGTCCAGCAGAAGCAAGAAGTTAACTGTGAAGCAGAGAGGAGTTCATTACTGTGATATTGATGACTGAGCTTTTTAAAACTCAAGTTATTTTGTTATTGCTTCATATAAGATGTTTTTAGGCTTGGTATCTAGATTTCTCTTGATGTGAATTAGGTATGAAAGAAGTTCAAAATTAGTACAGGCATCCCTCCATGATTGCTGGTTTTGTTTTTAACTTTTTTTCTTGTACTCAGTCTTAAAAACTGATACCTTACCTTGATTGCAGGTAAAATCACCTTAATCATGGTTAAGTTACAAGAAAAAATAAGGAAAACCAAATGGAATGCCAAAAATTCTGTGTGCCTTGCAGTGAAAGTGCTAAAAGAAGAAAAGAGTTTTTACTGTACCTTCTAGAGAACTGTAAGCAGTATTAATCAATGTATTTAATCTCACAAAAAAAAAAAAAAAAAAATGCTTTTTTGTTTTTGTTTATATGTTGCTTCATGAAATCCCCCAAAGGTCTCTTAACCCTTACCACACTAGTGACGTAGATCTATGTCCCCGTCAAAAACGCTGGTGACGTAGATCTTCATCCTGCAGCATTGAGGAGTCATTGCAAGCAACTGAAGTAAAGTGGAGGGTAATAATGTATCTCGCTAGCTTCAGACATTTCTCCGCTACACTTACAACACTGATTTAGGAGCACGGGAGGCGAGTGAGTCTTCACAGCTGCTCTGCTCTTAGTAACCCTGAAGATTTCATAGGTCGAGTGGCACCAACCTAACTCGATTCAACCTACTTTCTGGCTTTGGTGATTACTTTTATTAGTACCAAGGATCTTATATTGATGTATTAAACCCATTTACCCACAAAAGAAAAAAAAAAAATCCAAAATCAGTTCACAAACTTACAGATGCTTTGGTCTCTCAGTAACCTCGAAGATTTCAGAGGTATAATGGCACCAGCTTGACTTGATTCAACCAATTTTTGTGGCTTTGGTGATTACTTTTAATTGTGCCTTGGATGTTGAATTAATGTATTAAGCCCATTTAGCCAGGAAAAAAAAAACAAAATCAGCCAGTGTAGAGGGGTATCAGTTTGTCCCCCCCCCCCCCAGTGTGTTACAGGTTATTACATAATTCTGACCAGATGGATGAGTGAAAATATACTTCAGGATTTGGGCTGGCAGTGCATTAGGTCACTGAGTGCATAATTAGTATTATAACTGTGTGTCACACAGCAATTAGCCTCCAGTCATGCCAGCAGCCCTGAACAATAATGTGTTATTCACTCCACTCCCCCACCCCCCATCCTTACAAGTGCCTCAGTAGATATCAGTGATAGAAATAAGATACAGTGTTAATTTGACCGGATTAATATTTTAAGTAAAATGAAGTGTTGCTAGGCTTACTATTTGAGGGTAAATTTAACAAAAATAACAAAATGATGCATGAACTAAGAGATATGTCATATTCACAAGGACAGAAGCTGATGGTTAGGAATGTTTAATAAGAATTTTGTATTCACAGACAAAAATGATTGTGAATGTTAGATACAAGTTATGAGAATTATGAGTGAAAGGGATAATTTGGTTCATGACCGAGAAAAGCAAAATCAGTGTAAACATGACCCATCCAGGCTGTTTAGGGGTTAATAAGAAGATATTTGGCAAAAAAATTTGTGTAGACAATTGAGCTATGAACCAGTTTTATTTATAAACAATTTTTTTTATTTGGTGGTTGTGGATTTTCATTGTTGTAGTACCAGTTAGCTGTGATCAGGGAGTTTTGACTGAATGGTACACCTTATTTTTAGGTTATTTTAATTGGAAAACCAAATAAATAGAATATAGTTTACTTAAATTTTATTGAGAAATCATGATTACATTAGTTCAAACAGTGATCTCTGACACTTCATATGTGCAGGTACTGTATTAGGTTTGCATATTTGATTCTTGCAGTAAGGTTTAATAGTAGTCATTATTTATTATGATAAAATCTTACTTCTCACATAATCTTAAGGGAAAAAAGTAAGAATACTTTTCTGGTAAGTACTGTATTAGTGCAGGCCAGCCCTTTCATCCCTGCTTCCCACCCCATACTCACTCCCTCATACCATCTCCCCTCACAGACACACATCAGTTGTAGCTAATTCTTAAGAGTGTAACACAAGGGATAGAAACCTTCACCCGCTGTCCTTGCCAACCTTTTCATCACTCCTTCTCAGCTGTTGTTCTGCTCATCCTGCTGCCATAAATGAGTCTCTCTTGGCAAATTATGATATGCTTTTTACCCACCAAGCGTACCCACTCATTCTGTCTATCCTTTTCTCCACCATACTTAAGCTGATTCATGCTTCTCTTCCAGTCCTCCTGTTTTAATCCACCTAGCATTACTGATATTCTGTCAACAATCCATCCTCATCCTCACTTTACATATTAATCCATCTCTCAGGAATCTTTTTCTCCCAGTTAGTTATATTTTACCCAACTGGCATATTTAATCATTCTTTTAAAATTGACTCCTCTTATCCTTATCCATCATAGCTAGACACATTCATCATTATGCTTCCCTCTCTCTTTCCCAGCAATCCATATAGCAAGCTTTTTATCCCAACAGCATACCTATTCATTATCCCTATCCATGCTTCCTCCACTCATTCACCCACATTCATGTCTTACACTTTCAACCATCCATCCAAAACATATCTCCTCTAATTCTGCTAATCATTCACCCAAAACTCATCCCAGCTACCCTTCCAGCCAGTGAGAGAGAGAGAGGGAGAGGGATAGAGGGGGTATTTGTCCATCTAATTTCATTTTATAATCTGTCTAATTTCTTTTCAAAGTCTATCGCTGACTCTGCACCAACCACTGAATCAGGAAGACCATTTCATACGTTAATTACCCTGTTACAGAAAGCATATTTCCTGATGTTCAGTCTTCTATCTATCTATCTGTCTATTGCCAGACGCCATAATTCTGTAAGGGGTGGCCATTTGACTCTGAGTTAGTTGTTTTATGGGGGGGGGCGGCACTAACCCTCCACCAACCCACTTGTTGACACGTAGGGAGCACGTATGGTTTGGTTATCATCCAGCGTTGTAAATGTTTTTTTGGCTTACAGGAAACCATTTGGCTTGTCACTCAATGTAAAGCTACCTGTAAAGGAAAGAAAAACAATAAGAAGTGACAGGAAAGATGGGAGAAATAGGAAGAGTGGAGGGCAGGCACAGAAAAAGGATGAAGTAGGCAGCACTACATCAAGTGAGTGGATGATGGTGAGAAATAGAATGAGAGGAGGGCAGGCACAGAAAAAGAATGATAAAGGCTAAGGAAGAAGTAGGCAGCACTACATCAAGTGAGTGGGCAATGGTGAGAGATAGGAAGAGAGGAGGGGAGAGATAGAAAAAGAATGATAAAGGTGAAGCTTTTTTTAATGGGAAAATCCTTTCTATACAGTACAGTACAGTTCAGGTGATATGAAAATCCTTCCATGGTGAGCGAGACAGGTCGAGTGGTCACCTGAGTCAAGGATTAAGAGACTATTGTGAAGATGTTAGAGAGAGAGAGACTATTGTGAAGATGTTAGAGAGAAAGAGAGAGAGAACTAATTATTTGAAGGTTTATATAAGAGAGGTTAATGCCACCAGATGTATTTACCTTCATATTACAAAAATGCACAAAGTAGTATGCCTATTGTGTCCCTCCCAAATTTACAGAAAACAATGCCCCTGACTACTACTACTACTACTACTATCCTGCTACTGTTACTCAAAAATCGATGGTTAATGGTCTTAGTGAACTATAGTTTTGATTAGTAACCAAGGAGATGCATCCCACATAACAAAGATCTTCCAAATCTCCCATATCTACTTGTCAGTTTTGACACTAAAACCTGCTGTACTTATTTAACACAGTATCTATCTATCTATCTGTCTATGTCAATCTGTCTATCCAATTATGTCTGTCTATCTCTCTATATCTCTGACTATGTATGTATCAGTTGCCAGACGCCGTAATCCCACGGGGTGGCCACAAACAAATCGCCTCCTTGTCGCCCTGTCCCCCCCATTTATCTCTGGCTGTCTATCTACCTGTCTATTGCCAGATGCCTTAGTCCCGTAAGGGATGGCCACAAACAAACCACCATGTCACACTGTCCCCTACCATTTCACTGCCCTCCTTCCAGCCCACACACACCCTCTCATATACCTCTCTATTCCATCCCTCCAACTCATCTGCCTTCCTTTCCCCACTTATATATCATTTACACTCCGTTAGTTTCTTAATTCTCCACTCCATCCCTTTCATCCTCAGCCTCCCCCTCCCTCTATGTCATTCACACACTCCTCGTTAGGCCCCGTCCACACGAGCGGTCAGTGCCCGACGGGCAAACATTGATACCAAATCACATTCCAATTCACACATTCAGAAGGTGGCTGGCGGGCAAGAGCTTAGATCACGTCATAAGCAGGGAAACCACTGGCAGACAATCTATAACAACCTTGCCCGTTGTTGAGGCAATGCTTACTGTGTGGACAACAAAATAAGTGTGCCTGGTAGTGACCAATGGCCGCCAGAAACTATTCGATCTGTTAACACTGCTGAAGAAGCGAGGGATAAACGCTTAGCGGGCAGTGCCCATCAGGCATTGCCCGCTTGTGTGGACGGGGCCTTAAGGCTCTTCCACAAGAGAGGCAAATGCCCGACTGGCACTGGCTGCCGAGTGTAATTCTCTCGCTTTTTAACTTACCAGATCAACCAGTCCCATGTAGGCATTGGCCATAACTAGGCACACCTCCGAGTTGGACCAGATGGCAGAGTGCAGTCAGAGCTGTGGTGAACATCAGGCAACGTCGGGCAGTGGCCTACACTTGGTGCTCCGCATTACAGTGCAGTACGACAATATGGGAAGTAAGAATTGTCGCAGGACAATTAAAGCTAAACGTATAGCTCTGTACTATAATTATTGCTATGTGCATGAACAAAAAGGACAGTAGACAACAACCGGCAGGAACATTTCGAGGGTTTGCCCGTGTTTCCTCGTTTATGACGTCATCTACACTCTTGGCCGCCACCCACCCACAAACTTGGTAAGTGTTTGCCTCGTGTGGAAGGGCCTTTAGTCTTACCTATCCACTCCATCCCATCCTAGGCCTCCCCCTCCCTCTTTCCATTTCATCCTAGGCCACCCTCTCCCTTTCCCCACCTCACACACCATATTAGTCTCACACCACTGTATCCCATTCTCGGCCTCCTCCTCCTTCACCCGTCTCCATCTTTTATACTCTTAAGTCTCATACCTCTCCACTTCCTCCTCCTCATCCTCGGCCTCCCTCTCCTCCCCTCCACCTCATTGGCCTTGTTAGTCTGACAGACACTCCATCCCATCCTCTAACTCCCTCTCCCCACTTCCGCTTCATTGACATACGCTCTCCTAGTTAGTCTCCCACTCCCTTTTCACTTGTACTAAATATCCAGATGCATGTACTATGTAAAATCTTGTGTAATGAATTTTTTTTTTTTTCCTTCTGTGTTATTAAAAAAAATACACAAGCCATGTAAATATTCATTATTTTCAAGTGTAATTTATACATGATCCAAGGTAAGTATGAAACCTGTCAGCCTTGGGTGTTCTTTCTGGTTTGAGAGGATTTATCAAATGAATTTCCCAACATTTTTTTTATTTACCAAGGGAAAGATCAGAATTAAGGTTTAAATAAAATACTTATAATAATTATTGCCAGTTTATACATCTATTCGAGTCTAATACATTAGATAAATTGTTATTACGGTAGTACATCTTTTTAATTCATTACATAGAATTATTTCAGCAGTACACTCCCCAAACTTCAAATTACCAGATCTTTAGTTTGTCTCGTTTTTTCCGTCGAAGGAACGGTGTGAGCTGGCCTTGGGTTCCTTGTTCCTTCTATAAAAAGACTTTCTTGGTATAGAGACCTATTTTAAACCTCAGTCATCTTGATTAACCGGTAGATTCAAAGAGATGAAGATTGAAATAGAGATGACCTTGTCACCCCTTTTCTTGCCGCTAAGCCTTTCAGTTCTTTCGATCCAGTCTGTAAAAAAAAGTCTTTAGACTAGTTTTTTTTAAAGATCTTACATGAAAGACCAGCAGAATTCCAGTACAATTTTTAATTTATGAAATGATAGCTGAAGAAAGCCAATATACGTAAGAAACATTTAAATATAAATAACTATAAGCAGCTTAAAGCATTAGCTTAAAAATTGCTTTTGTAGCTAGCCAAAAAGTTACGAAGATTAACAACAAACATCCATCCTTGTGACCCAAATTCAAAATAGTGATGGATATAGAGAGCCATCCCAAGCTAGTTTTCGACGCTGCCAGCCTTTCGGCTCCAATCCAATCTGAAATAAAGATTTTATATTAGTTATAATACAGATAAATATAGTGGCCAAAACTACTAGTACATTGGGATATAACCAATTCATGCGTATATATTTAAGGAATTTAACCTTTTAAATATATGCTGGTAGTATATATTGAATTATGAACTTTATAAAAAATTAGATTAAATATACAAAAAAAAAAAAAAACTTTTCGAAAACTAATCCCAAAAACATAAAACCATCTTGAATTATAAAAATAAAGAAAAGTTTACCTATTAAAAAAAAAAAAAAAAAAAATCTATAGAGCCTTAACACCCACTTCAAAAATCCACTAAAAAAACAAAATTTTAAAAATATATATTAACTTGAAAAATAAAAAAAATCCATATATTTAACTAACCTCTCAGTACTCTCACTCTTCAGCTTCTGTCGTTACACTGCCCTACCCCCAAACCCAACCGTCAGACATCACCTCGTTGGCGGGAAAATTCGAATCAAAGAAGCTCATTCCGTTGCTTCAGGGGTTTTGGCGGGAAAATTCGAATCATATTAGGTCGTTCCGTTGGTTCAGGAGTTTTGCCGCGAAAATTCAAATCATTGGCTCGTTTCGCCGCTTCAGTGGTTTTGGTGGGAGTTTTTAAATCATATTAGGTCATTTCGGAAAAAATTGGAATATATTTTGGAATTTTGCAGCCCTAACACCTTTTCCTAAGCGATCTATTTTGTTTATTACACCATACTGTTCTCTTCAGTTATATGAATCCCTCCAGTATCGCCTAACACCTTTTCCTGAGTGATTTACAGTATTTTGTTTACATCTGGCCTCTTCTGTGTTACATAAATCCCTCCAATATCGCCTAACACCTTTTCCTAAATGAGTTATTATGCTTATTACACCTTACTGTCCGCTTTTGTGTTACATAAATCCTTCCAATATCGCCTAACACCTTTTCCTAAGTGATTTATTTTGTTTATTACATCTTACTGTCCTCTTCTGTGTTACATAAATCCTTCCAATATTGTCAAACACCTTTTCCCAAGTGATTTGTTTATTACACCTTACTGTCCTCTTCTGTGTTACATAAATCCTTCCAATATCACCTAACACCTTTTCCTAAGTGATTTATTTGTTTATTACACCTTACTGTCCTCTTCTGTGTTACACAAATCCTTCCAATATCACCTAACATCTTTTCCTAAATGATTGCCATATAGTCCTCGTGGGCTTGGTGCTAGTTCTTATTACTTACTTTTCCTAAGTGATTTATTTTATTACACCTTACTGTCCTCTTCTGTTACATAAATCCTTCCTATATCACCTAACACCTTTTCCTAAGTGATTTATCTTGTTTATTACACCTTACTGTCCTCTTCTGTGTTACATAAATCCTTCCAATATCGCCATACTCTGCATAAATAACAGACAAAAGGATATTAACCAGCCATATCCAAAAATAAATCACTAAGGAAGAGGTGTTAGGGAGCTTCCTTACTTGATACATGGTAGGTAGCCCCTCCCCCTCTCTGTCTGTCTGACTGTCTGTCTCTCGGCAGAAATAACGTACAAAACGATATTAACCAGCCATATCCAAAAATAAATCTCTAAGGAGGAGGTTTTAGGGTGAATGTGACCCTTAGGTTGTTTGAATTTTGAACCTAATGACCATATTTTAAATGATGTAGTAGGTTAGTTACAAATGCTCTTTAGCGATTTAGTTTGAATTTTGCACTTTGACATCCTCTAGTAATTTTTATGTATGAGAGAATGTGATTGCAAAAAATACTTAATTTTATGCTTTAGAGAGAGAGAGAGAATAAAGAGTTAAATCGAGAATAAATCAGTACAGCAGAGGTGTTGCGTATCGTCTTTTATAATGCCACTTAAATTTAGTTTTTAAATGTTGAATCTCCTTGGTTTCTAGTCGCGTTTCACTTTAATATACAGAATGAGACGCTTCAGAGCAGGTTTTACGAAGCCTCATACAACTGGCCAGCATCAATTTTGAGATAGGAATGAATCTCCTTGGTTTCTAATCAATTCTCACTAATATACAGGATGAGTCGCTACAGAACAGGTTTTACGAAGCCTTATGCATCTATAACTTTATCTAGTCGAATTTCATTTTAATATACAGAATGAGTCGCTAAAGAGCAGGTTTTACGAATCATCTTACAACTGGCCAGCATCAGTTTTGAGATAGGAATGAATCTCCTAGGTTTCTAGTCAATTTTCACTTTAATATGCAGACTAAATCGCTACAGAGCAAGTTTTACGAAGCCTCATGCAACTTACGAACATGAATTTTGATAGAAATGAATTTCGTTGGTTTCTAGTCAAGTTTCTCTAAATACACAGAATGAGTCGCTACAGAACATTTGTTACGAAGTTTTATGCAACTTGAACAAATTTTGAGATAGGAATGAGTCTTCTTGGTTTCTAGTCAACAGAACATTTGTTACGAAGCCTCATGCAACTTACGAACATGAATTTTGAAATAGGAATGAATCTTCTTGGTTCCTAGTCAGTTTTCACTATAATATGCAGAGTAAATCGCTATAGAACAGGTTTTACGAAGCTTCCAAACCACCTAGTGTACCAGATATGATGCTAGTCACGAAGAAGTGCTATGGAGAAGTATGGTAGTTATGTGGTATGAGTCTCCTTGGTTACTAGTCAGATTAGCCCTCCAATGTAGCTAAGAAATGGTTACAGATTTTTGTGGGTAGGTAGATAGATAGCTAGGTAGATAGATTGGTAGGTTGGTAAGTAGGTAGGTAGATAGATTGGTAGGTGGGTAAGTAGGTAGGTAGATAGATAAAATGATGAGGTAGATATAGGTAGGTTGGTAGGTAGATAGACCGACATGTAGGTAGACATATAGAGGAAGGTAGATTGGTAGTAGGTAGATAGAGGTAAGTTGATTGGTAGGTAGGTAAGTAGATAGATAGACTGGCATGTAGGTAGATAGATATAGAGGTAGGTAGGTAGATTAATTGGTAGGTACATAGATACTGATAGATTTACGTTTAGAAAATAACGTTGGAAAATACTACATAGAAACCACATTTTTATCAATTATTGGTTATATATCTTGGAGTTAATAATCAATCACTAAATAATTTATCGTTTAAATAAATGACTAATTAGCGTAAAATAAGCGTAAGATATTTTTTCAAAATTATAGTAATGATTATGCATACGATTGTTTGCTAATGCAGAAAAAAATTCGTTTATCGTCATGTTTCAGTTATTTCTTAGTTATGGTGTCCTGTGGTGCAAGTAAATGATTTATAGCGATTTATTTTATAACTAGAAGGCAGAGAAGCAGTATGGAATAATTTTTTTTTTTTTTTTTTTTTAAGATGGTGGTGGTTTGGAATGTGGATGAGAAGAACTTATCATTGGAATTTGGCATCATTTGTTGGTTATTGTCATGCATACTTCATCCTGGTGCTATTAAATGACCAGTAATTATATAACTGATAATTAGAAAGCAGAAAAGGAAGATGAAAAGGCATAAATAAAAAATATCGATGCCAGTTCAAATTGGGATCGTACGTCTGGCAGTTAGGCTCATTTTATCATCATCGTTATTGTTATCTATATGTCATGTTGATGGGATTAAATTTTAATGTTTGAATAAATAACAGAATAATTAGCGTAAAATAAAGGTAAGGTATTTTTTCAAACAATTACCGTACTGATTTTGCTTACGATTGTTTGCTAGTGCAGGGAAGAAGTTCGTTTATCATTTATCGTAGTTATTTCTTAGTTATGGTGTCCTGTGGTCAAGTAAATGATTTATAGCGATTTTATAACCAGAAGGCAGAGAAAGTAGTATGGAATATTTTGTTTTGTTTTTTAGGAAATGATGGTGGTGTGGAATGTGAGTGCGAAGAGCTTGTTTATCATTGGAATTCGCCATCATTTTTTGTTTATTGTTATTTATACGTCATCTTGGTTCTATTCAATGACCAGTAATTATTTAACTGATATTTAGAAAGAAGAGGAGGAAGCTGAAAAAGCATAAATAAAACAATATCGATGGTATTTCAAATTTGCATCGTACATCAGGCAGTTATTCATTTTATCATTTATCATCGTTATTCTTAGCTAGTATGTCATGGTGGTGGGATTAAATGACTAATAATTATTTAACCGATAATCATAAAACAAAAAGTGGTATAAAAGAAGAATATGGCTTTTTTCTTTTTTCGAATTTAATCTTACGTCTGGGAGTTCGTTAGGATCTCATATTTATCATCGATATTCTAAGCTAGTATGTCATGATGGTGGGATTAAATAACGAGTAATTATTTAACTGATAAGTATAAAGCAGAAATAAAGGTATATAAGAAGAGTATGGCGTGTTTTCTCAAATTTTAATCGTACGTCTGGCGGAATGGTGTTGCCGGAGGCTGTGGATCGCTGCCGGGCGGCTGCCGGCTCCTCAGTCTCCCCTCTACTCTAGACGAGGGGGGGTGATGCGTCGTGACTCGCTTTGTAAGGTAAGTTTTTCCTTGATTTATTATATACCCAGATGAAATTAATGTTAATATAGAACTTTTTAATGATTTTGAGGTATTTTTGGCGAATTATGCAGCGTGTACCTCTCGATTTCCAATATGGCGTAAATGTACCTCCGGATTCTCCCTTAGATTTTCCTCCCTTTTCTTCCCCTTTGGCAGTGATTTTTGAATATTGAAGAGCACCATGGTAGTCTAGAAATGATTTTAGGATATGTTTGACGCTTCTAGTATGAATAAATAACTTCAAAGAATGAAGTAAGACTTAAAATGATCGTGGTGAAATGCTTAGGGTCCGTAGCGCCTTGTCGGTAGCGATTTATGTATTTTAACCTATATTTCGTGCCATTTTGTATCATTTTCACAAGTAGTTTTTGCATAGTTTAAAGCATAAGCCCCAAAGAGGGTATGTAATGCAGAGTAAGTCGCTAAAGAAAAGTTGCTAGGATGCCGTTCACCCCTAAGGTCCATAGATTTTTTTTTTTTTTTTTTTTTTTTTTTTTTTTGCCATCTGCTGACTGATTCTGAAGTCAGGATTTTTCATAGATTAAAGTATATATGTTTTTAATTTTCATTTTTGAGATTGCATTTTTCTGGAGAGGCCTTTTCTATCTATTGCCAGACACCTCAATCCCGTTTGGGGTGGCCACAAACAAATCGCCTCCAAGTCGCCCTGTCCCCCGCCATTTCACTGCCCTGCTCCCAACTCACACCCCCCTCTCTCGTATACCTTTTCAGTATGGATTTTTCGAGATTGACACTTTTTTTGAATAAGATTTTAGACTCTGAAGTCTACCTGTTTTTCGAAGTCAGGATTTTTTATAGATTAAAGTGTGTGTTTTAGGTATTATTTTTGAGATTGCATTTTTCTGGAGGCATTTTCAGCATGGATTTTTTGAGATTTGCATTTTTTCATGTCTGGAATTTTTTGGATAGATATTTTGAGATGTAATTATGACTTTAGGATAATTTTGAGATTGCATTTTTCATGTCTATTATTTTATTGCAATTTTTTCATGTTTTTTTATGGATATTTTGGGATTTGCATGTTCGTTTTCTTTAATGGATTTTTTGAGAATTGCACTTTCATTTTTTTAAGGATATTTTAAGATCGTACTTTTTTTTTTCACTTCGTTTTTATGGATATTTTGAGATGCACTTTTCATTTTTTTGGACTTTTTTGAATTTGCACTTTTTCCATGTTTTTATGGATATTTTGAGATTGACACTCTTAATGTTTTGTTTGATGGATTTTTTGTGAGTTGCACTTTTAATGTTCTTTCATGGATATTTTGAGATTTGCTTTTTTCTGTCTGTAAATGCAGTTTAAGATCAGAAATGTATATATATATATATTTTTTTAAACATGAACAGCCAAAAAATTTACAAGGTTAAGACTTATGGCATTTTCGTTTATTATATTTTTATTCAAAGATAACGTAACCTAACCTTTGACTTAAGAATAATTTGTATTGAAAGTACCATCTATCTATAGCCCAACGCCCTAATCCTGCAAAGGGTGGCTGCAGACAAAATGTCTCCAAGTCGCTCTGTCACCCACCATTTGACTACCCTCCCCCCAACTCACTCCCCCCTCCCTCATAGAAATATTTTCGTTTTCACAAAGAGTGTACAAGGCTGACTGTGGCATTTTATTTATTTTACTGTGATAACGTAACCTAAACTTTGACTTACGAATAATTTACGAAGAAAGTGATATAGAACTGTAGTAAGTTGAAATGTAAAATGTCTGATTGACAGGTATATTCAGATTTTTTTCTAATTTGAAGATAATGTAACCTAACCTTGGACATAAGAATAATTTACGAAGAAAGTGTCGTAAGGAAGTGGTTAGGAAGACAAAATGAGTCAGATTTTTTCAAGACTAGGCGTATGGTATATTCATCAAATTTTTACTCTATAACCCAACCTAACCTTTGACTTAAAAATAACTTGCTTCAAAAGTGCTATAGAACAGTTGTAAGGAAGGGATTGGAACACGAATGATATTTTGAAGACTATGGTATATTCAGATTATTTTTTTTAATCAGAACATAACCTAACCTTTGACTTAAGAATAATTTACGAAGAAAGTACCATAGAACCGTCGTAAGTTTAAATGTAAAATGAATGATATTTTAGACTATGGTATATTCAAATTTTTTTAACTCGAAGATAATGTAACCTAACTTTTGACTTAAGAATAATTTACGATGAAAGTGCCATAGAACTGTCGTAAGTTGAAATGTAAAATAGAATCTGATTTTTTAGACTATGGTATATTCAATTTTTTTTTAACTTGAAGATAACTTAACGTAATCTTTGACTTAAGAATAATTTACGAAGAAAGTGACATAGAACTGTAGTAAGTTGAAATGTCGAAAAATGAGTCTGATTCTTAAGACAGGTATATTCAAAATTTTTTTCTAATTTGAGGATAATGTAACCTAACCTTTGACTTAAGAATGATTTACAACAAAAGTGCTATAGAACTGTTGTAAGGAAGTGGTTAGGAATACAAAATGAGTCTGATTTTTTCAAGACTAGGTGTCATATTCGTCAAATTTTTCTAACTATATCCTAACCTAACCTTTGACTTAAAAATAACTTGTTATAAAAGTGCTATAGAACAGTTGGAAGGAAGTGATTGGAACACGAATCTGATATTTTAGACTATGGCATATTCAAACTTTTTTTTTTTACTCAAAGATAACTTAACCTAACCTTTGACTTGAGAATAATTTAGCAGCTATACGTAAGATTTCCTCATATCCAAAGCAAATTAGATTAACATAGCTTCTCGTAATCTAACCCAAAATTGCCCTAAAATCAGTTGTATGAGAGCAATAAATCACTTAAACCTAAATATTTGTATGTCAGAATAATCGTATTGTTATAAAAGTGGTTATATGACAGATTAATTTCCTCACAACCAAAGCAAATTAGATTCACATAGCCTCTTAATCTGACCCAAAATTCTTCCAAAATCAGTTGTATAAGAGCAATAAATCACTTAAACCTAAATATTTGTATGTCAGAATAATCATATTGTTTTAAAAGCTGCTATATGAGACAGATTAATTTCCTCCCAACCACAGCAAATTAGATTCACATATATCCTCTTAATCTAACCCAAAATTCCCCCAAAATCAATTGTATGAGAGCAATAAATACTTAAATCTAAATACAGTAGAATCTCTCATTCGGACTATATGGGGGAAAAGGTTGTCCGAATTACCAGATTGTCTGGACCATCATGGTAATCACCAGTTCACACCAAAATCTACATATGGTATTTAATTAACATATGTGGCATATGTCAACTCTACGTAACTGCAAAAGATGAAAGGATACAAAAATAACCAAACTAATCTTGTACGATAGTTTTGTATTACATAATTTACAGGTAAGGCCATGACAAGAAACTGGCCTACATTTTAAATTGTAAGTGACTAAGGCCCGTGTAGGCAAAAAAATAAATTAACTTATATTTGGAATAAAAATAAAACTTATGTAGGCAAAAAATACATTGTCATCTTTTGCATATTGAAAATGCCCATATGGGCAAGAAGCTGTTTGATGTACAAGTAAAGCACATTTAAGTACAAAAAATAAGCTACAGTAATCATTAAACACTGTAGAATATTGACCCATTTTTGTGTAAGCAAACTCCCCCTTTTAACACCTTTATTCATTGCAGAAGCTACACTTGCATTAAGGGCCATGGTAAGGAGGATTAACTTTTGAAATACAGCGTAAAAATATAAATGGTTGGTGAACTAGTTGATGGAACGAATGCTAGTGTGTTTAAACAGGCGCCCATGTTGCGACCTAGCGTGATCAGAGACTAAACGAATGACGATCACTTTCCATGACGATACTGAAAATGACTTTAGAATTATTTTCAACATATTTTTGGAGCTTATTATTTTTAAATTTTGTCCGAATTAACAGAAATCCGGATTAAAGGGATCCGGACCAAAGAGGTGCTACTGTATTTGTATGTCAGAATAATCGTATGGTTTATAAAAGCTGCTATGAGACTTATTTCCTCACAACCAAAGCAAATTAGATTCACATATATCCTCTTAATCTAACCGAAAATTCCCCTAAAATCAATTGTATGAGAGCAATAAATACTTAAACCTAAAAAATGTTGGTCAAAATAATTGTATTGTTATAAAAGCTGCTATATGGGATTGAGGCGTCTGCTATATGAGACAGATGTCTTTCCTCACAACCAGAGCAAATTAGATTCACATATATCCTCTTAATCTAACCGAAAATTCCCCTAAAATCAATTGTATGAGAGCAATAAATACATAAAACCTAAAAAATGTTGGTCAAAATAATCGTATTGTTTTAAAAGCTGCTATATGGGATTGAGGCATCTGGCAATAGATAGATAGATGAAAGATAGATTTATTTCCTCACAGCCAAAGCAAATTATTCACTTATATCCTCTTAATCTAACCCAAAATCAGTTGTAAGAGCAATAAAACACTTAAACCTAAATATTTGTATGTCAGAATAATTGTATTGTTATAAAAGCTGCTATATGAAAGACAGATGTATTTACAGTATTTCCTCACAACCAGATCAAATCAGGGTACATTTTTACTAGCTGCCAATACACCCCCAGGTTGTGCAGTGTGTTTTTTAGGACCAAACCTAACCTAGCCTCATCTATGGAGTGCTTACATTATAGTTAGCTGTCATACTGTGCATTCATGGTGGTCTATCTGTCTATTGCCAGACGCCATAATCCCGTAAGGGGTGGCCATTTGACCGAGTTGTTTACGGGGAGGGGCACTAACCCTACACCAAGCCACTTAGACACGTATTTCATAATACGGTATATATATCCCTAAACATATTGACAACATAAAAAATAATACGCACATTAGATTTACAGTAGCTAGTCTTATTGTAACCCAAAATTCCCCTAAAATCCATTGTATGAGAATAAATCACTTGTTTGAATTTGTCAAGCACTCTACTCCCAAAGATAACCCATTGTTTGATGGGTAGAAAGTGGAATTATACATAGAGGGGGAGACAGAGGATTTGAGATGAGATGGAGTGGAGGTATGAGAAAGAGGGATGTGAGCTGGGAGCGGGGCAGTGAAATGGCAGGGAACAGGGCAACATGGAGGTGGTTTGTTTGTGGCTACCCCTTATGAGATTAGTATCTGGGAATAGATACAGATGGAGATGGTTGCAACAATGAACAATGGAATGATGCTAGTCACGAAGAAGTGCTGTGGAAAGAAGTATGGTATAATAGTTTACAATAATTTTATCTCAAATTATAGTTACAATAATTACACATTTTATAGTTACAATAATTACACATTTTATAGTTACAATAATTACACATTTTATAGTTACAATAATTACACATTTTATAGTTACAATAATTACACATTTTATAGTTACAATAATTACACATTTTATAGTTACAATATTCGTACGCAAGTTATAGTTACAATAATCATACGCATGTTAGTTACAATAATCGTACACATTTTATAGTTACAATAATGGTACACATTTTATAGTTATAATAATCGTACGCATTTTATAGTTACAATAATCATATCAGCCCACTAAAACCTGTATTATTATTATAGCACACCATGAAGTTAGGTGTAGGATACTTTTTTTTATTACTAGAGATGATGGTTCGTCATTTTTTTTTTTTTCTTGACAGTGCAGTTTGCCACAAGGGCGTGGGAAGTAATTCCATCTTGTGCGGTGTATGTGTGATAAATGGGTGCATAAGAGATGTAGTAGTATCAGAGGTAGACTGCGAGATAATGCTGATTTTGTGTACGGCATGCCAGGGTGAGCAGGTGGAGATTGTCAGACTTGAAAGGATTGAACTTGCTGGTGAATCTCTTGAGTGTGTGAAAGAGTTTTGTTATTTGGGAGTCATGTTGTGTGCTGGAGGTGGGGCTGGAGCTAGCTCTGTGGCTAGGGTGAGAAGTGGTTGGAAGAAGTTCAGGGAGCTCTTGCCTCTCCTGACATTGAGAGGGCTCTCCCTATGTGCTAAGGGGTCTTTGTATGCAGCATGTGTTAGGAGTGTAATGCTGTATGGCAGTGAGACCTGGGCAGTGAAGGAGGAAGATATTTGCCGGCTTAGACGTACAGAAATGACAGATTAGGTGGATGAGCAGTGCGTCCCTGCGTCCAAGGCCTGGAGGGGCTGGGTTTACAATGGAAGAGTTGAGAGGTAGGATGGGACTGGAGTGTAATGGTGTTGTGATGAGGAGAGGTAGATTGAGGTGGTTTGGACATGTTGAGAGGATGGGGGATGATAATTGGGTGAGGAAGGTGAGAAGTGTTAATATTGGGGGTGGGGTTATGAGGGGTATACCGAGAAAGACATGGGACGAGGTCATTTTGACCTTAGGGTTAAGGGACTGAACAGGGAGGCTGCAATGGATCGTGCAGCGTGGAGAGCCGCCATTAGGTGACCAAGGCCGACACATGCAAGCATGTTGGAGCCTTTAAAAATGAAAACGAAACATGATTTTTTTGTAACTATTTTTTTTAATTTTTTTACTAGAGATGATATTTTGATTTTATTTATTTTTGATTTTTATTTACTATAGATGATTTTTTTGTGGTAATTTTTTAAATTGATATATATTTTTGATTTTGATTTTTCACTAGAGATGATGTTTTGTCATTTTTTTTTTTTTTTGGGGGGGGGGGGTTATTTTTTTATTATAGATGATATTTTGATGTTGATGATGACGATGTTTTCTCTTCTTTCAGCGTAGTCCCGGGGCACATCAAGGCGGGTGTGGGTGCGGGGCCTCTCACCCTTGTGTCTATCCTTGGGGCGGGGCTGGGTATCCCCCCGACAAGGCCGACCTCGGCTGGCTTCCCGAAAGTTGTAGGACCTGCGGACTTGACCGGAGGAGGAGAAGGAGGGGTCAGTCCAATGCAGCGGCGGCTAGTACGGGGCGTAGCTGACGCGGTAGTTGGGGTCCCTGGTTTCCGCAGAGAGGCCCCGAGGACACACAACGTCCGACTGGTCCCCTGGTACGTATACCCGTTCCCTCTCGCCCCACCTAAGCCTCCTCTACCTGTCAACCTGGCCTTTCTCCTCCCCTCAAGTCTGATTTTATGCTATGAAGTGCTTGAATTAGCGAGGTGTGAGAGCCTACCTCCACCTCATTCAATCCAAGAGGTCGTCATAGCCGCACATGCTCGCGTAGGTGCATGTGTACGCGCTGCATGGATGTGTGCACCTTCATGTACACATCACGCGATAAAATCAACAGGGGTGTGTGGAGATTGGGCGGCGTGACAATCTATGGCCGGAGTGTTTAGCTTCTTTCTTCACTCACCTTCCTTTTTTTTTTCCTAAGTCTTTTCGTGGTTTGTTATATATGCAAATTTTCCCTCCATCTCATCACTCTCTCGCTCTGTCAGTCTATCTATCGCTTTCCCTACTACGTCTGCCTGAATTAACCCGTTCTCTCCCTGTGGTGTGGTTTTAGGTAGGGGTGGGGTGGGGGGAGGGGGGTGTGGGCATAGTTACCAGGCTTATGGGGAAATGGGCTAGGACTGAGATAGATAGACAGAATTTAGATAGATGAACTGGTCTATTGGATTTTTGGGCTTGTGGTCTTGGTTGTTTTGGTCCCAGGTCTCAAGCCATCAGTCTACAATCTACAACTTCATCTACTGGTATACTCAATTTGGTAAAGGTATATTAAGGTGTGAGTATGCTTTTACCAGTACTGTATATTACCTTTTAAGTATACTGGTAATTATTTTAAGTATTACAGTATGCTCCTTTAAGTATACTGATTAAGTATTTTTAGTACAGTATACTCTATTTCCTTTAAGTATAGTGATTGTTGTATTAAGTATTTTTATATCAGTATACTCTTTTTACTACAGAATACTTTTATTTTCACTACAGTATACTGGTTATATTTTCACTATAGTGTACGTTATATTTTTACTACAGTATACTGGTTATATTTTCACTACAGTATACTGGTTATATTTTCACTACAGTATACTTATATTTTCACTACAGTATACTTATATTTTCACTACAGTATACTTATATTTTCACTACAGTATACTTATATTTTCACTACAGTATACTTATATTTTCACTACAGTATACATTATATTTTCACTACAGTATATTTATATTTCCACTACAGTATACTGGTTATCTTTTCACTACAGTTTACTTATATTTTCACTGCAGTATACTAATATTTTTCACTTCAGTATACCCATATATTCACTATACAAATTACATATATTCCCATCTATGGTAAACTTATGTAAACTATATATGCTGACAGTAAACTAATTCACATATTTGTACTAAAAGGTATACTCTATCTTGCAGTATACCAGCTAAGTACTGTAATTCTAAGTATTTTGAGTACAGTAATTACTATATTTTTTGCTATGTACATAATTTTGAGTAGTGTTTTGTGTACTAAATTTGAGTACTGTGAATAAAATACTTAAGTTTTGCGTACAATTGAAAAGTACTAATTTTTTGAGTACAGTGAAAAGTACTAAATCTTTGAGTAAAAAAAGTACTATGAATTGATGTACCGTAATTTTGAGTACTGTCGCTTAAGTACAAAATTGAGTACTGTAATATTGTACTGGTATCAGCAACTCAAATTATTTTAAGTGTAACGTAAATTCAAATTATCTTTAACGTAAATTCAACTTAACGTAAGATTAATTTTAAGTAACGATTATTATTATTATTATTATTTTGCTATTAACAGTAAATGTATATAGAAAAATTGACTTTAAATTCAAATCTATGTCGATAATTTGAATTCATTTATAATTTTATATATATAGATTTAAGAACTATCACTACTAAGAGAATAGTAATAATAGTCAGGATGATAGACACCATACTTAGTTGTGGTGTCAGGAATAGTCATAGTGAAGGAAGGATAGTCAGTAGTCAAGATAGGCACCATACATAGTGGTGTCAGGATAGTGAAGGATAGTCAAGAATAATCACAATATAGGCACCATACATAGTTGTGGTGTCAGAATAGTGAAGGATAGTCATGATATAGGCACCATACACAGTTGTGGTGTCAGAATAGTGAAGGATAGTCATGATATGGGCACCATACATTGTAGTGGTGTCTTGAAATAGTACAGAAAGGATAGAGGGTAGTTACAGAAGTGAAGGATAGTAAACAGTAGGCACCATACATAGTTGTGGTGTCGTTAAATAGTCAGTAGTAGTCATGATAGCCCCAAGATAGTCACAGATAGTCAGGGTACAGGCACTCTCATAGGTACAGTTGGGCTGCCATTACAAGGAGGCTTTTGTGATGGCGGAACAACTGTATTATCAACGGTTGGCTGTATGTATTTTGTATTTACAGGGAGAAGACGACGGCTGCGACAAAGCCTGGGTACAAAGCTGGAGAGGACAGAGCAGGGGGATTGTGGAGACTGGGTGAGTGTTACCATCCACTCGATGTAGTTATTTTTTTTTTTTTATAGGGAAAATTGACACTTAACATACATTCATTTAAGCTGGAGAGGGGTAGAGTAGGGGGATTGTGGAGACTGGGTGAGTGTTACCGTCCACTCGCTTGATAGTTTATTTTTTTTATTTTTGAAAGGATAATTGCCTTGTAACGTTTACTTATGATTTTTTTCATGGAAAATTGGCAAAATTGTAATGCTTAATCTGTTGCCATCCACTCATATATTGTGGCTACTTAATTTTTGAGTGAAAATTGAGGCATGTAACTATCCACTCATTTGATGTCATTTCATATACTTTGAGGGAAAATTGACTACCATCCACTCATATAATGTGTTTTTTGAGAAATGATAATTTGTGACCATCCTCTCAAAACTATCCACTCATTGATGTAGCTATGTCTAAGGGAAAGTAATAATTGACAATGAAAAATGATTGAGTGATGATGATAAAAATGATGGTGGTGATAATAATAATAATAATTTTCTTCATAACAGTATAGGGGTCCCAGACGTTGCAGTACGCCCTAAAAAAAAAAAGTCAATGAAGCCCAAGAGTGTCGATACTGGAAGCCTTCTTTGTATCATGAATGCCCAAGAGTTGCGGGGTTCATGAAGGGGGCACGGGAAGCCTAGGAGTGTCGACGGTGAACTCTGGGATTGGGCAAGGCTGCAACGAGAGGAATTCCCTGGGTTGTTTTTGGAGGGGAAGTTCCTGCCTGGGACCCTGTTTGTGGCTGGTTTTCTGAAGGTGGGTTGATTGGCGTACGCTTGTTTGTAGCTAAGAACGTTTTTATTCGTAGCCAAGAGAACGTTACTTTATTCGTGTATCTATCTATAGCCCAACGCCCTAATCCGGCAAAGGGTGGCCACAGACAAAACACCTCCAAGTTGCTCTGTCACCCACCATTTGCATACCCTCAACTCACAGCTCACTCCCTCATATACCTCCACTCCAACCTTCCACCTCATCCCTGGTCTTCCCCTCCCTCTCCCTCCCTCCACCTCACCTACATATACCCTCTTAGTCAGTCTTTCACTCTCCATTCTCTCCACATGTCCAAACCACCTCAGTGTATTCCATCCCTCCACCTCATGCCCGGTCTCTCCCTCCCTCCACTTCACCTACATACACCCTCTTAGTCAGTCTCTCATTCTTTGTTCATAACTAAGAAAATAATACAGTAGAACCTCTTTGGTCTGGACCCCTTTGATCCGGATTTCTGTTAATTCAGACAAAATTTAAAAATAATAAGCTCCTAAAATGTTGAAAGTAATTCTACAAGTCATTTTCAGTATCGTCATGGAAAGCGATTGTCATTCGTTTAGTCTCGGATCACACTAGGTCGCAACATGGGCGCCTGTTTAAACACACGCTAGCATTCGTTCCATCAACTAGTTCACCAACCATTTATATTTTTTACGCTGTATTTCAAAAGTTAATCCTCCTTACAATGCCCCTTAATGCAAGTATAGCTTTTGCAATGAATAAAGGTGTTAAAAGGAGGAGTTTGCTTACACAAAAATGGGTCAGAATTTTCTGCAGTGTTTAATGATTACTGTAGGTTATTTTTGGTACTTAAATGTGCTTTACTTGTACATCAGACATTAGCGTCTTGCCCATATGGGCGTTATCAATATGCCAAAGATGACAATGTATTTTTTTTCCTACATAAGTTTTATTTTTATTCCAAATATTAGTTAATTAATTTTTTTTGTCCACATGGGCCTTAGTCACTTATTACAATTTAAAATGTAGGCTAGTTTCTTATCATGGCCTTACCTGTAAATTATGCAATACAAAACTATCGTACATGATTAGTTTGGTTATTTTAGTATCCTTTCATCCTTTGCAGTTACGTAGGGTTGACATATGGCACATATGTTAATTAACAAACATACCCTATGTAGATAGTTTTTGGTATGAACTGGAGATTACCCTGATGGTCCGGACAATCTGCTAATTCGGACAACACTTCCCCCCATATAGTCCGAATGAGAGAGGTTGTACTGTACTTCATACCTAAGAGAATTTTTACTTTATTCGTAGCTAAGATGATTATACAGGTAATATACTTTTTCCATAGCCAAGAAAATACTTTATTAGTAACTGATAATATTTGTATATTTAAGATTTATTTCATATTGTCTAATTTGGCCTAAAATTTGTGAAAAAAAAATCCTATTCACTGCAACTTGGGGGGGAAAAAAAAAAAAAAAAAAAAAAATCTTGACATAATTTTGATTTGTAGTTAAAGAATTCTTGATTCATAGTATAGATTTTTGTTGGTTTGCTTGTTCAGAAGAATTGCCATATACCTTTTGACACAAACTTTGGTTATACTCCTTTCACTCTAACTCGGCCAATATTAGCTGATGGCAGTGTTGGTGGTGATTATTGTAGAATTAGATGATTAGTTAATTTTAGTGTTAATTCTAGCATAAATTTTTTCCTGTTTGTCCTATAAGTGTAGCCATTATTGTGGTGTTAATTTTGGTGTTAATTTCCTGTTTTTCCTTGCAGTGTGGCCACAGGTGCGGGGCTGCCCAACTCTCGCGTGATCCGGGAGGCATGGCCAGACACCCTTGCTCCATTTCGACCCCATAGCTGGCTGCCCAATGACTGTATGACCTGGGACTAAAGGGTGGAGAAGGTGGGAGGCTGTAGGTGCGGTTAGTCAATCCAGCGGCGGTCGGGTAGCGGAGTTCGGGTGGTGGAGTCTCGAAGACTGAGCCATGCGGGGCACTCCCAATAGTCTTGTAGGCCCGCCACTTCGCCAGCCAGCGCCAGTCGTTGAAGCGTCGGTGGTGGATATACAAGGTGGGTTTGACGAGCACTATACTATCTATCAATCTATAGCCCGACGCCCTAATCCCGCAAAGGGTGGCCACAGACAAAATGCCTCCGAGTCGCTCTGTCACCCACCATTTGACTGCCCTCCCCCCAACTCTCTCCCCTCTCCCTCATATACCTCTCAACTCCATCCCTCCACCTCATCACTATACCCCTACAGTAAAAATAAGGTCGATTTTAAGAGCAGTATACCCCTACATCACTATATATACCCCTACAGTAGAAATAAAATGGATTTTACCACTATACCCCTGCTAAACTCATTTCACTTCTACTTGGTTCAGGGGAGGCTAGGTAGAAGAGTTGAGAGGAAGGATGGGACTGGAATGTATTGGTGTTGAGGATGAGGGGTATATGAGAGACTAATGAGTGTGTCAGGGAGGGGGAGGCCAAGAATGAGATGGATGGAGAGGTTAATGAGAGACTGATGGGGAGAGGAGGGGGAGGCTAAGGATGAGGTGGGTTTCAAGACTTGATAGGTGGTTTGGCCATGTGGAGAGGATGGAAGAGACTGACGAGGAGAGTGTGAGTGAGGTAGAGTGGGGAAGAGGGAGGCCAAGGATGAGAGGGAGGGATGGAGTGGAGAGGTATACGAGACTGATGGGAGTGTGAGTGAGGTGGAGGGAGGGGGATGCCAAGGATGAGATGGAGGGATGGAGAGGTATATGAGTGGGGTGTGTGAGCTGGGGGCAGGGCAGTGAAATGGCAGGGGACAGGGCGACATGGAGGTGATTTGTTTGTGGCCACCGCTTATGGGATTAAGGCGTCTGGCAATAGATAGATAGATAATAGTGTATATATATTAATTTGGCTCTATATTAATCCATCCGTCAGTTTTCTTTCCGTTTTCAAACCATTTTTTTTTTAATCATACCTTAGTACATAGAAAACAAAGTTCTATGGAAATTCTAGTATTTTTTTTTTTAGGTATATATACACTAATGACTTTTTATATATATGTACAATTTTTTTTTTTTTGATTTGCAGGGAGGTGAAAAAACCTGCCCCAAAAAAGTATATTGGAAGCAGCACATCTCTTGCAACTGAAAAATGGGTCTTGCTGCAGGCCCAGACAGTACTTGCAACACTGTATGGTGAGTGATTTATTCTGGTTATCCACTCATTTGATGTTCTGCTTTAGGTGTCTGCCCTCTCCTCTGTTCATTCCTTCCTCCTCTGTCTTTCCTTCCTCCTCTGTCTTTCCTTCATCCTTTCCTCTTCCTTCTGCCTGTGGGTCACTTTACACTCCCTCTTCTGTCTCTTTCCTTCATCCTTTCCTCTTCCTTCTGCCTGTGGGTCACTTTACACTCCCTCTTCTGTCTCTTTCCTTCATTCTTTCCTCTTCCTTCTTCCTATGAGTGACTTTACACTCCCTCTTCTGTCTTTCTTTCCTTCATTTTCCTCTTCCTTCTGCCTGTGGGTGACTTTACACTCCCTCTTCTGTCTCTTTCCTTCATTCTTTCCTCTTCTGCCTGTGGGTGACTTTACACTCCCTCTTCTTTCCTTCATTCTTTCCTCTTCCTTCTGCCTATGGGTGACTTTACACTCCCTCTTCTTTCCTTCATTCTTTCGTCTTCCTTCTGCCTGTGGATGACTCTACACTCCCTCTTCTTTCATTCCTTCATTCTTTCCTCTTCCTTCTGCCTGTGGGTGACTCTACACTGAGTGACAAGCCAAATGGCATACAGTAGACAGATTTGGTGGTTCAGTGGTGAGATTTGCCTTTGCTGATGAAGTTGGAAGAGGTTATATATTCACCTGTGTTTGTTTTTGTCCACACACTATCTCCAGAAGTTCAGTAAATGTCAGTACAATTTTATGGAAGTGTGATTGTGTTGTATAGGATGGTATTTGATGACTTGGTTGGAGTTCGTTTATGTAAGGGCCTATGTAGAGAGGATGGAGGGTGAAAGACTGACGAGGAGAGTGTATGTGAGTGAGGTGGAGGGGGGGGGAGGCTGAGGATGAGATGATGGAGTGGAGAGGTATATGACAGAGGGGGGTGAGAGTTGGGAGCAGGGCTATGAAATGGCAGGGGACAGGGCGACGTGGAGGCGATTTGTTTGTGGCCACCCTGTACGGGATTAAGGCTTCTGGCAGTAGATAGATAGATTATGGTAAATATTAAGTATTTTCTATTGCCTCACACAGAAAACAATAATTTTTCTTTTCATTAATAAATAGAGAAATATTCCACATCTGCCTTCATGTATGTATGTATAATTTTCTTGGAAATTTATCTATACTGTAGTTCCATTGCTACCTATATAACTTTTTTCATGATTTCCAGTTTTTGAAAAAGTAAATATATTGAAAGATTTTTTATTGTAATTTTTTGTGTAAAGAATTGTGTATATTTGATTATGACCACTGCCACCACAACTACCACAATCACCTCCCTCCTACCTTCACCACCACCACCTCCCTCCTACCTTCACCACCACCACCACCTCCCTCCTACCTTCACCACCACCACCTCCCTCCTACCTTCACCACCACCACCTCCCTCCTACCTTCACCACCACCACCACCACCACCTCCCTCCTACCTTCACCACCACCACCACCACCACCACCTCCCTCCTACCTTCACCACCACCACCTCCCTCCTACCTTCACCACCACCACCACCACCACCTCCCTCCTACCTTCACCACCACCACCACCACCTCCCTCCTACCTTCACCACCACCACCTCCCTCCTACCTTCACCACCACTACCACCACCTCCCTCCTACCTTCACCACCACTACCACCTCCCTCCTACCTTCACCACCACTACCACCTCCCTCCCTCCTACCACAATCACTACCACCACCTCCCTCCTACCATCACCACCACTATCACCTCCCTCCCTCCTACCACCACCACTACCACAACCACCACATCCTAACATCCTCTATCCCCATTCCAGATAAAGAACAAGATGGGTGATAAGGAGAGAGTATCCAAAAGAAATCCAGTGCAAAGAAAAACAAGGAGAGTGATGGCCAAGAACAAACACTACCCATGCTGACCATGAATGATCAAGATTTACAAGAATTATCAAGATTAATTTGCAAGAATTTTTCAAGACATGCAAGAATTTTCAAGATTAATTTATAAGAATTTTCAAGATTAATTTGCAAGAATTTTGAAGTTCCAAGAATTAAAAAAAGAAATAGTTGCAAGAGTTTTCAGTATTAAGAGATGTAAGAATTTTCAAGATTACTTTTTCAAGAATTTTTTAGTTGCCAAGAATTTCCGAAAAATAAGAAGGAATAAATCACCCATAGAAATGCCCTAAGGTTTGGCTTTGTGGCTTGGAGCTGATTGGAGACAGTGTGGCTGTGAGTATTTGTATCTATTTCTATATCTACTCCATTTATCTACTTATCTACTCATTCATCTACCCACATACACTACCTGCATACCTACTAACATACCCACTACCTACCTACATACATGCACTCTACCTGCTTACCTACATACATACACACTACCTACCTACCTACCTACATACATACATACATACACACTACCTACCTACCTAAATACATACACACTACCTACCTACCTACCTAAATACATACACACTACCTACCTACCTACCTAAATACATACACACTACCTACCTACCTACCTAAATACATACACACTACCTACCTACCTACCTAAATACATACACACTACCTACCTACCTACCTAAATACATACACACTACCTACCTACCTACATAAATACATACACACTACCTACCTACCTACATAAATACATACACACTACCTACCTACCTACATATATACACACTACCTACCTACCTACCTAAATACATACACACTACCTACCTACCTACATAAATACATACACACTACCTACCTACCTACATATATACACACTACCTACCTACCTACATATATACACACTACCTACCTACCTACATATATACACACTACCTACCTACATACATATATACACACTACCTACCTACATACATATACACACTACCTGCCTACCTACATACATACATACATACTACCTGCCTACCTACGGTACATACCCACTACCTGCCTGCCTACGGTACATACCCACTACCTGCCTGCCTACGGTACATACCCACTACCTGCCTGCCTACGGTACATACCCACTACCTGCCTGCCTACGGTACATACCCACTACCTGCCTGCCTCGGTACATACCCACTACCTGCCTGCCTACGGTACATACCCACTACCTGCCTGCCTACGGTACATACCCACTACCTGCCTGCCTACGGTACATACCCACTACCTGCCTGCCTACGGTACATACCCACTACCTGCCTGCCTACGGTACATACCCACTACCTGCCTGCCTACGGTACATACCCACTACCTGCCTGCCTACGGTACATACCCACTGCCTGCCTACCTACATACCCACTACCTACCTACCTACATACCCACTACCTACCTACATACATACATACCCACTTCCTACCTACCTACCTACATATATACACACTACCTACCTACCTACATATATACACACTACCTACCTACCTACATATATACACACTACCTACCTACCTACATATATACACACTACCTACCTACCTACATATATACACACTACCTACCTACCTACATATATACACACTACCTACCTACATACATATATACACACTACCTACCTACATACATATACACACTACCTGCCTACCTACATACATACATACATACTACCTGCCTACCTACGGTACATACCCACTACCTGCCTGCCTACGGTACATACCCACTACCTGCCTGCCTACGGTACATACCCACTACCTGCCTGCCTACGGTACATACCCACTACCTGCCTGCCTACGGTACATACCCACTACCTGCCTGCCTACGGTACATACCCACTACCTGAATGCCACAGGTACATACCCACTACCTGCCTGCCTACGGTACATACCCACTACCTGCCTGCCTACGGTACATACCCACTACCTGCCTGCCTACGGTACATACCCACTACCTGCCTGCCTACGGTACATACCCACTACCTGCCTGCCTACGGTACATACCCACTACCTGCCTGCCTACGGTACATACCCACTACCTGCCTGCCTACGGTACATACCCACTACCTGCCTGCCTACGGTACATACCCACTACCTGCCTGCCTACATACATACCCACTACCTGCCTGCCTACGGTACATACCCACTACCTGCCTGCCTACGGTACATACCCACTACCTGCCTGCCTACGGTACATACCCACTACCTGCCTGCCTACGGTACATACCCACTACCTGCCTGCCTACGGTACATACCCACTGCCTACCTACCTACATACCCACTACCTACCTACCTACATACATACCCACTTCCTACCTACCTACATACATACATACCCACTTCCTACCTACCTACATACATACATACATACCCACTTCCTACCTACCTACATACATACATACCCACTTCCTACCTACCTACATACATACATACCCACTTCCTACCTACCTACATACATACATACCCACTTCCTACCTACCTACATACATACATACCCACTTCCTACCTACCTACATACATACATACCCACTTCCTACCTACCTACATACATACATACCCACTTCCTACCTACCTACATACATACATACCCACTACCTACCTACCTACATACATACATACCCACTACCTACCAACATACAGTACATACACACACACATACCCACCCACATCCACATCTTTCCACATATCTACCCACACCTACCTACATACCTACCAACATACAGTACATGCATACCTACCCTCATCTTCCCACATACATCTACATCTTCCCACATATCTACCCGCATATTCATCTACTTGTATGAAAGGGTATGTGAGTGAATTTGTGGAGAGGATGGAGAGACTAACTAGGAGTGAGTGAGGTGGAGAGGGAGACCAAGGATGAGATGGAGGGATGGAGTGGAAAGGTGTGAGACTAACTTGGAGAGTGAGGGGGAGACCAAGGAGGAAATGGAAGGATGGAGTAGAGGCTTGAGACTAACTAGGAGAGTATGAGTGAGGTGGAGAGGGAGACCAAGGATGAGATGGAGGGATGGAGTAGAGATGTGTATGAACTTAACAAGGAAAGAATGCGGGATGGAGGGGTATACGAGAGAGGGGCATAAGTTGCGGGGAGGGCAGGGAAGAGGGTGACGTGGATGTGATTTGTTTGTGGCCACCCCTTATGGGCTTAAGGTGTCTGGCAATATAGATAGATTATTATTATTAACCCTTTGAGATTCGTATGACTTTCAATCATTTCAAATCCAACCTCATAGTTTCCGATGACGCTTAAAATACTCATTTTGAGACATTTACATTTACGTTTGAGTCATAATAGAGGCCGAGGATGAGATGGAGGGATGGGGTGGAGAGGTATATGAGATACGGGGGTGTGAGTTGGGAGCAGGGCAGTGAAATGGTGGGGGACAGGATGACATGGAGGTGATTTGTTTGTGGCCACCTCGAACGGGATTGAGGCGTCTGGCAATAGATAGATAGAACAAAGAGGCCGGGGCATGATATCAGGGAATGGTTGCTCTGTGTCTGACTCATGGCTTTGTTTCTTTATAACTTTATTCTTGGTGAATATTTTTCCACATCATATAAAGTTTTTGGTTTTCACCTAACTTCAACTTGTCATTTTGACTTTTTTTCTTTGTTTTCCTTTTATGAACATACTGCGATAAAGTACAACTATTCAGCTTCAAAATAACACCACAAGCAGCATCCTATCATAAAAAGTGGATTTACGCTGATCAATCAAAGAAAAACTAGTGCAAAGCGAATATGCAGCTGAGACTAAAATAAAATTGTGCATCTCTCTCCTTTCGCTTTTTGCACAAAGAAATGCAAAAATTACCATAATCTGTATATCATTGTAAAGGTAATTTATTGTAGTTTTGCATGGTTTAAACCAAATTTACACATCTTTACCCATTATTTTTTGACAAATATTTCTGTACGGCAAGGTTTAAGATTTTTGCTTTAAAGTAGCACCAAAACCATCATTCTAGTAAAATATCTTACTGCGAAGATGTGGGTCAGCGTGAGTAATGTGCCCGGCCTTAAAACCTGATAGGGGTATTATTATTATTGTTGATTTTAGTATTTAGTGTTATTTTTCTTACTAGTGTTATTATAAGTGTTATTTTTTATTATTAGTGTTATTTTTTATTATTATTATTATTATTATTATTAGTGTTAATCTGTTACATAGCGTCTTTCCATAGCGCTTCATGACTAGCATCATATTGTTAATTGATAATTGCTAAATTGACTGAGGGAGGGGGAGGAGAGGTATATGAGAGAGGGGGGTGTGAATTGGGAGCAGGGCAGTGAAATGGCAGGGGACAGGGCGACGTGGAAGCGATTTGTTTGTGGCCACCCCATACGGGATTGAGCAATCTGGCAATGCATAGATAGAGAGATAAATTGACTGACTAGGAGTGTTTAGTCATGCAAGAGACTGACAAGGAGAGATTAAATTCATGCAAGAGACTGACTAGGACAGTCATGCAAGATTGACGAGGAGAGAAGTCATGCTAGAGACTGACTAGGAGAGAATTTAGTCATACTAGAATCTGACTAGGAGTGTCATGTGAGAGACTGACTAGGAGTTTAAATTTATGCAGGAGACTGACTAGGAGAGAATGTTATAATAAATATTTGGTAGAGACTGACTAGGAGAGTGTTCAAAATATTTGGTGATATAATGTTTAATAATTCTCTCTCTCTCTCTCTCTCTCTCTCTCACATTTTTGGTAATACTATAATTTTCTCTACAGGACCCACTATCTCCCCCTCTCTCCTGGCTGGGCTCAACTCATCTCACCGTGGGGCTCAGTTTTGGCTCATCTCAGCGTCCTCTCCTTGGCTGAGATCACCTCCTGTGGTCCCTAAGCAAGTAAGTTCTCTCTCTCTCTCTCTCTCTCTCTCTCTCTCTCTCTCTCTCTTTGTCTCTCTCGCTCATTTAACCCATGGATTGTGTAAATTTTTTTTTTTTTTTAATCCCATCCCATGGTGCTCAAAAAATGAAGGAATTTTTTTTAAATTTTTAATTTGAAGATAAACATTCAGGGCATCATCTGATAATAATAATAATAATAATCTCTCCGCCTTTGTGTAGCACCATGCGTATAAGTTTGTGTAGGGGAGTAATGAGAAAATTAGTGTCTTAGTTTTTGTGTATAAATTTGAAGATAAACATTCAGGGCATCATCTGGTGAAAATAATAATAATAATCTGTCTTTGTGTAGCGCCATGTGTAAGTCTGGGTAGGGGTAAAGTAGTGACCCAAAAAAAAAAAAAAAAAAAAGTTTTTTATATACTTGAAAATAAACATCCAGGGCATCATCTGGTAAAATAATAATAGTAATAATCTCTCCATCTTTGTGCAGTGCCATGGGTATGTTTACATAGGGAAGTAGTGAAGAAATTATAGAAAAAGTCTTAGTTTTTGTGTATTATAAACTTAAAGAAAAACATCCAGGGCATCATCTGGTGAAAAAAGAAAATAATAATAATAATCTGTCTGTGTAGTGGCAAGCGTAAGTTTCTCTAGGGGTGTAGTTTTTAGTGTGAGGAAGAAGGAACCAAAGGCTGAGCCCGCAATTATTGTCCCTTCCAAGAGAACAACAAAATACAAGAGAGCCAAATTCAAGATCTGATCATTTTGAGATGCCTGGACACACTGAGTTTGAAAGACTGGAGATCATAGGAAGCAGGATATACAGTCAGGGGGAGACAGTTCCAGAGTTGACCTGTTTCGCGTTAACTTTACTCACAATCCACGGGTTAAAATTCTGCTTTTTACAATACTTGTAATTTTTTATTTTAGAATTAGCTACATGAATTATTTTAGGAAGTGATTTTGATTTTGCATTTCCTAAAAATATTTTGGAAGGTGATTTTCTGATGTTTGGATTTGAATTTATATGTTTGGTGGTAGGTGGGGGTGCTCTCCATCCACTCGCTCAATGTAGTGCTGCTCTAAGATATACCAAAGACCATTGCTCACTATATATAAATTTTTTTTTTTGTCAGTTGATGAAGAAAGAGAATTATGGCTTGCACTAGAAAGAAAAATCAAATACCTAGTTACTTTTATTGCTATTATAACTTTGCCTGTGATTTTTTATTTATATCAAAATTATATTACCTGGCCAAAGTTTGTCACCTTATTGTGTAATATATGGAAACAGAAGAAACGTATGTATATTTTGAAAAGTTTGCATCATTTAACGTACAAGAGAATAATGTGTAATAGAGACAGAATTCATGTAACATACGTTCCTTGAATTTTATTAATATTATAACTTTGCCACAAGCCTTAGATTTTGTTATATCAAAATTATATTACATGGTGAGGTTTTGTTGTCTATCCACTGCGAGACTCCTCAGTCCCGTTTGGGGTGGCCACAAACAAATCGCCTCCACGTTGTCCTGTCCCCCGCCATTTCACTGCCCTGCCTCCAACTCACACCCCCCTCTCTCATATACCTCTCCACCCCATCCCTCCATCTCATCCTCGGCCTCCCCTCCATCCTCTCCACATGGCCAAACCACCTCAATATGTTGTCACCTTATGTGAAATATTTGAACTGAAGAAACTAAAGATATATACAGTATTTTAACATGGACAGTTTGCATCACTTAACGTACAAGAGGATAATGTATTTTAGATAGAACTCATTTACGTTCCTTCAGTTTTAGAAGAGGATGGTAAAATAATGAAAAAAAATCTGTATTGCCAGACACCATAATCCCGCAAAGGGTGGCCATTTGACACTGAGTTAGTTGTTTTACGGGGAGGGGCAACAACCCTCCGCCAACCCACTTGACACGTAGAGAGCACATATGGTTTGGTTATATGGTTACCACTCAGCATTGTAAATGGTTTTTTGGCTTACAGGAAACCATTTGGCTTGTCAGTCAATGTAAAGCCACCTGTAAAGGAAAGAAAAATAGTAAGAAGTGACAGGAAAGATGGGAGAAATAGAGAGAGAGGAGGACAGACACAAAAAGAATGATAAAGGCTAAGGAAGTAGTAGGCAGCACTACATCGTGAGTGGATGATGGTGAGAAATAGGGAGAGAGGAGGGCAGGCACAGAAAAAGAATGATAAAAGCTCAGGAAGTAGGCAGCACTACATCAAGTGAGTGGATGATGGTCGCCAGCACCTACCACAAATAAATAATAAAACATGTACCAATTGAATATCACGTAAGCCTCAATGAGTCTTTGGATGAGAAAATGATGTCAGAAGGCCAATAAGTCCAGTGACAATGAATGTAGATACGAAAGCCACCCCTTGCAGGATTATGCTGTCTGGCAATAGATAGATAGACAAATGGCCACGCTTTATGGGATTATGGCGTCTGGCAGTAGATAGACAAATGGCCACCATTTATGGGATTATGGCATCTGGCAATAGACAAATGGCCACCTCTTATGGGATTATGGCGTTTGGCAGTAGATAGATGGACAAATGGCCACCCCTTACGGGATTATGGCGACTGGCAATAGATAGATAGACAAATGGCCACCCCTTATGTGATTATGGCATCTGGCAATAGATATATAGACAAATGGCCACCCCTTATGGGATTATGGCGTTTGCCAATAGATACACATATGCAAAATACACTCAAAAACATGCATGGGTGATATTTATTATTATTATTTTAGTGACTACATTGATCTATAATTTTGCAGTATATATTTATCAAATGTATTACTGACTTTGATGGTGTATAATTTTGCTGTGTGTTTCTTTTCAGTATTTGGTGTGTATTATATTTAGTGTTTATTATATGCTGTGGAAAGAATGTATGCCTCTCTCTCTCTCTCTCTCTCTCTCTCTCTCTCTCTCTCTCTCTCTCTCTCTCTCTCTCTCTCTCTCTCACACACACACACACACACACACACACACACACACACACACACACACACACACACACACACACACACACACACACACACACACACACACACACACACACACACACACACACACACACACACACACACACACCACACACACACACACACACACACACACACACACACACACACACACACACACACACACACACACACACACACACACACACACACACACACACACACACACACACACACACACACACACACACACACACACACACACACACACACACACACACACACACACACACCACACACACACACCACACACACACACACACACACACACACACACACACCACACACACACACACACACACACACACACACACACACACACACACACACACACACACCTTAAACATCTTTGTATGAAGGTCCCTAACACCCGTTCTTTAGTGATTTATTTAACATATTACCATTCTCTTCAGTCAATTATTTTTTGGTTAAGCTCCCTAACACCTTTCCCTTAGTGATTTATTTTGCTTTTTACACCTTTCCATCCCTGTCATTTAAAATATTCAAGTACAGTATTGCCCTAACTCCTGTTCTTAATTGATTTATTTTGCTTTTTACACTTTGCCATCTTGTCATATAAATTTTTTGCTGTCCACTCTTGTCAATGTAATCAGCATAAGTTTGATAGCAACCAGCGTATCCCAGAATTAATTGCTAAGAGAGAGGTCTTAGGGAAAAATATACCCAGAATAGAGGTAAATTTGACTAGTAACCAAGGAGACTCATTCATATACTTCATAATTGCTCGTGATGGCCAGGTATAATCATGTTTTAGGCAGAATTTGACTAGTAACCAAGGAGACTCATTCCTACCTCATAATTACTCAGTGTATAGCCAGGTATAGTCATCTTATAGGCAAAATTTGACTAGCAATCATAGAGACTCATTCATACCTCTTAATTCCTGACTGTATAGTCAGGTATAGTCATCTTGTAGGCAGAATTGGACTAGGAACCAAGGAGACTCATTTGTACCTCATAATTCCTCAGTGTATAGCCTGGTATAGTCAGATTGTAGGCAGAATTTGACTAGTAACCAAGGACTCATAATCATTCTTAAGTGTATGGCTAGTGACCAAGGAGACTCGTACCTAATAATTCCTCAGTGTATAGCCAGGTATGGTCAGATTGTACGGGAAATTTGACTAGTAACCAAGGAGACTCATTTGTACAGTCGGCCTAAGAAGTGACGTCAGAGTATCCATAAGATTTCAGTCGGCAATAAGTCACATACACTGAGATGGTTTGATCATGTGGAGAGGATGGAAGGTGAAAGACTGACGAAGAGAGTGTATGTGAGTGAGAGGGAGGGGGAGGCTGAGGATGAGATGGAGGGATGGGATGGAGAGGTATATGAGAGAGGGGGGTGTGAGTTGGGAGAGGGGCAGTGAAATGGCGGGGGACAGGGTGACGTGGAGGTGATTTGTTTGTGGCCACCCCGAACGGGATTGAGGAGTCTGGCAATAGATAGATAAACTCACATACTCTTCCTTATATCATATATCTCTCATTATATATCTTTCATTATATCTTTACAGAAAATAAGAAGATATCAAAGTACCAATATATTTCAAAATCTCAGGAGGCAGTTTGTCAGTTAATAAGAAATCATAAATGGAACTAATTTAATTTTCACATCTATCGTTCAGGGACAGTCGGGAATAATTTGTGAAGTTAAAAGGTAGTATGGTAACACGCAATAATTTTTTAGTAGTACTAGTGTAAGTGACATGGAGGCGAATTGTTTGTGGCCATCCCTAGGATTAAGGTGTCTGGCAATGGATAAAGCCTGAATAGGAGAGTGCCTCAATAAAGAAATTAAAATATTCATTGTTATAAACTAATTTTCGTTACAGTATTAAGGAGTAATTGAGAATGAAAGACTGACTAAGAGGGTGTATGTAGGTGAGGTGGAGGGGGGAAGAGGGAAGGATAGTCCGAGGATGAGGGGGAGGGATGGAGTTGAGAGGTATATGAGGGGAGGGGGGTGAGTTGGGGAAGGGCAGTCAAATGGTGGGTGACAGAGCGACTTGGAGGCATTTTGTCTGCGGCCACCCTTTGCGGGATTAGGGCATCAGGCTATAGATAGATAGAATTTAAAGTCTTACTGTATTTCAGTTTCCAATGTCTGCATGTCCGACGGTGACAAACGGGAAGGTGGTGTACATATGTCAGTGTGTTGTTGTATATGTTTTGATTAAGCACAAAAGGAGAACATTTACTGAAAGAGTTATTACACTGCATTTGGCCAGTCTTCCTTTATGAAAAGTCTCTATCTATTGCCAGACGCCTCAATCCCGTTTGGGGTGGCCGCAAACAAATCGCCTCCGCGTCGTCCTGTCCCCTGCCATGTCACTGCTCTGCTTCCAACTCACACCCCTACTCCTCCCCTACTTTGGTCCAGTATTACCTTCAGTGTAGGTGGTAATCTTTATAGTGTGAGAGCACCCCTTTGTGTGAGTAGGCACAGCAAACAGTTTGTCTATCTATCTATCTAGCCCTATTAGCAAAGGGTGGCCACAGACAAAACGCCTCCAAGTCGCTATCACCCACCATTTGACTGGCCTCCCCCAACTCACTCCCCCCTCCCTCATATACAGTTGGTAACACTAATTTTAACATTGAACATCTTTTAAAATAAAGCATATGATAGTCTCCATGATTAGCAAACAGTATAATCTTGTAATGTTAGCTATTTTTACTACTTATTATTAAAGATTGGCATTTGTTTTTAAAAAAATATTGTGTAAGATAATGCATACAGGCTTTGGAGAACCTGTACCATAGGAAAGAATTGGTGTCAGACATAGCTTCAGATTGGTTTATGCGGTCAGTAATCATCATCGGGACCTCCTTTCCCACCGTAGGGCAGGGTGGTGTGTAGCATAGTCCAGACAGCCAAAAACTTGCCCAGTCCAATAGGCCACACTTCCATTCACTCACCATTCAAGCCCCTGGAATCCTGGCTCTCTCTGATATGCCAAAAACATTCACCACATCCATTTGGTGAGACATGCCTTCAAAGGGGTTCATGTAGTCAGTAATAACCCTACGAATACGCCTTGGCTGGTTAGGTTAGATGACTAAAGGAAACGATTGTAAATGTGTTTGAGAATCTTACTCCTGTACTTTAGGAAATATTCAGCACCACACACAGCTTCAAAGGGGTTCACGTAGTCAGTAATAACCCTACGAATACGCCTTGGCTGATCATACCAATTTTGACAACATTTCTGATCAATATAATTAGTAGAAATATTGAAATATAAATTGGAAGTGGATACAGTACCTCACCTGTTTTTGTTTTGTCATTGTAAATTAACCATAGGGGCCTTCAAATTCAACAGTGTTCTTTGCACAAGGGCACTATAATATGGAATCCTGGCTCTTTCTGATACACCATAAACATTCACCACATTCTGTAGCTTCATATAAACATATCCGATAGTCAATGCAGTCAGTAATAACCCAGCGAATACGCCCTGGCTGGTTATACCGATTTTGACTATATTTCTGTCTCGGATAATAAAGGCTATTATAATATGGTGAAGGGGCATCCAAAGGGGTGCTATGAGACTCATTGCGGATTCCAATACTACACTGTTGTAACCCTCTCCCATTCACCGGGGAACACACTCCCTTTTGTGCGTTACAATTACTGTACGGATAGGGCCGTGTATCCTTTCCGTAGCACTTGACTAGTATCGACATTCTAGTGTTAACCCTCTCGTTACTGGAGGACATAGGTTGCATCCAACCATGGGCAAGTGCTCATGATGTGAGCTGGGCTGAGTGCTGTTTCTGCACTGGCAGTACTTCCTAAACATGTTATCCTCACACCCTTAGTCATGCTTATGGTGTTGAGAAAAACTTTTGGCAAATTCGGATTATATGCTGATTTACAATGTTTATTCTTTCCTTCGTGTTTTCTCATACAAATATAGTCATCGTCATAAAGAAATTGCGGTTGCTTATGGTGTCGATAAATGTTTGATGAATACGAATTAAACTCTGATTTACGATGTTTATTCTTCTTCGTGTTTTCTCATACAAATATCGTCACCCTCATACAGAAACTGCCTGTCAGTTTTTGTCGATTTCTGGATATTTGCCTGAATCAATTCTTCATCTCTATTCCCTGTTACACCATAGACTTAAAACTAATAAACATGTATGTACAGTACAGTATATGTATGTATATGTACAGTATATTGTCACTCTCATAAAGAAATTGCTTAAGTCATGTGATAGGAAACGTTAGGAGGAATACACTGAGGTGGTTTGGCCATGTGGAGAGGATGGAGGGTGAAAGACTGACGAAGAGAGTGTGTGTGAGTGAGGTGGAGGGGAGAAGAGGGAGGAGGAGGCCGAGGATGAGATGGAGGGATGGGGTGGAGAGGTATATGAGAGAGGCGGTTGTGAGTTGGGAGCGAGGCAGTGAAATGGCGGGGAACAGGGCGACGTGGAGGTGATTTGTTTGTGCTCACCCCGAACGGGATTGAGGCGTCTGGCAATAGATAGATAGATTTTTCGGGTATTTCTGGATTTCTGCCCAAATTCATCACGTGGCACACCCATTGGTATGGCTGCCTCTGCCTGGTCTAGGGTGTGAGAGGTCTAAAATGCACCTCAAGTTTCTGCCTGACCCATTGGAAAGTTTGGAGACTGGCTTTTCATTATTTTCCAAAGTAGAAAAAATGACTTGGGCAGTTTCTTTATGAGGGTGACGATATGTTTTATGGTAACTGTTACCGACAGAGAGTTTTAGGAAATTTCATTAGCTACATTTTGGTATACAAACATTTAATGTGGGACAATTTGGGTCGGTTTTCTGTACCACAAAAGGAAATTATTTTACGATGGTGTTACAGTGTGGGAGCGGTGTTTTGCACGGTCAAAGATGTTGCTAATTTATTTTCTTCCCTGCCTTTATTTATGCCTCTGTCTGCATAATTTTTTATTCACGTAATCCAAAACAGTTCTACTTGCCTATGGTGTTGATAAAAACGTTTGGCGAATATGAATTATGCGCGGCATGCGGAACAACACACCAAGACGCAAAAAAACTCTAAAGCAAAAGAGGGGTGTTTTGCATGGCCAGAGTTGTTGATAAATTATTTTTTTCGCCTGCCTTTATTTATGCCTCTGTCTGTAGGGGTGTGGCGTGCGGAACAATACACTGAGACGCAAAAAAAAATCTCTAAAGCAAAATAGTTAAGGGACAGTTTTGTTGGACGCAGCTTGTCATACTGTACATTAACAAGCGGGTGAGATTAGGTTTGATGCAGCCTTCATCATTCAGTATCGAAAGGGTTGATTTATTGCTACTCTGTTTCCATAGCACTTCTTTGTGACTAGCATCATATTCTAGTGTTAATCTATTGCTACACTTCTTGCCATAGCACTTCTTTGTGACTAGCTGTCATATTCTAGGGTTAATCTATTGCTACTCTTCTTGCCATAGCACTTCTTTGTGACTAGCATCAATTTCGTGTTAATAGGTACATATTCGAATTCAAGATGTAGAGATGGCAATTTTTAATGGCACTTCTTCGTGACTAGCATCATATTCTAGTGTACAGTAATAGGTACTTGTCGGCATTAAAGATGGAGAGATGGCACTTTTAGTCCGTTAACATAAATAAAATCTTAGGCATGTATATACGGATTATTTTTTCTTTTACCATATACACAAAATATAGTACCACAACTCTACACTCTTCCCCTAGCACTTCTTCGTGACTAGCATGATTATCCACACCTCACTTGATTTTACACATATATTTTAATGTATAAATGTAATATCTAATTTTGAGTTTTTTTTTTTCTTATATATTATTCTGTATACAATTATTTTTATTTTAATCTCTTATGCAATGTATTTTTGTAATGGAGAAATGTTAGGTTGCTTATTGTATTGTAATTGATTTTGTGTTGCATTACTCTTGTTTTCTGTGTACCTACCTGCCTACCTACCATTCTACCTATGTTCCTTCCTACCTGCCTACCTCCTTCCTGCCTGTCTTTCTACATTTCTTCCTTCTGTTCCTTTCTTCATTTTTCTTTCCTTCTTCCATTCTTCCCTTCTTCCTTTCTTCCCTCCTTCCTTCATTTCTTTCCTTCTTCGTTTCTTCTCTCCTTCCATCATTTCTTTCCTTCCTTCCCTCTTCCTCCCTTCATTTCTTTCTTCTGTTCCTTTCTTCCCTCCTTCATTCCCTCTTCCCTTACTCCTTCATTTTTTTCCTTCTTCCCTTCCTCCTTCATTTCCTCCCTTCTTCCCTCCTTCCTTCCTTTCTTTCCTTCCCTCTTCCTCCCTTCACTTCTTTCTTCCCTTCATTTCTTGGTTTCTTGGTTCCTTCCTTCCTCCATTCCTGCCTTTCTCATTTTTTCCTTCCTTTTTACCTACATTCCTTCCTCCTTCCTGCCTACCTTTGTTCCTACCTACTGATCTTCCTGTTTCTCTCTCCCTCCCTCTCCCCCTACCTACTGTTTCTCTCCCCCTACCTACTCACTCACTCCCTCCATCCACCCCTCCCTATACTCTTTCTCAGGTCAGTTCATTTTTCAGTTCAATTACAATTCAAAATAAAATTTTAATCGATTCCAGTTCACATCATTCGTAAAAAAAAATCTTCAAATCAAGTTCATTGTGGTCGATATCTCATTCAGTTGAAATGTTTTCAAGTCAGAATCAATTTTAATCTCCCCAGCACCATTAATCTAAAGGAAAGAAAGAAAAATTGTTCAAATTAACATCTTTATTATCAGTCTGGCACACTGACAGGAACTAAACTTTTAAATATTTACATTTATTTAAAACATGAATTATGCAGGAAATAGTTTGTTAAATGTAAATATAAATTTAATAGATAACTTCATTTGATAAAAATAATATTTTTAACTTTCTTTGTGATAGCAAACTGTATTTTATTGAGTATACTGTAAGTTAATTATTGTACAATAATGAATTCGTATATTACAATATAAATTATTATTTAATCAGTTCATATCCATTCATTGATATTAATTGCAATTCAGTTCAGTTAATTTATAATTTTTCTCAATACCAACTTTTTTTTTTTTTTTTTTTTTTTTTTTTTTTTTTTTTTTGACCCCAGCCATGTCTCTCTTTTTCCCCCTACCTACTGTCTCCCTCTCCCCCTACCTACTGTCTCTCCCTCCCCCTTACCTACTCTCCCTCTATCCCTACCTACTTTCACGGCTGGGGTCAATTTTTGTCAATTCCAATGCAGAAGAAAACTGATTAATTTATATCCATTAAACAAAAAAAAAATAAATAAATTCCACTTCAATTCATTATGGTCGATATTCCATTCAGTTAGTCTATTCAGTTCAAAGTCGGTGTTAATCTACCCAGCACCAAAAATATAAAGGAAAGAAATACAAATGAGGTTTCAAAGTAACATCTTTATCAGTCTGGCCCACTGACGGGAAGGAAAGTTTTATTTACATTTTATTTAAAACATGAATTATGCAGGAAATTGTCTGTTAAATGAAAAATTATATAACTTTAGCATATTCGTTATATATTTTTTATAATAGCAAACCATATTTGAGTATACTGGAAGTTAATTATTGTACAAAAATTGATTGGCATATTACAGTAGAAAATATTATAGCAATGCAGTCATAAGTTTTTTTTTTTTTTTTTTTTTTTTTTTCCAATAATTGACCCCAGCCCTGTCTGTGCCCCCCACCTTCCCTGTCCCCCATCCTACTTTTTACCCCCTTACCTACTCTATTCCCCTATCTGCTGTCTTCCCATACCTATTCTCCCTCCCTCCCTCCCCCTATTTAGTCTCTCATCCTCTAGCTACTTTCTCTCCCCCTATCTACTCTCTACCCCTGTCAGCTCTCTTCCGCTATTTACTTTCCCCTTCTCTGCTCTCTCTCCCTACCTTTGTCTCTCTCTCTCTCTCTCTCCCTACCTTTGTCTCTCTCTCTCTCTCCCTACCTTTCTGTCTCTCTCTCTCCCTACCTTTCTGTCTCTCTCTCTCCCTACCTTCCCGTCTCTCTCTCTCTCCCTACCTTCCCGTCTCTCTCTCTCTCCCTACCTTCTCGTCTCTCTCTCTCCCTACCTTCTCGTCTCTCTCCCTACCTTCCTGTCTCTCTCTCTCTCCCTACCTCCTGTCTCTCTCTCTCTCCCTACCTCCTGTCTCTCTCTCTCTCCCTACCTCCTGTCTCTCTCTCTCTCTCTCTCCCTACCTCCTGTCTCTCTCTCTCCCTACCCCTACCTACTCTCCTCTTTCCCCCTACCTCTCCCTCTTTCCTATCTGCTTTCTCTCCCTGCCCCTACCTCCTCTCTCTCTTCCCCTCCCCCTACCTTCTCTGTGTCTCCCCCTCCCAACTCTCCTCTCTCTTCCCCTCCCCCTACCTTCTCTGTGTCTCCCCCTCCCAACTCTCCTCTTTCCCCCTACCTCTCTACTATCTGCTTTCTCTCCCCCTACCTCCCTCCCCCCTCTCTCTCTCCCTCCCCCTACCTGCTCTCCTCTTTCCCTCTTCCTATCCCTACCTCCTCTCCTCTTTCCCCCTACCTCTCCCTCCCCCTACCTACTCTCCTCTTTCCCCCTACCTCTCCCTCCCCCTCCCCCTACCTACTCTCCTCTTTCCCCCTACCTACTCTCCTCTTTCCCCCTATCTCTCCCTCCCCCTCCCCCTACCTCTCCCTCTTTCCTATCTGCTTTCTCTCCCTGCCCCTACCTCCTCTCCCTCTCTCCTATCTGCTTTCTCTCCCTGCCCCTACCTCCTCTCTCTCTCTCTCTCCCTCCCCCTACCTCCTCTCTCTCTCTCTCTCTCTCCCTCCCCCTACCTCCTCTCTCTCTCTCTCTCTCCCTCCCCCTACCTCCTCCCTCTCTCTCTCTCCCTCCCCCTACCTCCTCTCTCTCTCTCTCTCCCTCCCCCTACCTCCCTCTCTCTCTCTCTCTCTCCCTCCCCCTACCTCCTCTCTCTCTCTCCCTCCCTCTACCTCCTCTCTCTCTCTCTCTCCCTCCCCCTACCTCCTCTCTCTCTCTCTCCCTCCCCCTACCTCCTCTCTCTCTCTCCCTCCCCCTACCTCCTCTCTCTCTCTCTCTCTCCCTCCCCCTACCTCCTCTCTCTCTCTCTCTCCCTCCCCCTACCTCCTCTCTCTCTCTCTCTCCCTCCCCCTACCTCCTCTCTCTCTCTCTCCCTCCCCCTACCTCCTCTCTCTCTCTCTCCCTCCCCCTACCTCCTCTCTCTCTCCCTCCCCCTACCTCTCCCTCTTCCTATCCCTACCTACTCTCCCATCTGCTTTCTCTCCCTGCCCCTACCTTCTGTCTCTCTCTCTTCCCCTCCCCCTACCTTCTGTCTCTTCCCCTCCCCCTACCTCCTGTCTCTTCCCCTCCCCCTACCTCCTCTCTCCCCCCCATATCTTCTGTCTCTCTCTCTTCCCCTCCCCCACCTTCTGTCTCTTCCCCTCCCCCTACCTCCTCTCTCTCCCTCCCTCCCCCTACCTCCTCTCTCTCTCTCCCTCCCCCTACCTGCTCTCTCTCTCTTTCTCTCTCTCTCCCTCCCCCTACCTACTCTCCCATCTGCTTTCTCTCCCTGCCCCTACCTTCTGTCTCTCTTCCCCTCCCCCTACCTCCTCTCTCTCTCCCTCCCCCTACCTCCTCTCTCTCTCCCCCTACCTCCTCTCTCTCTCCCTCCCTCCCCCTACCTCCTCTCTCCCTCCCCCTACCTCCTCTCTCCCTCCCCCTACCTCCTCTCTCTCTCTCTCCCTCCCCCTACCTCCTCTCTCTCTCCCTCCCCCTACCTCCTCTCTCTCTCTCCCTCCCCCTACCTCTCCCTCTTCCTATCCCTACCTACTCTCCCATCTGCTTTCTCTCCCTGCCCCTACCTTCTGTCTCTCTCTCTTCCCCTCCCCCTACCTTCTGTCTCTTCCCCTCCCCCTACCTCCTGTCTCTTCCCCTCCCCCTACCTCCTCTCTCCCCCCCATATCTTCTGTCTCTCTCTCTCTTCCCCTCCCCCACCTTCTGTCTCTTCCCCTCCCCCTACCTCCTCTCTCTCCCTCCCTCCCCCTACCTCCTCTCTCTCTCTCCCTCCCCCTACCTGCTCTCTCTCTCTTTCTCTCTCCCTCCCCCTACCTACTCTCCCATCTGCTTTCTCTCCCTGCCCCTACCTTCTGTCTCTCTCTTCCCCTCCCCCTACCTCCTCTCTCTCTCCCTCCTCCCCTACCTCCTCTCTCTCTCCCCCCCTACCTTCTGTCTCTCTCCCTCCCTCCCCCTACCTCCTCTCTCCCTCCCTCCTCTCTCTCCCCCCCTACCTGCTCTCTCTCTCTCCCCCCCTACCTGCTCTCTCTTCCCCCCCTACCTCCTCTCTCTCTCCCTATCCCTACCTACTCTCCCATCTGCTTTCTCTCCCTGCCCCTACCTTCTGTCTCTCTCTCCCCCCCTACCTCCTCTCTCTCCCTCCCCCTACCTCTCCCTCTTCCTATCCCTACCTACTCTCCCATCTGCTTTCTCTCCCTGCCCCTACCTTCTGTCTTTCTTCCCTTCCCCCTACCTCCTCTCTCTCCCCTACCTCCTCTCTCTCCCCTACCTCCTCTCTCTCTCCCCTACCTCCTCTCTCTCTCTCTCCCCCTACCTCCTCTCTCTCTCTCTCCCCCTACCTCCTCTCTCTCTCTCTCCCCCTACCTCCTCTCTCTCTCTCTCCCCCTCCCCCTACCTCCTCTCTCTCTCTCTCTCCCTCCCCCTACCTCCTCTCTCTCTCTCTCTCCCTCCCCCTACCTCCTCTCTCTCTCTCCCTACCTCTCTCTCTCTCCCCCTACCTCCTCTCTCTCCCTCCCCCTACCTCCTCTCTCTCCCTCCCCCTACCTCCTCTCTCTCCCTCCCCCTACCTCCTCTCTTTCTCTCTCCCCCTCCCCCTACCTCCTCTATTTCTCTCTCTCTCCCCCTCCCCCTACCTCCTCTCTCTCTCTCTCTCTCCCTCCTCCTCTCTCTCTCTCTCCCTCCTCCTCTCTCTCTCTCTCCCTCCTCTCTCTCTCTCTCCCTCCCCCTACCTCCTCTCTCTCTCTCTCCCTCCCCCTACCTCCTCTCTCTCTCTCTCTCCCTCCCCCTACCTCTCCCTCTTCCTATCCCTACCTACTCTTCCATCTGCTTTCTCTCCCTGCCCCTACCTTCTGTCTCTCCCCTCCCCCTACCTCCTCTCTCTCCCCTACCTCCTCTCTCTCCCTCCCCCCTACCTCCTCTCTCTCTCCCTCCCCCTACCTCCTCTCTCTCTCCCCCCCTACCTCTCCCTCTCTCTCTCTCCCTCCCCCTACCTCTCCCTCTCTCTCTCTCCCTCCCCCTACCTACTCTCCCATCTGCTTTCTCTCCCTGCCCCTCTTCCTATCCCTATCTACTCTCCCATCTGCTTTCTCTCCCTGCCCCTACCTTCTGTCTCTCTTCCCCTCCCCCTACCTCCTCTCTCTCCCTCCCCCCCCTACCTCCTCTCTCTCCCTCCCCCCCTACCTCCTCTCTCTTCCTCCGTTTACCTCCCTCCTCTCCCCCCCTCCCTCCTCTCCCCCCCTCCCTCCGCTCCCCCCCTCCCTCGCTCCCCCCCTCCCTCCTCTCTCTCGCTCCCCCCCTCCCTCCTCTCTCTCGCTCCCCCCCTCCCTCCTCTCTCTCGCTCCCCCCTCCCTCCTCTCTCTCGCTCCCCCCTCCCTCATCTCTCTCGCTCCCCCCCTCCCTCCTCTCTCTCGCTCCCCCCCTACCTCCTCTCTCTCGCTCCCCCCCTACCTCTTCTCTCTTCCCCCCTTTACCTCCCTCTCTCTCGCTCGCTCCCCCCTACCTCTTCCCTCTCTTCCCCCCTTTACCTCCCTCTCTCTTCCCCCCTTTACCTCCCTCTCTCTCGCTCGCTCCCCCCTACCTCTTCCCTCTCTTCCCCCCTTTACCTCCCTCTCTTTTCCCCCCTTTACCTCCCTCTCTCTCGCTCCCCCCCTCCCTCCTCTCTCTCGCTCCCCCCCTCCCTCCTCTCTCTCGCTCCCCCCCTCCCTCCTCTCTCTCGCTCCCCCCCTACCTCCTCTCTCTCGCTCCCCCCCTACCTCTTCTCTCTCGCTCCCCCCTACCCTCCTGTCTCTCGCTCCCCCCTTACCTCCTGTCTCTCGCTCCCCCCTTACCTCCTCTCTCTCGCTCCCTCCCTACTTTTTCTCTCTCTTCCCCCCTTTACCTCCCTCTCGCTCGCTCCCCCCTACCTCTTCTCTCTCTTCCCCCCTTTACCTCCCTCTCTCTCGCTCGCTTCCCCCCCCTACCTCTTCTCTCTCTTTCACCGACCTACATCTACTTCCCCCTTTTACCTACCTAAACTCTCCCCCCCTACCTACCTTGTCTCCCCTTCTGTGTACTTTCCTCTTGAGTCTTTGCTAATAACTGAGTAGGTTAGGAATCCCTCAGAACAGAAGAAACGAGATATAAAAACTTGTATATTAATTTCATTGGACTTGTGTTTTTTTGTGAACAGAACAAGGGTGGCCACAGTGGGGATGGTTGTCCTGAGCTGCTGACTGCTAGGTGGCTCCAGGCTGCCGTTCTGTGTTGCAGAGGACAAGTGCCTGCAACAGAAATAATAGGTGCTTAGAAATGGAAGGCAGAGGGAGCTATATGTACATGAAGCTCTTAAAGTAGAAGAGCATACATATTCAGAATTAAGCAGAGGTCAGTATGCCATAAAGCAACATTCCAAGGGTACAAGCACTGGTGAACTTGTAGGGAAAAATGGCGTACTGCTTAAGTTAAAGACCCCCTGTACTCTGCTAATGCTGCTTGTCTGCCTTCTAGTCTTTGCACCTCCTTATCTCCCTTCACTACAGCAACATTTTCATTTTAATCATTCAAGAGAATTTAAGACCATAGTATATTATCTTTCGAGTTACCCTGTCTGCCTCAGTAACTTTATTAGTTTACTTGAACTCGTTAATATTACCAAATAAGTTAAAATCAACTCCAGTATGAAAGGTTATACCTAACATTTTGAAAATACATCTTTCGAAAAAGTTAATGTAATATTAAAGGTAACAAGTGATCTGTAGTGAAGGGAACCTATACTGTATAGGTGATGTAAAGCTCATTTAAGCTGAGCTGGCTGTTATTTGATAGTTGCTCTCCTGCTGAAACTTTAGTATATATAGTCACAAAATATTGTATACAGTACTTTGAATATATGACCTACCCTTGATTAATGTTTCTTGAAACAGTTGTAAATTAGTATGAATTTTCTCTAAATCGGTTTGTAAATTAGTATGAGTTTTCTCTAAATCAGTTTACTTGTGTTTAAGATGTTTTGAAGTTGAAACTGGAATTAAGTAGGGGAGCAACTACTGACGTTCCTGCAGATAGTTCCATATACTCTGACTGGTTGACATGTAAAAATTGGACATCAGTCGCCTATTGTATAGTTACTTATGAGAATTTGTAAAATACTTTTTTCAACTTGGTGTTTATGATAAGTTATCATTCAGTCTTAGTAAAATCAGCCCTCCAGCTTTTTGTTTGGCCATCAACCAAATCGATTTTTTTTTTTTTTTTTTTTTTTTATATATAAATAATGCCCAGTAGGTTATTCACGTTTTCACAAAGCACTTGTCACTACATTGTGACAGTTCCCCCTAACTGCATACGCTGGAGGGATATAGTGAATCCCTTGGATTAATTCACCAAGTTGTCTACCACCAATACTTATTTTTTTCGCACTTCCATACCACTTCAACATATATGAGAAATAATTAATACTACATGTAATTCAAAGTACATGCACCTAAAGGTGGCTGTAAAAGTAAGGATCGGTGTAGATACTTGATACACCTTTGTAACTTCATATCAGCCGTCAACCAGTCAATTGGAACAGCAAAGCAGGAACTTAATGATGGTCCCAGCAATGTTAAAGGACCACATACAGTGTGGCATCACACGCTTCCATAACCTCTTCCATGGAGATGTATTAGCATATTACAACTTTACATCCTCTTGTTGAACTATACAGGATGGACTTGGACAAGAGGGCATAACTGTCATAAATGACAGATGAGGGAGTTGGTAAAGGCAGCTGTATCAACATGTGTCCAAACCATAACGCCTACAATCACTGATGCCTCTGGGTCAATGCTCACCATAATTACCCAGGTCATCAGTAATTGTACTCGAAATGGTCGAGATTTGGAGACATGTTAATAGATCAGTGTTTACTTATATTTTCCTCACCTATCATTGAAGTTGTGTCCTTTGCATCTTGGACACCCAGTATAGAACATACAATAGCATGGTGATGTAAAATGCTAAATACACACACACAGGAAGAAGTTAGTGCCACACATGGCCTGAGCTTCAGTGTCTGACATATCTGAAGTTTAGGCCAGAATACTTAGCTTAGGAACTATAGGACTGTTGTCTGTGGCATTGGAAACTTGCGTAGCCCCTCGTTCCTTGGTGATTTATTTGATATCCAAACAGCCTTTTTTACACAATCTGAGACTATTGGTGGTACACAAGAGGCAGTGATGCTGTGTGATGTACAGAATACTTTGCCAAGGAAGAAGTTACGAAGTACTCCAGTCACCTGAAAGCCCCTCACCACCTCCCAGCACTATTAATTCTACTAACCCAACTAACACACTAACTTGTTGTGGAGGTGGTGTTGGCACTGAGCTTAGTGTAGGCTGACAATGGAAAATAAAATAAAAAAAATAATAATACTTTGGGTTTATAATTTTTCCCTTTCAACCAGTGGCAAGAAGAAAAACACGTGTGTGGTGTGTGTATGTGTGTATATATATATATATATATATATATATATATATATATATATACGTGTATATATATAAAGTGTCTATAATATATATATATATATATATATATATAGTGTATATATATAAAGTGTATATATATATATTATATACACACACACACATATATATATATATATATACACATATACACATATATAAATCGGGATAAATCAACCACCACCAAAGCTCAGTAGTCCGGGGGGGGGGGGAAATGAACCCCAACCAACGGGGGGGGGGGGGGAGCTCAAGAAGCTCACCGTGGACCTGGGTGGGGAGGACACGCTTCCCCCCCCCCCCAACCACCTTGGGGGCGGGGCATCGGCCTCTCCCCATAAACCCCCATAGCAGGGCACCAGCAGATCCCCCCCCTCATCCTCCCCTGGGGGGGGCACCAGTAAAACCCTACAACCAAGCCTACCAGTGAAGTACCCAAGCCAGCAGGTAAACCCTCCATCCAGTACTGTAGCCTGACCTGCACTGTATACCACCCTATGTATACCCTGCCATGGCCTCTGTACCATTTCCTGCGTGTGTACCGTGTCCTGTGTGTACCATGTTGTGTGTGTATCCTAACCTGTGTGTACCCTATTGTGTGTACCTTGTCCTGTGTGTACCCTGGTGTGTGTATCCTAACCTGTGTATCCCATCCTGTGTGTACCTTGTGCTATGTGTACCCTGTTGTGTGTGTACCCCGTCCTGCGTGTACCATGTGTGTACCCTACACTGTATACCATCTCCTGTGTGTACTCTACACTGTATACCATGTCCTGTGTGTACCCTATCCTGTGTGTACCCTACACTGTGTATACCATGTCCTGTGTGTATCCTATCCTGTGTGTACCCTGTTATGCGTGTACCTTATCCTGTGTACCCTGTCCTGTGTGTACCTTATCCTGTGTACCCTGTCCTGTGTGTACCATATTGTGTGTGTACCCTATCCTGTGTGTATCCTGTCGTGTGTACTCTATCCTGTGTACCCTGCCGTGTGTGTACCCTGTCGAGTATGTACCCTATCCTGTGTGTACCCTATCCTATCTGTACCGTCCTGTGTACCCTGCCGTGTGTGTACCCTGCCGTGTGTGTACCCTGCCGTGTGTGTACCCTATCGAGTATGTACCCTACCCTGTGTGTACCATGTGTGTACCTTATCCTGTGTGTACCATGTGTGTACCTTATCCTGTGTGTACCATGTGTGTACCTTATCCTGTGTGTACCATGTGTACCCTATCCTGTGTGTACTCTGTCATGTGTGTACTGTCATGTGTGTACTCAGGATAGGGTGTGTACCATGTGTGTACCCTATCCTGTGTGTACCCTGTTGTGTGTGTACCTTGTGTACCCTGTCCTGTATGTACTCTATCCTGTATGTACCGTCGTGTGTGTACCCTGTGTACTCAGGATAGGGTGTGTACCATGTGTGTACCCTATCCCGTATGTACCATGTGTACCCTATCCTGTGTGTACCCTGTCCTGTATGTACTGTATCCTGTGTGTACCATCGTGTGTGTACATTATCCTGTGTACCATGTGTACCCTATCCTGCGTGTACCATGTGTGTACCCTGTCGTGTGCGTACCCTATCGTCTTTGTACCCTGTTGTGTGTACCTTATCCTGTGTGTACCATATGTGTACCCTATCCTGTGTGTACCCTATCCTGTGTACCATGTGTGTACCTTATCCTGTGTGTACCCTGTTGTGTGTACTCTATCCTGTGTGTACCTTAATCTTTCCTAATAACAATTCACATATCTTTAAAGCAATGAGTTAGTATTTAATATATATTTTACCTTATTACCTTAATATTACCTTAACATATATTTTATTTACAAAGGACAAGTAGAGCATTAATAATACTGACGAGTACAATAATAATAATAATAACAATTTTAACTACCTATCAATACTAATAACAATAATGATACTAATACTAATAACATTAATAAATGATGATGATGATAATAATAATAATAATAAAACAATCCTGATTTTAATTTTCCTTAATAAAAGAATTAGAGAACAGGGAAGAACAGAGAAGAGGAACACGGAACAAGGAACAGAAAATAACTGAATACAGAACAGAAGAGAACAGACAGAACAGAGAAATAAACAAGAACAGAAAGGACAGAGTAGAAGAGATGAAAGAGAAGAAAACGGAGAGGAGAGAGTAGAACAGATGAGAGAAGAACAGAGAACAGAGATCAGAACAGATGAGAGAAGAACATAGAGAACAGAGATCAGAACAGATGAGAGGGAAGAGAATAGAGAGCAGAGATGAGGTCAGAGAGGAGAGAGAAGAGAACAAAGAGGAGAACAGATGAGGGAAGAGAATAGAGAACAGATGAGAAGAGAATAGAGAGAAGAACAGATGAGAGAAGAGAATAGAGAACAGATGAGGGAGAGGAGACTAGAGAACAGAGATGAGGGATTGGAGACTGGAGAACATTAGGAGAGATGAGAACAGGTGAGAGAAGAGAACAGATGAGAGAGAAGAGATAAGAACAGATGAGAGAGGAGAGGAGAGAGAAGATAACAGAGAACAGAAAAGAGGGGAGAAGACAGAGAACAGGGAGGAGAACACAGAATGGAAAAGAGAACAGAAAGAGAAGTTAGAAGAGAGGAGAGAACAGAAAACTGGGGAGAGAACAGAGAAAAGAACAAACAGAACAGAAGAATTGAGCCAAGAACAGAAAGAGAACTTAGGAGAAGAAAGGAGAACTGAGGGCAAAATCACTATAGTTACCCTCAAAATTACCCCGTCTCTCTTTCTCTCCCTCGCTCGCTCGCTCTCTCTCTCTCTCTCTCTCTCTCTCTCTCTCTCTCTCTCACATGAACGGGAGAACTCGTGTGTAAATAAAATCGTACAGTCATAGTAATAATAGTAATAGTACAGTACAGAGAGAGAACTGAGGAAAGAACAGTGAGGAGAACAGAGCAGAGAACTGAGGAAAGAACAGAAAAAGAACTGAGATGAGAACAGAGAGGAGAACTGAGGAGAGAACAGAGAGGAGAACTGAGATAAGAACAGAGAAGAGAACAGAGAGAGACCTGACAGGAGAACAGAAAGAGAACTGACATGAGAACAGAGAGGAGAACTGAGGAGAGAAAAGAAGAGAACAAAAAGAGAACTGAGATAAGAACAGAGAGGAGAATTGAGATGAGAACAGAAAGAGAACAGAGAGGAGAACTGAGATGAGAATAGAAAGGAGAACAGAGAGAGACCTGAGAGAAGAACAGACAGGAGAACTGAGAAGAGAACAGAGAGGAGAACTGAAAAGAGAACAGAAGAGAACACAGAAAACAGCAGGAGAGAACAGAGACGAGAACTGAGATGAGAACAGAGGAGAGAACAGAGAGAACAAAGAAAATTGAGGAAAAAATGACTAGTTACCCTAAAAATTACCCACTCACTCTCTCTCTCTCTCTCTCTCTCTCTCTCTCTTGTTCTATCTCACATGATTGGGGGAACTCTAGTACGTAAAATAGTACAGTAATAGTAATAACAGTAATAGTACATTAATGGTAATAGCACAATAATAGTAATAGTAGTCATAGTAATAACTGTACAGTAATAGTAATAGTCGTAGTACAGTAATAATAGTAATAGTACATTAATAATAGTACACTAATGATCTTAATACCGGTAGTAATAGTCGTAGTACAGTAATAATAGTAATAGTACATTAATAATAGTACAATAATAATCTTAATACCGGTAGTAATAGTCATAGTAATAATAGTAGTCATATTAATAATACAGTACCGGCAATAGTGTACAGTAATAGTTGCCATTATACAGTACTAGTAATAGTAGTACAGTAATATTGGATGGATTTATGTAACGGAGACTAATATTAATGTGTAATAAGTAGACTAAATCACTTATGAAACGGCATTAGGTCAGCATTCCTTAAAATTATATGAAACAAACATTAAAAAAAAAAAATAAACCACAAAACTATATGCTTTAAGACTGTATGGTAAAGTAATTTAGTGATAGTACGGTGTAATAACCAAAAATAAATCGCTTAGGGAAAGTTGTTAGGGGCTGCATTCCTCACAATCCAACGAAACAAGCCACTGGAAATCATCAAATCCAAAGTTACATTGACATAATTATTTTAAAATGACAAACTAATATAATATAATACCAGTAATATCTAATAAGCAAAAATAAATCGCTTAGGAAAGTGTTAGAGCCTGCATTCCTAACATTCCAATGAAACAAGCACTGGAAATAATCAGATACGAATATATATATATATATATACAGTATATATATATATATATATATATATATATATATATATATATATGTGTGTGTGTGTGTGTGTGTGTGTGTGAATTATAACTTAAAATTGACACAGTGATATAAAATAGCAATAATAAAGTCTAATAAACAAAATAAATCGCTTAGGAGAAGGTGTTAGGGCTCTAATTCCTCACAATGCAATGAAACAAGCACTGGAAATTATTAAACCGAAATATATATATATGTGAATTATAACTTAAAATTGACACAGTAAAAAATATAGTAATAATATGTAATAAGCAAAAACAAATCGCTTAGGAAACGGTGTTGGGGCCTGCATTCCTCACATTCCAATGCAACAAGCCACTGAAAATTATCGAATACATAGTGATACCGATATGAATAATTAAAATGATAGTAATGTCATTTGAATGTAATATATGAATTTTAAAAGAATGACTGAAAAAGGATGCTAAATGAACGAATAAAGGGTAATAAATAACGGAATAAACCACAAACTGGCATGTCTTACCCCCCCCCCATCTGGAATAGCCACCCCCCTCCCTTTCCTCCTTCCTCCTCCCCCCTCTCTCAAGGAGAACCGAGGTAACCTGATTTATATATACAAGGCCGGCGGTCAGTGTGCTCCTGGCAGTGCTGCTGGACGGACCTCTACCCCCTGGCTCTCCCGGTGGATTGGAATCGTAAGGGTGAACCGTTATTGCATGGTATTTATCGTTATTGCCTGGTATAATCGTTTTTTGTGCCATTTATCGTTATATTATTTCTCGTTATTTTCTGTTTTCTCCTTATTATATTTTTCGTTATTTTCTGTTATTTCTCGCTTTGTATTTTTCGTTATTTTGTTATTTCTCGTTATTTAAATTATCGTTATTTTCTGTTATTTCTGTATTTTATATCTCATTTTCTGTTATTTCTCGTTATTTCTGATTATTATTCTTATTATCTGCTCTCTATTATTTTCTGTTATATCTCGTGGTTATTTCTCGTTATTTTATTTCTCATGATTTGTTTCTTAAATGCTAGTCACGAAGAAGTGCTGTGTAAATGCCATACTATAAGCCGGTATAACGTCCTTGTATGCTAGTTACGAAGTGCTGTATAAATACCATACTATAAGCCGGTATAATGTCCTTGTATGCTGGTCACGAAGAAGTGCTGTTTAAATACCATACTATAAGCCGGTATAATGTCCTTGTATGCTAGTCAGGAAGAAGTGCTGTGTAAATACCATACTATAACCCGGTATAATGTCCTTGTATGCTAGTAACGAAGAAGTGCTGTGAAAATATCACTTTTCTAAAATGCTAGTCACGAAGAACTGCTGTCGAAATATCACTTTTCTTAAATGCTAGTCACGAAGAAGTGCTGTGTAAATACCCCTTGCCTTTCAAATGCTAGTCACGAAGAAGTGCTGTGTAAATACCGCTTGCCTTTCAAATGCTAATCACGAAGAAGTGCTGTGTAAATACTATATTATAACCTGTCCTTGTATGCTAGTCACGAAGAAGTGTTGGGGAAGTATCACTATAAGCCGGTCAATAATTCTTTCAATGCTAGTCACGAAGAAGTGCTGTGTAAATATTACTACAACCGGGTCGTTAATTGTCTTACATGCTAGTTACGAAGAAGTGCTGTGGAAATATTTTAATCTTGCCCCTTAAATGCTAATCACGAAGAAATGCTGAGGGAATTATGTCATATAATTATCCTTGTATGCTAGTCACGAAGAAGTGTTGGGAAAATTTGACTATAGCATGGGCAATAATTTTTTTAAATGCTAGTCACGAAGAAGTGCTGTGTAGATACCATACTATAACCCACCGTCCTTAAATGCTACTCACGAAGAAGTGCTGTGTAAAAACGATCGTAAAACGTGGTAGAATGTCCCTGTATGCTAGTCACGAAGAAGTGCTATGTAAATACTATAGTACTGTATATCCTAGTAAGTCGTTAATGTTAGTCACGACGAAGTGCTGTGTAAACACCATAGCATCTCCTAGTATATCATTAATGCTAGTCACGAAGAAGTGCTGTGTAAATACCATAGCATATCCTACTGTAGTATGTCGTTAATCCTAGTCACGAGGAAGTGGAAATTTTTAGTCTATCCCGTTAAGACAGGAAAATAAGTGACAGCCTCTTAAATAAGTGTTGGTAAATTGTGTAAATAAAAATAATTGTGTAAATTTTGGATATAAGAATTCGTAAATGACTAGTGTGTAAATACCAGGCATTGGTGTAAATAACTGACAGGCACAGGTATAAATAACAGCCTTGTTAAATGACTAGTGTGTAAATGACAGGCACGGGTGTAAATAACTGACAGCCTTGGTAAATGAACTGTGTAAATAAGTGACAGGCACTCGTGTAAATAACAGCCTTCGTAAATGACTGTGTAAATAACTGACAGCCTTGGTAAATGAAGTGTAAATAACTGAGTCAAGGGTGTAAATAACAGCCTTCGTAAATGACTAGTATTGTGTAAGTTACTGGTGTAAATAAATGACAGCCACGGGTGTAAATAACGTGTCTCTCGAGTAAATAGCAGCCTTCGTAAATGATTAGTGTGTAAATACATAATAATAAATATAAGCATAGAAATTATAATACCTACATAATAATAATAATAATAATATAATAATAAAAATAATAATAATTATAAAATAATAATAAGAATAATACATTTAAGTGTCGACTATTTTTTGCAATTCCTTTTTTTATTTTTTATTCTACTTATAAATTACTTATACTTAAGACACTGAGGAGGTCTGGCCATGTGGAGAGAATAACTAGGAGTGTATGTGAGTGACATGGTGGGGGAGAGGGAGGGGAAGGCCAAGGATGAGATGGAGGGATGGAGTGGAGAGGTATGAGAGTGACGAGGAGTGTATGTGAGTGAGGTGGAAGGGGGGAGAGGGAGGGGAAGGATGTGATGGAGGGATGGAGTGAAGTATATGAGAGTCTGACGAGGAGTGTATGTGAGTGAGGTGAAGGGGGGGAGAGGGAGGCCAAGGATGTGATGGAGGGATGGAGTGAAGTATATGAGAGACTGACGAGAAGTTTATGTGAGTAAGGTGAAGGGGGGGAGGGGGAGGCCAAGGATGAGATGGAGGGATGGAGAGGTATATGAGGGGGGGGGGGGGCGGTGAGCAGGGAACAGGGCAGTGAAACGGCAGGGGACAGGGTGACATGGAGGCGATTTGTTTGTGGCCACCCCTCGGGAATAAAGCGTCTGGCAATAGACAGATTTTTTTTTATAATTAAGAACTTATGAATAATTGTCGATAATTGTACTTAACGAATTTTTCCAGGTTACTTATTTTTTCCACACTGATTTTTTCACTACAAATTTTTATTTTACTTTACGAAATATTTCTACTACGAAATATTTATACTTTACGAAACTTTTTGAACTTTACGAAACTTTGTGAACATTACGATACTTTTAGAACGTTACGAAACTTTTTGAACTTTACACTACTTTTTGAACTTAACGATACTTTTTGAACTTAACGATACTTTTTGAACTTTACGATATTTTTTGAACTTTACGATAATTTTCGCAGTGTACGTTTTTTTCCCGTGTGGGTTTTTGTTTCCAGTGTACGTTTTTCCCAGTGTAGGTGTTTTCCCCGTGTACGTTTTTTCCCGTGTACGTTTTTGCCCCGTGTAGGTTTTTTTCACTAAGCTTTTTTCACTACGTTTTTTCCCATTGTACGTTTTTTCGCAGTGTGCGTTTTTACCAGTGTGCGTTTTTTCCCAGTGTAGGTTTGTTAGTGTGCGTTTTTTCCCAGTGTAGGTTTTTTCCCACTGACTTTTTTCCCACATTACTTTCTTCCCATTTTCTTAATTTTTTCCCACTGAATTTTTTCCCACTTTCCTACTTTTTTCCCACATTATTTTCTTACTTTATTCCCACTTTACTTATTACCCACAATACATTTTTCCCATATTAATATTTTCCCACCTGACTTTTTTCCCACCTAACTTTTTGACTTTATTCCCACCTTCCTTTTTTCCCACCAAACATTTTTACTTTTTTCCCAGTTTACTTTTGTACTTTTTTCCCACCTTACTTTTGTACTTTTTTCCCCACCTTATTTTTTTTCCTTTTTTCCCACCATACTTTTGTCCCACCTTTCTTTTTTACTTTTGTCCCACAATACTTTTTTCCCACCTTATTTGGTAACTTTTTTCCCACCTTATTTGGTAACTTTTTTCCCACAATACTTTTTTCCGACCTTCCTTTTTTTTTACTTTTTTCCCCCCTTACTTTGTTACTTTTTTTCCACCTCAGTTTTTCCCCCCTTTTTACTTTTTTCACGCTACTTTTTCCCCACTTTTTTACTTTTTTCCCATCTGACTTTTTTACTTTTTTCAATTTACTGTTTTCCCATATACTTTTTTCCCACCTTACTTATTTCCCGTATTACTTTTTTCCCCACAATATTTTCCCGTATTTTTTCCCATTCTTTTTTTGTTTTACTTTTTTCCCGTATTAATTTTTTCCCAATTTACTTTATTCTCCCAATACTTTTTTCCCACATTGTTTTTTCCCCACATCATTTTTTTCTGCTGAACGTTTTTTCTCAGTGTTGTTTTTTTCCCACTGCGTTTTTTCCATTAAGAATTTTTTCCACAAATATTTTCTCAATTGGCGACTTTATTCCCAATTGGCGAGTTTTTTCCCCAGTTGGCGACTTTTTTCCCCAGTTGGCGACTTTCTTTCCCAGTTGGCGACTTTTTTTCCTCAGTTGGCGACTTTTTTCCCCAGTTGGCGCTATTTTTTTCTCAGTTTGGGATATTTATTCCACTTGCCCTTTTTTTTTTTGTTTTTTCCACTTGGGGTTTTGTTTTTTCCCACGACCTTTTTTTCCCCACGACCTTTTTTCCACTTTGCCTATTTTCGTCCAGTTGGTCCTTTTTTCCACTTGACCTTTCCTATGCAATGGGTATTTATACCTACATTTCAATTTCAGTTCTTACGAATTTTGAAACAGGGGTAAAGAATGAATAAAACGTAACAACATTTAGAATGTGCCGACACGGACGATACTGGGTCACTGTACTGACCATGTACCGCTGTCTGTGAATTTTTATGGGTTTACCAACCCACACACCACTGATGAAGGGTTTACCAACCCACACGCCACTGATGAAGGGTTTACCAACCCACACGAAACTGATGAAGGGTTTACCAACCCACACGCCACTGATGAAGGGTTTACCAACCCACACGCCACTGATGAAGGGTTTACCAACCCACACGCCACTGATGAAGGGTTTACCAACCCACACGAAACTGATGAAGGGTTTACCAACCCACACGAAACTGATGAAGGGTTTACCAACCCACACGCCACTGATGAAGGGTTTACCAACCCACACGCCACTGATGAAGGGTTTACCAACCCACACGCCACTGATGAAGGGTTTACCAACCCACACGCCACTGATGAAGGGTTTACCAACCCACACGCCACTGATGAAGGGTTTACCAACCCACACGCCACTGATGAAGGGTTTACCAACCCACACGCCACTGATGAAGGGTTTACCAACCCACACGCCACTGATGAAGGGTTTACCAACCCACACGCCACTGATGAAGGGTTTACCAACCCACACGCCACTGATGAAGGGTTTACCAACCCACACGCCACTGATGAAGGGTTTACCAACCCACACGCCACTGATGAAGGGTTTACCAACCCACACGCCACTGATGAAGGGTTTACCAACCCACACGCCACTGATGAAGGGTTTACCAACCCACACGCCACTGATGAAGGGTTTACCAACCCACACGCCACTGATGAAGGGTTTACCAACCCACACGCCACTGATGAAGGGTTTACCAACCCACACGCCACTGATGAAGGGTTTACCAACCCACACGCCACTGATGAAGGGTTTACCAACCCACACGCCACTGATGAAGGGTTTACCAACCCACACGCCACTGATGAAGGGTTTACCAACGCACACGCCACTGATGAAGGGTTTACCAACGCACACGCCACTGATGAAGGGTTTACCAACGCACACGCCACTGATGAAGGGTTTACCAACGCACACACCACTGATGAAGGGTTTACCAACGCACACACCACTGATGAAGGGTTCACCAACGCACACGCCAATCTCGTATGCAGTCAACCCAACTCCTTGCCTGTGGCGCCTCGGCCCTCCTCACCTGCACTGTACCTGTGCTGTGTGGTGGCGGGGCTGCGGGTATTGCACGAACCACACCACACCTGGCAACCAGGAAGGCACTGGACTGAAGTGGTTCCGCTTTCTATGATTACTGAAGGGTGGACTGCCCGAGTCTAGGCATGAAGTATGGCTCCTTGGCCTGAAGTGGTTCCGCTTTCTATGATTACTGAAGGGTGGACTGCCCTAGATGTGAAGTGGCCGAGTCCTGGGTCTGAAGTGGGTCCGCTTTCTTTGATTACTGAAGGGTGGACTGCCCTAGATGTTAAGTGGCTGAGTCCTGGGTCTGAAGTGGTTCCGCTTTCTATGATTACTGACGGGTGGACTGCCCTAGATGTGAAGTGGCCGAGTCCTGGGCCTGAAGTGTGGTTCTTTGGCCTGAAGTGGTTCCGCTTTCTATGATTACTGAAGGGTGGACTGCCCTAGATGTGAAGTGGCCGAGTCCTGGGCCTGAAGTGTGGGTCCTTGGTCTGAAGTGGTTCCGCTTTCTATGATTACTGAAGGGTGGACTGCCCTAGATGTGAAGTGGCCGAGTCCAGGGCCTGAAGTGTGGGTCCTTGGTCTGAAGTGGTTCCGCTTTCTATGATTACTGAAGGGTGGACTGGCCTAGATGTGAAGTGGCCGACTCCAGGGCCTGAAGTGTGGGTCCTTGGTCTGAAGTGGTTCCGCTTTCTATGATTACTGAAGGGTGGACTGCCCTAGATGTGAAGTGGCCGAGTCCTGGGCCTGAAGTGTGGGTCCTTGGTCTGAAGTGGTTCCGCTTTCTATGATTACTGAAGGGTGGACTGGCCTAGATGTGAAGTGGCCGACTCCAGGGCCTGAAGTGTGCCTCCTTCGACTGAAGTGGTTCCGCTTTCTATGATTACTGAAGGGAGGACTGTCCTAGATGTGAAGTGGCCCCGCTTTCTATGATTACTGAAGGGTGGACTGCCCGAGTCCTGGGCCTGAAGTGGTTCCGCTTTCTATGATTACTGAAGGGTGGACTGGCCTAGATGTGAAGTGGTCGAGTCCTGGTCCTGAAGTGGGTCCGCTTTCTATGATTACTGAAGGGTGGACTGCCTTAGATGTGAAGTGGCAGAGTCCTGGCCCTGAAGTGTGGCTCCTTGGCCTGAAGTGGTTCCGCTTTCTATGATTACTGAAGGGTGGACTGCTCTAGATGTGAAGTGGCCGAGTCCTGGCCCTGAAGTGTGGGTCCTTGGTCTGAAGTGGTTCCGCTTTCTATGATTACTGAAGGGTGGACTGCCCTAGATGTGAAGTGGCCGAGTCCTGGGTCCGAAGTGGGTCCGCTTTCTATGATTACTGAAGGGTGGACTGCCCTAGATGTGAAGTGGCCGAGTCCTGGTCCTGAAGTGGGTCCGCTTTCTATGATTACTGAAGGGTGGACTGCCCTAGATGTGAAGTGGCCGAGTCCTGGCCCTGAAGTGTGGTTCCTTGGCCTGAAGTGGTTCCGCTTTCTATGATTACTGAAGGGTGGACTGCTCTAGATGTGAAGTGGCCGAGTCCTGGCCCTGAAGTGTGGGTCCTTGGTCTGAAGTGGTTCCGCTTTCTATGATTACTGAAGGGTGGACTGCCCTAGATGTGAAGTTGCCGATTCCTGGCCCTGAAGTGTGGGTCCTTGGACTGAAGTGGTTCCGCTTTCTATGATTACTGAAGGGTGGACTGGCCTAGATGTGAAGTGGCCGACTCCAGGGCCTGAAGTGTGCCTCCTTGGACTGAAGTGGTTCCGCTTTCTATGATTACTGAAGGGAGGACTGTCCTAGATGTGAAGTGGCCCCGCTTTCTATGATTACTGAAGGGTGGACTGCCCGAGTCCTGGGCCTGAAGTGGTTCCGCTTTCTATGATTACTGAAGGGTGGACTGGCCTAGATGTGAAGTGGTCGAGTCCTGGTCCTGAAGTGGGTCCGCTTTCTATGATTACTGAAGGGTGGACTGCCTTAGATGTGAAGTGGCAGAGTCCTGGCCCTGAAGTGTGGCTCCTTGGCCTGAAGTGGTTCCGCTTTCTATGATTACTGAAGGGTGGACTGCTCTAGATGTGAAGTGGCCGAGTCCTGGCCCTGAAGTGTGGGTCCTTGGTCTGAAGTGGTTCCGCTTTCTATGATTACTGAAGGGTGGACTGCCCTAGATGTGAAGTGGCCGAGTCCTGGGTCCGAAGTGGGTCCGCTTTCTATGATTACTGAAGGGTGGACTGCCCTAGATGTGAAGTGGCAGAGTCCTGGTCCTGAAGTGGGTCCGCTTTCTATGATTACTGAAGGGTGGACTGCCCTAGATGTGAAGTGGCCGAGTCCTGGCCCTGAAGTGTGGCTCCTTGGCCTGAAGTGGTTCCGCTTTCTATGATTACTGAAGGGTGGACTGCTCTAGATGTGAAGTGGCCGAGTCCTGGCCCTGAAGTGTGGGTCCTTGGTCTGAAGTGGTTCCGCTTTCTATGATTACTGAAGGGTGGACTGCCCTAGATGTGAAGTTGCCGATTCCTGGCCCTGAAGTGTGGGTCCTTGGACTGAAGTGGTTCCGCTTTCTATGATTACTGAAGGGTGGACTGGCCTAGATGTGAAGTGGCCGACTCCAGGGCCTGAAGTGTGCCTCCTTGGACTGAAGTGGTTCCGCTTTCTATGATTACTGAAGGGTGGACTGGCCTAGATGCGAAGTGGCAGTGTCCTGGCACTGAAGTGTGGCTCCTTGGCCTGAGGTGGTTCCGCTTTCTATGATTACTGAAGGGTGGACTCTCCTAGATGTGAAGTGGCCGAGTCCTGGTCCTGAAGTGAGTCCGCTTTCTATGATTACTGAAGGGTGGACTGCCCTAGATGTGAAGTGGCCGAGTCCTGGCCCTGAAGTGTGGCTCCTTGGCCTGAAGTGGTTCCGCTTTCTATGATTACTGAAGGGTGGACTGCTCTAGATGTGAAGTGGCCGAGTCCTGGCCCTGAAGTGTGGGTCCTTGGTCTGAAGTGGTTCCGCTTTCTATGATTACTGAAGGGTGGACTGCCCTAGATGTGAAGTGGCAGAGTCCTGGTCCTGAAGTGGGTCCGCTTTCTATGATTACTGAAGGGTGGACTGGCCTAGATGTGATGTGGCAGAGTCCTGGCCCTGAAGTGGGTCCGCTTTCTATGATTACTGAAGGGTGGACTGCCCTAGATGTGAAGTGGCAGAGTCCTGGCCCTGAAGTGTGGCTCTTTGGACTGAAGTGGTTCCGCTTTCTATGATTACTGAAGGGTGGACTGGCCTAGATGTGATGTGGCAGAGTCCTGGCCCTGAAGTGGGTCCGCTTTCTATGATTACTGAAGGGTGGACTGCCCTAGATGTGAAGTGGCCGAGTCCTGGTCCTGAAGTGGGTCCGCTTTCTATGATTACTGAAGGGTGGACTGCCCTAGATGTGAAGTGGCAGAGTCCTGGCCCTGAAGTGGGTCCGCTTTCTATGATTACTGAAGGGTGGACTGGCCTAGATGTGAAGTGGCAGAGTCCTGGCCCTGAAGTGTGGCTCCTTGGCCTGAAGTGGTTCCGCTTTCTATGATTACTGAAGGGCGGACTGGCCTAGATGTGAAGTGGCCGAGTCCTGGGTCTGAAGTGGGTCCGCTTTCTATGATTACTGAAGGGTGGACTGCCCTAGATTACGAGCGATGGCGGTACTGAAGTGGAGTATCCTGGCAGAGGATAGAGTCCTTGGATTGACGTAGCTCCGGTTTCTTTGATAAATGAAGGGGTGACTGAAGGAAATTCATTCGTCCTCGTACTGAAAAGTCCGTTTTCTTTGATAAATGGAGGGGTAACTCAAGGAAAACGGGAAATGTCGTCAGTGAGAGGGTTACGTTCTCCGAGTTGCACGTCCTCGTACTGAAGGGGTTCCGCTTTCTATGATAATTCAAGGGGTAACTCAAAGGAAACGGGAAGTCCTCATACTGAAGGGGTTCCGCTTTCTATGATGATTCAAGGGGTAACTCAAAGAAAACGGGAAGTCCTCGTACTGAAGGGATTCCACTTTCTATGATGATTCAAGGGGTAACTCAAAGAAAACGGGAAGTCTTCGTACTGAAGGGGTTCCACTTTCTATGATGATTCAAGGGGTAACTCAAAGAGAACGGGAAGTCTTCGTACTGAAGGGGTTCCACTTTCTATGATGATTCAAGGGGTAACTCAAAGAGAACGGGAAGTCCTCGTACTGAAGGGGTTCCGCTTTCTATGATGATTCAAGGGGTAACTCAAAGAAAACGGGAAGTCCTCGTACTGAAGGGGTTCCGCTTTCTATGATGATTCAAGGGGTAACTCAAAGAAAACGGGAAGTCCTCGTACTGAAGGGGTTCCGCTTTCTATGATGATTGAAGGGGTTCTGGTTTCTAAGAAAAAAAAATCCTTGTACTGAAGTGGTTGCTGGATTGCACGTGTCGCCTTCCCCGATGTGTGTACGGCTCCTGGGTTGCAACGGCCTTTCTAGTTAAGTGGCTTCTTTCCCCCGTCAATCTGCTCCGTGGCCGTACTAGTGATATGGCTCATTGTAGTTGCGCGGCTTTCTTCCTCCGTCAATCTGCTCCGAGTGTTTTGGATTACAGCTCTCCCCTAGTTGCGCGGCTCCCCTCCCCCCAAGAATCTGCTCTGCCTCTCTAGGTGCATGGCACCTAGAGGGGCTGCTTAGTGTATGGGCTGGGTGCGCGGAGCCTATCTTTAAAAAAGATGCGATTAACACACCGTGTGGCAACTCATGGCTATGAAAGTCTACGGGATTCCCTCCCCTCCCTCCACTGACCGGACATTACTTTTCGTTGTACAGTTCATATTGTTAACAGTCTATGGATGTAAAACCATACTATCTACTTAATACTTCTTTATTTATATTTATTATTATTCGTTTGTTATATATTGTTCATTCTTTTCATACCTTTTGTTTTCTTTTGACAGATGTGTCGTCCGCCTGCAGTGCCTACACCTGCAGCAACACTAGACGCTGAACAACAATGTCTTCTGCTCTTGCTATACAATACTTGTGGTGTATTACAATATTGTATGTTTAATGCCTAATAAATACAAAGGCTGTACCCTGTGTATACTTTCACCCATATACTATGGTACATCATACTATATATACATCTTTATCATATTACATGGAAAACAATTACTACAATTATGGAAATGATACACATTATATATATACAGTGATTATAGAGTACATATATATTGTTTAAATATATATAGTGTATATGTATACACTATACATATATATACACTATATATATAGTGTAGACATATATACACTATATATATATATAATATATATATATATATATATATATATATATATATAGTGTATATATATATACACTATAGTGTGTATATATACACTATACAGTGTATATATACACTATACAGTGTATAAATACAATGGCTGTACCCTCTGTATACTTTCACCCATATACTATGGTACATCATACTATATAGATATCTATATACTATTACATGGAAAAAAATTACTACAATTATGGAAATGATACACATTATATATATACACTGTTTATATATAGAGTATATATATAGAGAATATGTATATATATATATATATATAGTGTATATATATAGAGAATATGTATATATATATATATAGTGTATATATATATAATATACACTATATATATAGTGTGTATATATATATACACTATACTGTATACATATATACACTATATACAGTATATATATACTATATATAGTGTACATATATACATATACTATATATATAGAGTACATACATTATATACACTATATACAGTGTATATATATACACTATATGTATATTGTATATATATATATATATATACACACACACACACACGCAATGTAAGAACACAATAATTGGACATATGACAAACACATACAAAGCAAAAGACATGATGCTGATGACGACAATGGAGGAAGAGGAGGAAGACGAAGGTGGCGAGGAGAAGAGGAGGGAAGGAAGAGGAGGGGAGAGGAGGAAGAGAAGAGGAGGGGAGGGGAGGGAGGGAAGGAAGAGGAAGGCAGAGAGGAAGAGAACAGGAGAGAGGATAAACAGAAGACGGAGGAGGAGAGGAAGAAGGGAAGGGAGCAGAGAATGTATGACATGTAACAAATCCTAACACACAATAAACAGCGACATGGAAGAGGACACACATATATATATATAAATAAAACACAAAACACATCTATCAAACCAGTGCCAACATAACCCATGTTATGAGATGCTGAGAGGGAGAGAGAGGAGGAGATGGAGGCTGAGGAAAAGGAGGAGACGGATGAGGCGGCGTAAGAGAGGAGGAGGAGGAGGAGGAGGAGACAGGAGGTGTAAGAGAGGAGGAGGAGGAGGAGGAGGAGACAGGAGGTGTAAGAGAGGAGGAGGAGGAGACAAGAGGAGGTGTAAGAGAGGAGGAGGAGGAGGAGACAAGAGGAGGCATAAGCGAGGAAGAGGAGGAGGAGACAAGAGGAGGCATAAGCGAGGAAGAGGAGGAAACGGAGGAGGCCTAAGAGAGGGAGGAGGAGCAGGCACAAGAGAGGAAGAGGAGGAGACGGAGGAGGCGTAAGAGAAGAGGAGGAGGAGACGGAGGAGGCGTAAGAGAAGAGGAGGAGACAGAGGAGGAGCCATAAGAGAGGAGACGCAGGAGGAGCCGTAAGAGAGGAGGCATAAGAGAGGAAGAGGAGGAGCCGTAAGAGAGGAGGCATAAGAGAGGAAGAGGAGGAGCCGTAAGAGAGGAGGCATAAGAGAGGAAGAGGAGCAGACAGAGGAAGAGGGGCAAGAGAGGAGGAGGCATAAGAGAGAAGGAGACGGAGGAGAAGCGTAAGAGAGAAGGAGACGGAGGAGAAGCGTAAGAGAGAAGGAGACGGAGGAGAAGCGTAAGAGAGGAAGAGGAGCAAACAAAGGAGGAGGCGTAAGAGGAGGAGGAGGCGGCGTAAGAGGAGGAGGAGGAGGCGTAAGAGGAGGAGGAGGAGGAGGAGGAAGCATGAGGAGGAGGAGGAGGAGGAAGCATGAGAGAGGAGGAGGAGGAGGAGGAGGATGAGAGGAGGAGGAATGAGAGGAGGAGGAGGAGGCATGAGAGAGGAGGAGGAGGAGGCATGAGAGAGGAGGAGGAGGAGGCATGAGAGATGAGGAGGAGGAGGAGGAGGCATGAGAGCAGGAGGAGGACGAGGAGGAAGAGCAGGAGGAGAACATGCAGGAGGCATAAGAGAGGAGGAGGAGGAAGAGCAGGAGCCATAAGAGAGGAGGAGGAGAAGAAGAGCAGGAGCCATAAGAGAGGAGGAAGAAGAGCAGGAGCCATAAGAGAGGAGGAGGAGGAGGAGGAAGAGGAGGAGGAGGAGGAAGAGGAGGAGGAGGAGGAAGAGGAGGAGGACGAGTGAGTGAGGGGGAAGGAGGAGGAAGGTGGGAGAGAAGAGGAAGAGTGAAGAAAAAGAGGAAGAGTGGAGAAAAAGAGAAAGAGAGGAAGAGTCGAGGAGAGGAGAGGAAGAGAGGAGAGGAGAGGAGAGGAAGAGAGGACAGGAGAGGAGAGGAAGAGAGGACAGAAGAGGAGAGGAAGGAGGAGTAGAGGACAGAAGACAGAGGAGAGGAGGAGGGAAGAGTGAAAGGAGAGGAAATAAGAGAGCAGAGAAGAAGAGAAAAAGAGAAGAGACAGAGCATACATATTAATTCCTTCCTATTTTAATTCCTATTCCCTCATTACTATCCACATGTATTAAAGTCCATTGTAATTAAGGGAATGAATAAAAAACATAGTAAAAATTTTCTTTACCTCCTTTATTAGTTTGTACAGATATATTAACATTTCTATCATAATGTGTTGGTGTATTTTCTTTACCCCCATGGCAATATATATAGGTAGGTAGGTGGGCAGGCAGGCAGGTAGGTAGGTAGTTAGGCAGGCAAGTAGGTAGGTAGGTGGGTGGGTGTGGCACTGGGCAGGTGGGTGGGTGTGGCAGTGAGCAGGTAGGTGGGTGGGTGGGTGTGGCAGTGGGCAGGTAGGTGGGTGGGTGGGTGTGGCAGTGGGCAGGTAGGTGGGTGGGTGGGTGGGTGTGGCAGTGGGCAGGTAGGTGGGTGGGTGGGTGGGTGTGGCAGTGGGCTGGTAGGTGGGTGGGTGGGTGTGGCAGTGGGCTGGTAGGTGGGTGGGTGGGTGTGGCAGTGGGCTGGTAGGTGGGTGGGTGGGTGGGTGTGGTAGTGGGCAGGTGGGTGGATGTGGCAGAGGGCTGGCAGGTGGGTGCAGTAGTGAGCAGGTAGGTGGGTGGGTGCAGTAGTGGGCAGGTAGGTGGGTGGGTGCAGTAGTGCGCAGGTAGGTGGGTGGGTGGGTGTGGTAGTGGGCAGGTAGGTAGGTGGGTGGGTGGGTGTGGTAGTGGGCAGGTAGGTAGGTGGGTGGGTGGGTAGTTGGGTGTGTCTGGGTGGGTGGGTAGTTGGGTGTGTCTGGGTGGGTGGGTAGTTGGGTGTGTCTGGGTGGGTGGGTAGTTGGGTGTGTCTGGGTGGGTGGGTAGTTGGGTGTGTCTGGGTGGGAGTGTAGGTGGGTGGGTGGGTAGTTGGGTGTGTCTGGGTGGGTGGGTAGTTGGGTGTGTCTGGGTAGTTGGGTGTGTCTGGGTAGTTGGGTGTGTCTGGGTGGTTGGGTGTGTCTGGGTGGTTGGGTGTGTCTGGGTGGTTGGGTGTGTCTGGGTGGGTGGGTGTGTCTGGGTGGGTGGGTGTGTCTGGGTGGGTGGGTGTGTCTGGGTGGTCAGATAGGTGTCAGTGGGTAGGTGGCTGTGTGTGTCAGGGTGGCCAGGTCTGGGTATCAGTGGGTGCTTGAGTGTGTCTGGGTGGCCGTCAGTGGGTGGTTGAGTGTGTCTGGGTGGCCGTCAGTGGGTGGGTGGGTGGGTGTGAGTGGGTGGGCATGTGGGTCAGTGGGTGGGTGTCAGTGGGTGGGCGTGTGGGTGTCAGTGGGTGGGCGTGTGGGTGTCAATGGGTGATCAGGTGTCTGGGTGTGTCGGTTTCAGTGGGTAGGTGGGTGTGTTTCAGTGGGTAGGTGGGTGTGTTTCAGTGGGTAGGTGGGTGTGTTTCAGTGGGTAGGTGGGTGTGTTTCAGTGGCTAGGTGGGTGTGTTTCAGTGGCTAGGTGGGTGTGTTTCAGTGGCTAGGTGGGTGTGTTTCAGTGGCTAGGTGGGTGTGTTTCAGTGGCTAGGTGGGTGTGTTTCAGTGGCTAGGTGGGTGTGTTTCAGTGGGTAGGTGGGTGTGTTTCAGTGGGTAGGTGGGTATCAGTGGGTGATCAGGTGTGCCTGAGTGGGTGGGTGGCTGGGTGTGTCTGGGTGGGCGTGTGAGTGTCAGTGGGTGTCTGGGTGTGTCTGGTGGACATGTGGGTATCAGTGGGTGTCTGGGTGTGTCTGGGTGGGTGTCTGAGTGTGTCTGGGTGGGTGTCAGTGGGTGGCTCTGTCGGCGTGTGAGTGTCAGTGGGTGGCTGGGTGGCCGTGTGGGTGTCAGTGGATGACTGGGTGGGTATCATTGGGTGGCTGGGTGGATATCATTGGGTGGCTGGGTGGCCAGGTGAGTGTCAGTGGGTGGCTGGGTGGGTGGCCAGATAGATGTCAGTGGGTGTCTGGGTGTGCAGATGGATGTCAGCAGATGTCTGGGTGTATCTGGGTGGGCGGGTGGGTACGTCAGTGAGTGGGTCGTTGAGTGTCAGTGGGTGGGTCGGTGGTTGGGTGGGTCGGTGGTTGGGTGGGTCAGTGGAGGGGTGTATCAGTGGGTGGGTGAGTGGAGGGGTGTATCAGTGGGTGGGTGAGTGGATGGGTGTATCAGTGGGTGGTTGTGTGTCTCAGTGGGTGGGAGGGTGTGTCAGTGGGTGGGAGGGTGTGTCAGTGGGTGGGAGGGTGTGTCAGTGGGTGGGAGGGTGTTTCAGTGGGTGGGTGGGTGTTTCAGTGGGTGGATGGGTGTTTCAGTGGGTGGATGGGTGTTTCAGTGGGTGGATGGGTGTTTCAGTGGGTGGTTGGATGTGTCAGTGGGTGTGCCAGTGGCCAGGTATGTGGGTGGGCCGGTTTGGTAGTGGGCAGGTAGGTGGGTGAGTCTCAGTGTGGCAGTGGGTGTGTGTGGCAGTGGGTGTGTGTGGCAGTGGGTGTGTGTGGCAATGTGTGGGTGGTGGGTCGATGGGTGTCAGTGAGTGGGTCGATGGGTGTCAGTGAGTGGGTGGATGGGTGTCAGTGAGTGGGTGGATGGGTGTCAGTGAGTGGGTGGATGAGTGTCAGTGAGTGGGTGGATGAGTGTCAGTGAGTGGGTGGATGAGTGTCAGTGAGTGGGTGGATGAGTGTCAGTGAGTGGGTGGAGGAGTGTCAGTGAGTGGGTGGAGGAGTGTCAGTGAGTGGGTGGAGGAGTGTCAGTGAGTGGGTGGAGGAGTGTCAGTGAGTGGGTGGAGGAGTGTCAGTGAGTGGGTGGATGAGTGTCAGTGAGTGGGTGGATGAGTGTCAGTGAGTGGGTGGATGTGTCAGTGAGTGGGTGGATGTGTCAGTGAGTGGGTGGATGAGTGTCAATGGGTGGGTGGATGAGTGTCAATGGGTGGGTGGATGGGTGTCAATGGGTGGGTGGATGGGTGTCAGTGAGTGGGTGGATGAGTGTCAGTGAGTGGGTGGATGTCAGTGAGTGGGTGGATGTCAGTGAGTGGGTGGATGAGTGTCAGTGAGTGGGTGGATGAGTGTCAGTGAGTGGGTGGATGAGTGTCAGTGAGTGGGTGGATGGGTGTCAGTGAGTGGGTGGATGAGTGTCAGTGAGTGGGTGGATGAGTGTCAGTGAGTGGGTGGATGAGTGAGTGAGTGGGTGGATGAGTCAGTGAGTGGGTGGATGAGTCAGTGAGTGGGTGGATGAGTGTCAGTGAGTGGGTGGATGAGTGTCAGTGAGTGGGTGGATGAGTGTCAGTGAGTGGGTGGATGAGTGTCAGTGAGTGGGTGGATGAGTGTCAGTGAGTGGGTGGATGAGTGTCAGTGGGTGGGTGGGTGGATGAGTGTCAGTGGGTGGGTGGGTGGATGAGTGTCAGTGGGTGGGTGGGTGTAAGTGTGTGTGTCAGTAGCCGGGTGGGTGTGTCTGTAGGCAGGTCGGTGGGTGGTTGGGTGTGTCTGTAGGCAGGTGGGTGGGTGGTTGGGTGTGTCAGTGGGTGGCTGGGTTGGTGGATAATTTTCTGTCAGTGGGTGGGTGGATTTATGTGTCAGTGGGTGGGTGGATTTGTGTGTCAGTGGGTGGGTGGATTTGTGTGTCAGTGGGTGGGTGGATTTGTGTGTCAGTGGGTGGGTGGATTTGTGTATCAGTGGGTGGGTGGATTTGTGTATCAGTGGGTGGGTGGATTTGTGTATCAGTGGGTGGGTGGATTTGTGTATCAGTGGGTGGGTGGATTTGTGTGTCAGTGGGTGGGTGGATTTGTGTGTCAGTGGGTGGGTGGATTTGTGTGTCAGTGGGTGGGTGGTTGGGTGTGTCAGTAGGTGAGTGATTGGGTGTGTCAGTAGGTGAGTGATTGGGTGTGTCAGTAGGTGAGTGATTGGGTGTGTCAGTAGGTGAGTGATTGGGTGTGTCAGTGGGTGGGTAGATGGGTGGGTGGGTGGGTGGGTAGATGGGTGGGTGGGTGGGTGGGTAGATGGGTGGGTGGGTAGATGGGTGGGTGGGTAGATGGGTGGGTGGGTAGATGGGTGGGTGGGTAGATGGGTGGGTGGGTGGGTGGGTAGATGGGTGGGTGGGTGGGTGGGTAGATGGGTGGGTGGGTGGGTGGGTAGATGGGTGGGTGGGTGGGTGGGTAGATGGGTGGGTGGGTGGGTGGGTAGATGGGTGGGTGGGTGGGTAGATGGGTGGGTACGTGTCAGTGGGTGGGTAGGTGTGTCAGTGGGTGGGTAGGTGTGTCAGTGGGTGGGTAGATGGGTGGGTAGGTGTGTCAGTGGGAGGGTAGATGGGTGGGTAGGTGTGTCAGTGGGAGGGTAGATGGGTGGGTAGATGGGTGGGTAGGTGTCAGTGGGTGGGTAGATGTGTCAGTGGGTGGGTAGATGTGTCAGTGGGTGGGTAGGTGTGTCAGTGGGTGGGTAGGTGTGTCAGTGGGTGGGTAGATGGGTGGGTAGGTGTGTCAGTGGGTGGGTAGATGGGTGGGTAGGTGTGTCAGTGGGTGGGTAGATGGGTGGGTAGGTGTGTCAGTGGGTGGGTAGATGGGTGGGTAGGTGTGTCAGTGGGTGGGTAGATGGGTGGGTAGGTGTCAGTGGGTGGGTAGATGGGTGGGTGGGTAGATGGGTGGGTAGGTGTCAGTGGGTGGGTAGATGGGTGGGTAGATGGGTGGGTAGGTGTGTCAGTGGGTGGGTAGATGGGTGGGTAGGTGTGTCAGTGGGTGGGTAGATGGGTGGGTAGGTGTTTCAGTAGGTGGGTAGGTGTGTCAGTGGGTGGGTAGGTGTGTCAGTGGGTGGGTAGGTGTGTCAGTGGGTGGGTAGATGTGTCAGTGGGTGGGTAGATGGGTGGGTAGGTGTGTCAGTGGGTGGGTAGATGTGTCAGTGGGTGGGTAGATGGGTGGGTAGGTGTGTCAGTGGGTGGGTAGATGGGTGGGTAGGTGTGTCAGTGAGTGGGTAGATGGGTGGGTAGGTGTGTCAGTGAGTGGGTAGATGGGTGGGTAGGTGTGTCAGTGAGTGGGTAGATGGGTGGGTAGGTGTGTCAGTGAGTGGGTAGATGGGTGGGTAGGTGTGTCAGTGAGTGGGTAGATGGGTGGGTAGGTGTGTCAGTGAGTGGGTAGATGGGTGGGTAGGTGTGTCAGTGAGTGGGTAGATGGGTGGGTAGGTGTGTCAGTGAGTGGGTAGATGGGTGGGTAGGTGTGTCAGTGAGTGGGTAGATGGGTGGGTAGGTGTGTCAGTAGGTGGGTAGGTGTGTCAGTGGGTGGGTGGGTAGGTGTGTCAGTGGGTGGGTGGGTAGGTGTGCCAGTGGGTGGGTGGGTAGGTGTGCCAGTGGGTGGGTGGGTAGGTAGGGAGGAATGGAGGAAGGAAAGCATGGAAGGAATGGAGGAAGGAAAGCATGGAAGGAATGGAGGAAGGAAAGCATGGAAGGAAGGAAGGAACGGAAGGAAGGAAGGAATGGTATGGAAGAAGGAATGTGCGGAGGAAGGAATGGTGCGGAGGAAGGAATGGTGTGGAGGAAGGAAGGAAGAAATGGTGCGGAGGAAGGAATGGTGCAGAGAAAGGAATGGAAGGGAGGAAAGAATGGAAGGGAGGAAGGAAGGAAGGAATGGAAGGAAGGAATGGAAGGGAGGATGGAAGGGAGGAAGGAAGGAAGGAATGGAAGGGAGGATGGAAGGGAGGATGGAAGGAATGGAAGGGAGGATGGAAGGGAGGAAGGAAGGAAGGAATGGAAGGGAGGATGGAAGGGAGGAAGGAAGGAATGGAAGAGAGGAAGGAAAGGAATGGAAGGAAGGAAAGGAATGGAAGAGATGGAAGGAAGGAATGGAGGGGAAGGAAGGAAGGAAGGAATGGAGGGGAAGGAATGGAGGGGAAGGAAGGAAGGAAGGAATGGAGGGGAAGGAAGAAAGGGAGGAGTAAGGTAGGCACAAATGGTATAGCAAATAAACACAGGAAATAAACAGTACATATATATACATATATACAAAAATAAATATTTATAAACCACACACACACTCAAGACAAAAAAAAAACAAAAAATCCTATTTCTAATTATATGGAGAACGATTTTAGTAATATATTCTTCCTGTTCTAGGCCAAATGAAATTTTGGATATTTTCGGGGCTCTTGTTTGGCGAGCCACAGCTGGCAAATGCGAGTATTTTTTTCCCAGTAAAGTACAAAATAAGTACATCTCACTTAAATGAACAAAAGAGCACGTTGTGGTCGATTAGTAAGACTTTCCTTGTCGCTACTGTCAATGTTTAAAACCTCATTATATAATTATAATAATCATAATGTCTACATAAATATATTATATTTTATTGCTGGTAAAATATTTCGCTACTAACAAATTATTTGGCTCGTAAATATGAAACCTTTCCCAGCCAAATGCCTCCCAATCATCAGCAGTTAGCAAGAGCGCTGATTTTATTATGAGTTCAAATTTTTCAACTCGTACTTTTTTGGTTTGATAAAATATTTCCTGTCACTTTTTTTTTCATTTCAGGCCTTTATAAATTCATACACATACAGTAGATAAATTTGCATGTATAAATTGGATAACTGAATAGATAAAATAATACAGTAGGCATATACAATTAAAATATAAATACAGTACAGTACCAACTGAATTTGGAACAAGACTACTAATTATTTTCTTCAACGGTCTTCCTAAATTTTCATCTATACTCTTTCAATGATTTATTATTACTATGTATTGTTCGTGTATTTTATTGTATTTCCATGTCTGTAATGTTATTGTATTCTTATTTATCGTTATTAAATTTTTATATACTTATTGCATCTATGTGTACAGTTATTGTATTTTCAATAATGTTGCTGTATTATGTATTTATTGTTATTGTATTTTCATTTATTATGGTTATGGACTTCTTATCTAATGTATTTTAATGTATTTTTATGTATTCTGTAACGTATTCCACTGTATTTAATATTAATGTATTTTCATATACTGTATTATTTGTCTTCTTCATGTATTTATTATTGTATTTTATGGGATTTAAGTTAATGTATTTTAAGGTACAGTTGGCCGCACTCCCACGTTCCCTGAACTTCACCCATAGTCAGCGATGTGGCACCACTGTATTTGTTTGGATCTTTGGACGTGTAGCAGTATGAAGTGCTGGGACCTCGTAATAGTGACCTGGCACGGACAGTTGAGTAATGGAATTCTCCTCTCAGCGTCTGTGCATTATCAAACCTATGTGTCAGTTGAATACCGATAAGCATTAGGATATAACTGGACCTCTATCAGGGGTCCAGTTTGGTGAGGAGGAGGTATGGCTACAGGTGGGGTGAAGGGAGGAGGGAGGAGGGGTAGCCTCTCCCACTCTGGGTAGCTTGGCAATGGGTTTCGGGAAGAAAGTTCACCAGCAACTACTATATGAATCTGGTTATGTAATAAACCCACAAATAAAACACCACAAATGTAAGAGTCGCACATCACTATATAGGAATCAACTAAGAATGGAGAATAACCACGGAAACATATCCTGCTGTTTCATTGCAAAATTCAGGTGCCGCACAGAACCTGTTGACCAAGATGAATATACTGACACAGCATAAGTCATATGTAATGGTATTCCTGGTAGACATAACAGGGCACAGCATTTTGGCACCATGCTATCACCTATGAGGGTATTCGGTTGGGTTTGCACACACTGCAACTACGATGTAGGCATACTTACGTGGTTATAAAACTACACAAGTTTTTAATTTATGAACAGGTCTACATTCCGTTTGACAACATCAGGAATAGTTAGTTTTCAATACTATCATTTTCACTGTTATTGACTAAAATAGTATAATTCTGATAACGGGTCAAACCAAGTGGCCTCATGAATCAGCCTCCACCTCCCCTGCACCAGCCATATGCCACATCACATAAGCCTAACACTTAACAAACTGAGGTCTGCTGTGTTTTACGTATCACTATGTAGCGGTCAGAGCAAAGTAATACATATATTATTTAGCTCTCCATACAAAGGTGAAAGCATGCCGTGTGTGTGTACCCTTAACCATGTGAATGTTTGTCGTCTCGCTCGTTTCCTGTAAAGTATTGGCTTCCAACTTACGACTCAGCATTCGACTCGGCAAGAAACAGGAGACCCAGACCCTCCCCCCTCCATTCCCTCCCCTCCCCCACTAGCCGAACTTCCTCCCCACCAAACTAGACACCCGATACAGGGTCCAGTTATATCCTAATCCTTATCAGTAGTTAATTGATACATAGGTTCGACAATGCACACACGCTGAGGAAAATTCCGTTACTCACTGTCTGTACCATTCACTATTGCGAGGTCCCAGCTCTTCATACTCCTGCGGTACGTGTCCAAAGATCCAAACAAGTACAGCGGTGCCACATCGCTGACTATAGGTGAAGTTCAGGGGACTCGGGAGTGCGGCCAACTGTACGTACTGTACTGTATTTTAATATAGGGAGCGAGGAGTGTGTGAAGCAATACCGTCTGCTAGTGTATTATTATTGTACCTAAATTCATGTACTGCTACTGTATTCTTATTGTATATTAATGTATTTATGGTCACTGTATTGTAATGTACACATGGTTCATGTATTTTTTTATACGGAGCACAAAGTGTATGCAGCAATGCAATTTAGTGATATGTGACACGATACTGAATGAGTGGGTGATGAAAACGAGGCCCTATGCACCTATGAGGAAAATATGGAAGCTGAAAAGCCAAGCAGTAACGGATGTCTGCTGTGGTATCCCTTTGGCTGTAAGTGGTGTGGGGATGATGAGAGAGTGGTTCTGGGAGGGGACTTAAATGGTCATGTAGGTGCAGCAGCTCAGTGATATCAAGGGGTACACTGGGGATGTGCATATGGTAAAGTCAACCTAAGAAGTGACGACACATTATCCAAAAGTTTTCGGTCAGCAATAATGTACGCTCTCCCAAAAAAGTATCGGCCCCTTTGAGTACAATGGTTTTGAAAATGAGCAACTCGGCAAACACACGTCTATAAATGTGCTGCCTCGAAACATATACCAGACAGTAGCTGATTTTTTTTTTCCAATTTGGATTACTAATAATTACCAAAGATAATATTTGCACATATAATTACAGGATGCCCCACTGATCACAAGGCTTCATCCAGTTTCAAAATAATATGTGCTGTAAGAGTGCCCTTACTTTTATGGGAGGGTGTACATATTCTTCCTTATATCTTTACACAGTGAAATCTATTTGGTAAAACTGTTACAGAAAACAATAGATAAATGCAAAAGTAACACTATTTTCCAAAACTGTAGGAATCAGTTCGTTAGTTAGGATAACTGATATTTCAGGACTATCACTCAAGGACAGTCAGGATTATTTTGCGGAGTTCATATCTAATATGGTAACACGCAATAATTTTTTTAGTAGCGTAAGACTAAAAAGAAAAGCACTTTAATAAGCAATAAAAAACAGTCATTACTATTTATAAAATTTTTCCATTACAGTACTAAGAAATAATCTAAAGTCATTTATTTACTCTTTTGTTCTCTTCATGGACAAACTAGGAGATCTGTTTTTGAAATCATGGTCAGCAAATACATCAGGAACCGCACCGCAAACGGAGTAATACATTATACATTCCTTCAAATCAGGAGACGTATCGGAATAGTAACTTCTAATATATCACTACCTCATGTTATTCGTTTAACATAACTCCTTCGTGTGATATATATTTTATAGGATGTAATGGAAGCACAACAATTTTACCATACATACACTAAGTTCCATCGAACGTATATCATACAAAGTGACCAAAGCAATCTGAACTCTGCCATCACTTCTTAGGGCACCTGTAAAAGAAATGAGGAAGGGGTAAGCATACTCAAGTTTGGGGAGGCAATGAACCTTTTAGGAAGACAGAGTAGGTTGATTACGTACGAGTCTGTTGGAAATAGCACTCAGATAGAGTATTTCCTGATCAAAAGGGGTGATAGGAGGTTAGTGAGGGATGTTCAAGTTATAGGCAGTAAGGAGTGTGTACATCAGCACAAGTTATTGATATGTGACATGGTGGTTAAGGTGCGGGTAATGAAAAAGAGGACCTATGAACTTAAAAGGATAATATAGGAGCTAATAAAAAAAAAAAAAAAAAAACCGTATGGGATGCCTTCCACAGCAAGATGAGGAGAGTGGTGGCTGAACAACAAGATGTGAAAGGAAGGGTTAATGATCAGCACAGACCCGTTTGGAACAACCTCTCGAGTTGCTAATTCAGTGAGTGGATGGACAAGAGGTCAACCAGGATGTTAAGTAACTTGGTGGCGGAGGGTGTAGAAACTGCAGGAAGGGAGAAACGAAGGCCTTTCTGGGAATGGATGAAGGGTGATAAGGGGGAATACTTGGCTGCCTCACGAAGGGCTATAAGAGAAGTATAAAAGGAGAAATCTGAGCCAGGGAGAATATTACTTGATAACCTAAATTCTGGGGAAAGGGAGAAGGCGATATTTAAGGTGGCAAATCAGGTGAAGAGGGAGAAGAAGGATATTGGTGAGCAGAGTGTCAAGAGTGAAGGAAGGATACTGGTCAAGTGTGTGAAGAGTGATGAAGGAAGGGTAGTGGTGAGCAGTGTGTGTAGAGTGATGAAGGGTAGTGGTGAGCAGTGTGTGATGATTGATGAAGGGTAGTGGTGAGCAGTGTGTGAAGTGTGATGAAGGAAACGTAGTGGTGAGCAGTGTGTGAAGTGATGAAGGAAGGGTAGTGGTGAGCAGTGTGTGATGAATGATGAAGGAAGGGTAGTGGTGAGCAGTGTGAAGAGTGATGAAGGAAGGGTAGTGGTAAGCAGTGTGTGAAAAGTGATGAAGGAAGGGTAGTAGTGAGCAGTGTGTGAAGAGTGATGGAGGAAAGGCAGTGGTGAGCAGTGTGTCAAAACTCATGAAGGAAGGGTAGTGGTGAGCAGTGGGTGAAGAGTGCTGGAGGAAAGGCAGTGGTGAGCAGTGAATGAAGAGTGATGAAGGAAGGGTAGTGGTGAGCAGTGTGTGAAGAGTGATGAAGGAAGGGTAGTGGTGAGCAGTGTATGAAGAGTGATGAAGGAAGAATACTGGTCAAGTGCGTGAAGAGTGATGAAGGAAGGGTTGTGGTGAGCAGTGTGTGATGACTGATGAAGGAAGGGCAGTGGTGAAGTGTGTGATCAAAGAGTGATGAAGGAGGGGTAATGATGAACAGTCTGTGATGAATGATGAAGGAAGGGTGGTGGTGATGTGTGTCAAGAGGGAAGGAAAGGTAGTGGTCAAGTGTGTGAAGAATGAAGGAAAGCCAGTGGTGAGCAGTGTGTGAAGATTGATGAAGGAAGGGTAATGATGAGCAGTGTGAAGAGTGATGAAGAGTACTGGTCAAGTGTGTGAAGAGTGATGAAGGAAGGATTGAGGTGAGCAGTGTGTGATGAATGATGAAGGAAGGAAGGATGGTGAAGTGTGTGATGAATGATGAAGGAAGGAAGGATGGTGAAGTGTGTGATGAATGATGAAGGAAGGGTAGTGGTGACGTGTGTCCAGTGAAGGAAAGGTAGTGGTCAAGTGTGTGAAGAATGAAGAAAAGGCAGTGGTGAGCAGTGTGTGAAAAGTGATGAAGCAAGGATAATGGCGAGCAGTGTGAAAAGTGATGAAGGAAGGGTAATGGTGAGCAGTGTGAAGAGTGATGAAGGATGAAGGAAGGGTTGTGGTGAGCAGTATGTGATGAATGATGACGGGTAGTCAGGTGAGGATAGTAACGATGCATGGAAAAACCATTATAGCCGGTTGCTGAATGAGGAGTTTGGGATAGGGAGGGTTTGGAGCCAGCAGATTCAGTGTTTGGACAGCCTCTGATTGACACTGCTACTGTCAATGAGGTGATAGGCAAGCTGTAGGTACTGTACGGCAATAGGTAGGATGTAGGTACTGTAAGGCAATAGGTATAATGTAGGTACTGTGAGTCGGGCAATAGATACGATGTAAGTACTGTGAGTAAGGCAATTGGTAGGGTGTAGGTATTGTGAGTAAGGCAATAAATAGGATGTAGGTACAGTAAGGCAATAGGTAGGATGTTGGTACTGTGGGTAAGGCAATAGGTAGGATGTAGATACTGAGTAAGGCAATAGGTATAATGTAGGTATTGTAAGGCAATAGGTATACTGTAGGTACTGTGAGCAAGGCAATAGGTACAATGTAGGTACTGTGTGTAAGGCAATAGGTATAATGTAGGTACTGTGAGTAAGGCAATAGGTACGATGTAGGTACTGTGACTAAGGCAACTGGTAGGGTGTAGCTATTGTAAGCCAATAGGTAGGATGTAGGTACTGTAAGGCAATAGGTAGGATGTAGGTACTGTGGGTTAGGCAATAGGTAGGATGCAGGTACTGTAAGGAAATAGGTAGGATGGTACTGTGAGTAAGGCAATAGGTATAATGTACGTACTGTAAGGCAATAGGTATAATGTAGGTACTGTAAGGCAATAGATTGAATGCAGCCACTGTAAGGCAATAGGTAGGATATAGGTACTGTGAGTAAGCCAATAGGTAGGATGTACGTACTGTGAGTAAGGCAATAGGTAGGATGTAGGTACTGTAAGGCAATAGGTAGGATGGTACTGTACGTAAGGCAATAGGCAAGATGCAGGTACAGTTGCCTCTTAACGTTCCTTTCCCATGTTTTACCTCCCGACAAGACATGGCACCATTGCAGTAGTAATTGCCCGCTACGTCACAGTAATAGCATAAATACTTATCTACGTATGAACCCTATAGCGACGGACGTGAGTGTGGGTGTGTATGCTAGCCATAATAGTAAATACACAGGGAAGTAATTAACACATCCCCAGAGACAATATCAACATTAGTATACCGTCAATTCTAATACAAAATGTACGGCATATTTTAATACGAAATATCAACAGGAATATAAATGCAAGCACAAGAATAATAGAAATATATCATGATGGTTGTTGCAGATATAGTCATCATACATCCGCCACACCACACCTTTTCAGAATCTGGGGTGTTTAGTTTGTCTCATGGATCTTGCTATGGGACAGTTCAAAAACCTTTATGAATCGTAATACATATGGAAACGTGGTGATAAGCATAAGCTGATATTACTGAACCAAAGCAATATAACATGCAAGGAGATTAAATAACAGACTACTGGAAATTTATCGATTCCGAGTAATGTTGTACGTAGTTCAATTCACACAAAAAATATGACCTTTCCAATATGACAATACGTTAATGAGCCATGTGATGTCAGAAAGCACTCGACAGGAGACATTAAAACAATTATAATATCATGTGGGATACGTGACAAGGGATTTTTTACTGGAAACATATGTAGACAGGAGGATGCACTGATAAATAAGTCAGCCAAGATACATATTGTAATAACCGAACTGAAACTTAACAACATCACAGTCCTGCCCGTGATTCGATTCCGAGGCATCGCGCTTCAAACGCGTGCATGTTACCGCTAAGCCAAACAGACGATCCCCACTTTGCTTCTACGGAACGCGGGCTTTTATGCACCCCATTAAAATATGAAGAGAAAACCAGTAAATTGAATGTAGGGTGTCATTCACTGATACGTATTTATGCTACAAATGCTGCGCTGCCACATTTGACGGGAGCTGTTTTTGGGGTGGAAAGGGACTTTCGGAGGCAACTGTACTGTGAGTGAGGCGATAGGCACGATGCAGGAGGGGAAGGCAACAGGGATGTCCAGGCTGAGTCCTAAAATTTTTAAGACTTTAGGAGTTACAGGAGTGAGGTTAGTCACTGACATTAACAGGGCTCTCCGTAAGTGTTAAGGGATCTTTCCATGTGCCATGTATTAGGAGTGTACTGCTTTATTGTGGTGTATGGTAGTAAGAAGTATAATGCTGTATGGTAGTGAGACCTGGGCAGTAAAGAAAGCTCCCTAACACCTTTTCCTAACTGATTTATGCGGCATGTCTTGGGAGTGTGATGCTGTATGGTAGTGAGACCTAGGGAGTATAGGAAGAGGATATTCGCAGGCTCAAACGTACAGAAATGACAATGATTAGGTGGATGTGCAGTGCATCCCTGAGTGTGAGGGGGGGCTGGGTTTATGATGGAAGAGTTGAGAGGAAGGATGGGACTGGAGTGTATTGGTGGTGTGATGAGGAGGGGTAGATTGAGATGGTTTGTGATCAAGAGGGGTAGATTGAGATGGTTTGTGATGAGGAGAGGTAGACTGAGATGGTTTGTGATCAGGACGGGTACATTGAGATGGTTTGTGATGAGCAGGGGTAGACTGAGATAGTTTGTGATGAGGAGGGGGTAAATTGAGATGGTTTTGTGATGAGGAGGGGTAGACTGAGATGGTTTGGCCATGTGGAGAAGATGGGGGATGATAATTGGGGGCAGAAAGTGAGAAGTGTTAATGCTGGGGGTAGGGTAGTGAGAGCCAGACCGAAAACAACCTGGAACGAGGTAATACAATATGACCTAAGGGATAAGGGACTGAATAGGGAAGTTGCCAGAGATTGAGCAGCATGGAGACCCACCATTAGGTGACCAAGGCCGACACATGCATCTTGGAGCCTTCAAAACCGAAACCGAAATGAACACGAAAACAAAAATGATATGGTTATTATTTTTTAATGTATATATATCTATTTGTAGTTTAGTGTATATATTATTAATGTACACATTATTTTTATGTATTATTATTGTATTTTCATGTATGTATCTGTTTTTTTATGTATGTATTATTAATGTATATTGATGTATTATTGTACATGGTAAGCATATAAAATTTTCTCCAAGTTTTAATACAATATCAATCATATTTCAATTTTTCCTCCCATTCTCTTTTTTTCCATAATTATTTCCTATTTTCTTTCCATACCTTTTTTTCCCAACACACCAGTTCCATTATTATTAGTATTATTATTTCTATTTTACACTTTTTCATTTATCCTTCAATTTCTTTCAGTATATATTTCCATTTCTTTATTTTTTCTATATACTTTTCCAATTTTTCTTTCTATTATTCTTTATTACAATATACCGGTATATTTCAGATTTTCAGACCAGTTTTTTTTCTTGTTATAATTACTTCCATTTTCCTTCCGAATTCTTTTATAAGTATTTTCATTTATTTCTTTCTGCAATACACTATATGATTCTTTCTTACCATTTTTTTTTTTTTTTCTTCCAATTCACTATTTCAAATTTTCTTCCCATTATTATTATTATTATTATTATTATTATCATCATCATCATCATCACTAGTTTCTTTTTCTATTTCAATTTTTCTTCTCATTTTCTTCATTGTTTATTTTTATTTTTTCTCAATACACTTTTTTCAATTTTTCTTAACATTATTTTTACACCAATATAATTCTTCCAATTTCCTTCCCATTATTTTACTTCTACAACACTTTCTCCAATTTTCTTCCCATTATGATTATTTTTATTATTACACATTTTTTTTTACACTTTAATTTTTTTTTCTATCATTTCCTTCCAAATTTTCTGCCTGCCAAAAACCAAAATTCCATTATATGCTGTATATATACATACATATATATGGTACATCTATCTATCTATCTACTGCCAGATGCCTTAATCCCGTAAGGGATGGCCACAAACGAATCACCTCCATGTCGCCCTGTCCCCCCGTCATTGCCCTGCTCCAAGCTCACACCCCCCTCTCTCATATACCTCTTCATCCATCTCATCCTTGGCCTTCCTCTCCCTCCACCTCACTCACATACACTGGATTTAATTTACTGTATTCAATTTATATATCTGATTTTATTTTTCCAATTATATTTTTTTATTTGCCTTTAATATACTGTATATTTAATTTTTTTAACATACTTTTCTCGTCATAAACAAAAATTTACAGACATGACTGCCGACAACTAAAGACTTTGGTTTTTCCAATTACAGTCAACCTTCGATATAATAAACCCTTTTATAGTGAACTTCGGATATAGTGACCTTTGTTTGGTGTATGCGGCAGAAATTCACGACTCAATTCCCAAAGCACTTCCTGCCTTGGTAAGTACTGTAATGGTACTACATTACATTACAGCCATTGTATTTATATGTACTTCTATCTACCTATCTATCTATTGCCAGATGCCTCAATCTCGTACGGGGTGGCCACAAACAAATTGCCTCCAGGACACCGTCCCCCACCATTTCATCGCCCTGCTCCCAACTCACACCCCCCTCTCTCATATACCTCTCCATCCCCCCACCTCATCCTTGGCCTCCCCCTCCCTCTTCATACAGGATGGTATTTACTGTACATAATTACATAAACCACTCACTTCTCCATGTACAACTTCATAGAGTACGTAGTGGAGGTGTAGGTAGGAAGCACCAAAGCACTCCACAGATATACCTTATAAACCCTTGACTTCTCCATGTGTAACGTCATAGAGTAAGTTGTGGTGGTGCACGTACGACCAAACCACTCCACGGACATACCCTATAAACCATTTCATTCTCCATATGAGACTTCAGAGTAATATGTGGTGGTGCACGAAAGACCGAACCACTCCACGGATATAGCCTATAAACCATTGAATTCTCCATGTCAAACTTCATAGAGTACGTTGTGGTGGTGCACGTAGGGCAGAACCACTCCACGGATATTGCAGCCTTGGGTGGGTAATCCCTCGGTAGATAATGACCATTGGATATCACCAACTTTCGGATCTAACGACCAACCCCCCTCCTCAATTAGTTCTTTATATTGAAATGGTTTACTGTATTCCAATTCCACTAACATTTGCTTCTCACAAAAGTACACGTGATATAATCCGTGAAAGACCAAGGTTTACTGTATATGGTTAGGTTGGCTTGAGTTGGGTGTGCTGTGGTGTGGTGTGATGTGATGTGATGAGGTTTCGTTAGATTGGATTTGATTATGGTAGGGATCGAAAGACTGGGGAGGGATTCACGTAAAGTCATATCGTTTTAAATATTTCCTCATCTTTCTCAATCACCTTCAGGTTTACCTTTCCTCCTATCTCCTCCCTTTGGTTTATTATATCAAGGGTTTACTAAAATGCACTTTCAAATTTCCAACCCATTTATATAAACCAAGAAAATAAAACATGCAATATTTGTTTTATATATATATTAATTATATTCAATTATACATTATATTTTTTTTTCTTATACTGAATTATTCACCATTATATACTTTGGTTTAATATCTATCGGTTTATTTTCTTCAATTATACACCATTATATATTTTGGTTAAATATATATGGATTTATTTTCTTTAATTATACACCATTATATATTTGGGTTTAATATATATGGGTTTATCTTATTGAATTATACACCATTATATTCCTTCATTAAATATATATGGATTTATTTTCTTCAATTATACACCATTATTTATTTAGGTTCAATATATATGGGTTTATTATACTGAATTAGACATTATATTCTTTGGTTTAATATATGCCTTTATTTTCTTCAATTACACACCATTATATATTTTTATTTAATATATAAGGGTTTATTTTCTTCAATTATACACAATTATATTCTTTGGTTTAATATCTATACGTTTATTTTACTAAATTATACACCATTATTTTTTTTTAGTTAAATATATATGGATTTATTTCCTTCAATTATACACCATTATATATTTTATTATATATATATATATGTTTATTTTCTTCAAATATACACCATTATATATTTTGATTAAATATATATGGAGTTTTTCTACCGATTTATACACCATTTTATATTTGGTTTAATATATATGGGTTTATTTTACTGAATTATACACCATTACATATTTTGGTTTAATGTATATGGGTTTATTTTACTTAATTAAACACCATTATATTCTTTGGTTTACTATATATGGGTTTATTTTACTGAATTATACACCATTATATTCTTTGATTTTATATATATATATTTACTATACTTAGTTATACACCATTATATTCTTGCCTTTAATAGATATGGATTTACTATACTTAGTTATACACCATTATATTCTTTAATATATATGGATTTAGTATAAGTAATTATACACCATTATAATCTTTGGTTTAATATACTGTACAGTAAAGTCCATTATTCCGAACACGGATAATCCGAAAATCCCAATACTCCAATTTCTTCCAGAAGACTGACACAAAATCCAAAGTGAAAAAATTCAACATTAAAAAATTCAAACTAGGTGCCAAATGCCCTGAAGTGCCGAGCGGTGTGGTCATGGATCAGGCAAGGCGTGGACTGCCAACTCCTCGTAAACAACTGAACACTTTTGGATCTGTACCTCAAGTTTAAGGAATTTTCCACAGTAATACCTATTCAGTTTATGTGCTTTTACAATACATGCATCATTTTCGTTTTTAAAGCCTCCAACATGCATACATTCATCAGCCTTGGTCACCTAATGGCGGCTCTCCATGCTGCACGATCCATTGCCGCCTCCCTGTTCAGTCCCTTAACCCTGAGGTCACACTTAATGACCTCGTCCCACGTCTTTCTCAGTCTACCCCTCATAACCCCACCCTCAATATTAACACTTCACACCTTCCTCACCCATTTATCATCCTCCACATGCCCAAACCATCTCAATCTACATCTCCTCATCACAACACCAATACACTCCAGTCCCATCCTTCCTCCCAAACCATCTCAGTCTACCCCTCCTCATCACAACACCAGTACACTGCAGTCCCATCCTTCCTCCCAAACCATCTCAATCTACCCCTCCTCATCACAACACCAATACAATCTAGTCCCATACTTCCTCCCAAACCATCTCAATCTACCCCTCCTCATCACAACACCAATACACTCCAGTCCCATCCTTCCTCCCAAACCATCTCTATCTACCCCTCCTCATCACAAATCATCTCAGTCTACGCCTCCTCATCACAAACCACTTCAGTCTACCCCTCCTCATCACACCACCAATACACTCCAGTCCCATCCTTCCTCTCAACTCTTCCATCGTAAACCCAGCTCCCCCAGGCCTCACACTCAGGGACGCACTGCATATTATTATTTACCCTGGACTTACACCTGCCCACAACTGCTGTTCTCAACACTACGCATTACTGCCGAGCTAAACAACGCAAGACGTCTCAATTCACGAGTTACAGTTTGTGTCTTCAATAATACATTAAGTAAAGATTCTGTTTAATACATAATGTTAACATGTGCCATGTTGTATTATGAATGAATGAAGAGTGATCCACTCGGTAAATTTTCAGTTTTAAAACAAAATTATGTCTTAGGAGTCCCACGCAAAGATCCGAGAAATCTGATAATCCTAATGATTCTCGGCCCACTGCCATTCAGGTTAATGGACTTTTACTGTGTATGGATATCTCATTTATTATACCAAATTATCTATCTATCTATCTATTGCCAGACGCCTCAATCCCGTTTGGGGTGGCCACAAACAAATCGCCTCCAAGTCGCCCAGTCCCCCGCCATTTCACTGCCCTGCTCCCAACTCACACCCCCCTCTCTCATATACCTCTCCACCCCATCCCTCCATCTCATCCTCGGCCTCCCCCTCCCTCTTCCCCCCTCCACCTCACTCACATACACTCTCTTCGTCAGTCTTTCATCCTCCATCCTCTCCACATGGCCAAACCACCTCAGTGTGTTCCTCATAACACTTCCTATCACATCCACATCCACACCACAACGCTCCTTTATATCCTCATTCGTCAGCCTGTCTCTTCATGTGACTCCACAGGCTCCTCTTAAATAACTCATTTCCACTGCTCTCACTCTTGACTTGTGTCCTTCCAACAACGTCCAAGCTTCACTTCCATACGTTAGAGTTGGTATCACAATACTGTCATGTAGTAACTTTTTCACTTCCATGCTCACTTCCCTGTTTATTATCACTACTTTCAAAGAACCAGCAACCTTTCTTTCCTGCTGTACCCTTTCAAGCACTTCACCCTCCAAACCTCCATCCTTACTCATCACACTACCCAAGTACTTAAACGTACTCACATTTTCCAATTCCTCACCATCCAACCTCACTGTACATTCACTGACTTCACCTCTCTCAAAGACCATCACTTTACTCTTCCCTATATTCACCTTTAGATTCCGTTTCTTACACACTCTCCCAAACTCATCCACCAAGCCTTGCAGCTCCCCTTCGTCTTCATTCAACAACACAGTATCATCTGCAAACAACAGTACAGGGAGTTTCCAAACACTATCCTCTCTCACCAGGGCCACTCCAACATCCACTACTGATTTATACACCACTATATTCTTTCCTTAATTATACATTGGTCACTCTCACCTTGTCAGGACCTACTTGCCTAGCCCCAGTCTCCTACGCTCCTCATGGGGCAACACAAGATTGGATGGATGGATGGATGTACTATACGAATTATACACCATCATATTACACCATTATACTTTCATTTTATTTATTGAATTATGCACCAACATATTCTTTCATTAAATATATATGGATTTAGTAAACTGAATTGTACACTATTATATTCCTTCACTTAATATTTTAGACTGAATTATACACTTATATTTTCATTTTACATATTGCATGATACACCACTATGTTCTTCCCTTCTTTCCAAAAATATGAGTTAGTGGAGATGGATGCATATTTCATCTTTTATCTATTTATCTTTTACTCATGGGATTTCTTGGGATACAGGATTGAGACGGATAGTAATACAATATCCTGTTTGATGCCTTACTGTATTATTGCTGTATTGTATTATTACTGTATTGTATCATTACTGTATTTTATGCTTGTTATTGTATTACTGTACTGTATAATTATTGTACTTTATGTTTTCTCTTCGTCTTTTACTGGAGGGAAGTTTTACGAGAGGGTTGAGATGAATAGTAAGACAAAATCCGGTTCAATGCCTTGCTGTATTACTGTACTGTATCATTACTGTATTCTGTTTTATCCTTACTTTCCATCTTTTACTCCTGTGTATTTTTAGGACTGAGGGTTGAGACGGATAGTAATACAATATCCGGTCTGACGCCTTACTGTATTACTGTACTGTATCATTACTGTATTGTACCATTACTGTATTCTATCACTGCTCTATTGTATCATTACTTTATGCTTACTTCTCATCTTTATTCATGGTTAAGTTTTTAGGATAGAGGGTAGAGATGGATAGTAATACAATATCTGGTTCAACACCTTACTTTATTACTGTACTGTATCGTTACTATATTGTATGTTTATTAAACTATTACTATCTATCTATCTATAGCCCGACGCACTAATCCCACAAAGGGTTGCCGCAGACAAAACGCCTCCAAGTCACTCTGTCACCCACCATTTGACTACCCTCCCCCCACCAAACTTCACCCTCCGTCATATACACCTCAACTCCATCCCTCCACCTCATCCTTGGTCTCCCCCTCCCTCTCACTCCCTCCACTTCACCTACATACACCCTCTTAGTCAGTCTTTCATTCTCCATTCTCTCCACATGGCCAAACCAACTCAGTGTATTCCATCCCTCCACCTCATCCTGGGTCTCCCCCTCCCTCCACTTCACCTAAATACACCCTTTTAGTCAGCCTTTCATTCTCCTTTCTCTCCATATCGTTACTGTCGTTTCGTTTTCGTTTTAAAAGGCTCCAACATGCTTGCATGTGTCGGCCTTGGTCACCTAATGGCGGCTATCCACACTGCACGATCCATTGCAGCCTCCCTGTTCAGTCACACTTAATGACCTCGTCCCATGTCTTTCTCGGTCTACCCCTCATAACCCCACCCCCAATATTAACACTTCTCACCTTCCTCACCCAATTATCATCCCCCATCCTCTCCACATGTCCAACCCACCTCAATCTACCTCTCCTCATCACAACACCAATACACTCCAGTCCCATCCTACCTCTCAACTCTTCCATTGTAAACTCAGCCCCTCCAGGCCTTGGACGCAGGGACGCACTGCACATCCACCTAATCATTGTCATTTCTGTACGTCTGTATAGTATTTTATGCTTATTTTTCATCTTTTACTCATGGGTAAGTTTTTATGATAGAGGCTTGACATGGATAGTAATACAATATCCGATTCAACGCCCGATGATGATCCGATGGGGGGTACTGGGTGATATCCGGGATTAGGGTTCGCTGTATTAGGCACGATACTTGGAAGTTCGCTGTATTATGGAAGTTGTCATGGTTTACATTTTATACATGGAGCAGAAATATAACAACAATTTTTCCTCAACATTCATCCACCCTGCTTGATCTCGTCAGTTCCCTAGCCTCACCGACTTCCAAACCTCTCTTCCTCACACACTTTTCCACCATATCCCTCCACCTTCTCCTTGGCCTACCTCTCTTCCTCACACACTCATCCACTATATCCCTTCACCTTCTCCTTGGCCTACCTCTCTTACTCACACTCATCCATCATATCCCTCCATCTTCCCCATGGCCTACCTCTCTTACTCACACTCATCCGGCATATCCCTCCACCTTCTCCTTGGCCTACCTCTCTTCCTCACACTCATCCATCATATCTCTCCACTTTCTCCTTGGCCAACCTTGCCTCCTCACACACTCATCCACCATATCCCTCCACCTTCTCCTTGCCCTGCCTTGCCTCCTCACACACTCATCCACCATATCCCTCCACCTTCTCCTTGGCCTACCTCACCTCCTCCATCCTTCACATTCGCTCAGATATACCTTTTTCACCACTCTATTGTTATCCATTCTCTCCACATGACCATACCATCTCAGTACACTCTCTTCGATTCTGGTGTCCACCGACTTCCTCACTCCACATCTTTCACAAATCACATTATTTCGTCTCCTATCCACCCGCTGTACTCCACATAGATTCCTTATATATCCTATCCACTCTCTGTACTCCACATAGATTCCACATATATCCTATCCACCCTCTGTACTCCACATACATTCCTCAGCAGTCCCATCTCCACTTCTCTTACTCTTCGCTTTTCATTTTCATGCCACACCATAGTCTCATATCCAGATGTTGAAGTTGGCACTAACACTCCCTCAAGTAAGCCTTTTGCAGCTGCAACACTCAAGCCTCTGTTTCTTATCAAGGCCTTCATTACACCAGCTACTTTCTTTCCTTGTGTCACCCTACTTTCAACTTCTTTTGCACATTTTCCTCTCTTCTCTATCACTGTACCCAGGTATTTAAATTCTCACCAAGTCCAGTCTCTGCATTCACTGTAACATTACACTGGGAGTCACCTTCTCTCAATAACCATCACTTTCCTCTTTTCTACATTTACTCTCAAGGCACGACGCTCACAGACATCGGCAAAACTCTGCACTAGCCTACCAAGTTCCTGCCCGGTACTTGCAAGCAGTACTGCATCATCAGCATACAACAGTTTTGAGATATTCCATCCATCACCATTCTTTACCAAAGCCATCCCTCTCTCAATTACTCGTGTTTTTACCTCTCTCGTCATCCCATTCATATATATACTGAACAACCATGGGGACATCACACAACCTTGTCACATGCCCACACCAATCCTGAACCATTCACTTAGATGCCCATTAACCCTTACACATGCTTCGCTACCATCGTAAAAACTCTTGATGGCACCTAGCAGCTTACCATCTACACCGTACACGCGCAAAACTATCCGCAATCCTTCTGTCTTCTTTGTCATGCTTTTTCTGTACAAACCCAAAACTTTCCGCAATCCTTCTGTCTACTTTGTCATATGATTTTCCCAGATTCATGAATGCCATAAACACCTTATGGTCCTTCTCACAAGCCTTCTCTGCTACCTGTCTCACTGCAAATATTTTATCTACACATCCCCTGCCACTGTTAAAGCCACCCTGTTCATCACTCACTAGGACTTCTGATATCTCTTACTTAATAATTCCTCCATATACCTTCCCTACCACACTCAATGTAATAATAATAATAACAATAATAGCAATAATAATGACAACAGTAATAATAAAAGGAGTCACAATGATAGCAATAATAATAATAGTGACAATAATAGTAGTAGTAATAATAATAACACATAGTAATAATAACAATAATAATAATATCAATAAGAATAATGATCACACAAATAAAATTCATTATCATCATCATCTCGACCTCCTTTCCCACCCTAGGGCAGGGTGAGGAGTAGCATCACTGAACATGCAATACTTACTACAGTGGTCCCTTACGTTTCGTGTGTTTAAGTTAGCGATTTTTGCATTTAGTGATATTTTATAAAACGTACCAATTCCAGGCATTTTGCGATTGTCTTACGCGTTTTGTCAATCTATCTATCAATTGCAAGAAGCCTTAATCCCTTATATGGTGTGGCCACAAATAAATAGCCTCCACGTCACCGTCCCCCGCCAATTCACTGTCCTGCTCCCAGTTCACATCCCCCCTCTCTCATATACCTGTCCACTCCATCCCTCGATCTCATCCCTCCCTCTCTCCCCCTCCACCTCACTCACATACACTTTTCTCGTCACTCTCTCTCATATACCTGTCCACTCCATCTCTCCATTTCATCCTTGTCCTTCCCCTCCCTCTCTCCCTCTCCACCTCGCTCACATATACACTCTCCTAATTAGTGTCTCATATACCTCTCCACCCCATCCCTCCATCTCATCCTTGGCCTTCCCCTCCCTCTCTGCCCCTCCACCTCACTCACGTACATTCTCCTCGTCAGTCTCTCGTATACCTCTCCACTCCATCCCTCCACCTCATCCATGACCTTCCCCTCCCTCTCTCCCCCTCCACCTTACTCACATACACTCCCCTCGTTAGTCTCTCACATACCTGTCCACTCCATCCCTCCATCTCATCCTTGGCCTTCCCCTCCCTCTCTCCCCCTCCACCTCACTCACATACACTCTCCTCATCAGTCTCTCACTTGGACATTTAGTGATTGTCTTTCGTGTTTGCTGATAGGCTAGATAAGGTACCAATCCCACGCTTTTAGTGACTGTCTTAAGCGTTTAGTCACAGGTTATAAAGGTATCAATCCCACGCACATAGTGATTGTCTTCTGCATTTGGTGATAGGCTAGATAAGGTATGAATCCTGTGAGTTTAGTGATAGGTCAAAAAAGGTACGAATCACGCGGATATAGTGACTGTCTTACGCAATGTGGAGCGTGTAATGCCTAACCCGTCCAGCACCAGACCACCTTTTTCTTCTTTTTCTTTAATGCCATATAAACTACACATCACACTTCAGAATTTCGCATTTAGTGGTGCTTTTCCCAGACGAATTAAATTATTCAACAGGGACCACTGTATCAATATTACTTTTATTGCACATACTGCTATAACATACACCAATATCACTATCTACCTACCTATTGCCAGACGCCATAATCTCGTAAGGGGTGGCCATTTGACTTTGAGTTATTTGTTTTATGGGGAGGGGCACTGACCCTCCACCAACCCACTTGTTGACACGTAGGGAGCACGTATGGTTTGGTTATATGGTTACCACCCAGCGTTGTAAATGGTTTCTAGTATTTAGCGGTGGTTTTGCCAGACTAATTAAATCGTTAAACAAGAGGGACCACTGTATATACATGACATCTACTACACATACAGCAATAACATACACCAATATCACAATCAACATAATATACAGTAATAAAGACAAGGGTACAATGTGAGGGTACGCGCATCCAACAGGGCTCTCGTACCAAACTACAAAGTGCCAGAAAACGCATTCAAAGTTCATCAATCTTCACGCGACCATATCATCGTTATCAGTTAAGCTAGAACCCTCAATTCTTTTTAATTGAATGGGTTCTCGTACACTCACATTGGATAGGTGAAGGGTTGAAACAGTCATATCCAACATAGCCCGTTTCTCTGTCCAGTGGCGCCAGAACCCCTGAGGACGTGCATACCCTCAAATATAATTCATTAAACACCAATAATAATAATAAACACAAAAAACAGGCACAGATTTTAAACATTATACACAAAATACTTTTATATTAAATGCATAGGAATATCCATTTTTAGTAAAGAATAATATGTACACATCACACAGTTCCCAAAAAATACAAACATTAATTCAAGGTTTTAAAAAAAGCAAATACACTCAAACCTCGATTTTAGGGACCTCCATTTAAGGGATTTTGGATTTAAGAGACTCCATATTCTGACAAATGGACAGGACCATTAAAAAATGATATGTAATGTCTTGGTTATACACATTAATACGTTTCTTTATACAGTACCCGTTAAATAATATTCATAATAATATAAGTGAAACAATCATTGAATTCCATAATAATATTGTCTTTATATGTGGTAAAACAAAGGGCATTTTCAAGTAAGGGACATTTTCAAGCAAGGGACATTTTCAAGCAAGGGACATTTTCAAGCAAGGGACATTGTCAAGCAAGGGACACTATCAAGTAAGGGACACTATCAAGTAAGGGACACTATCAAGTAAGGGACATTATCAAGTAAGGGACATTATCAAGTAAGGGACATTGTCAAGTAAGGGACATGTTGATTCCCCATTAAGTCCCTTAAATCGAGGTTTGAGTGTAATAATACAGACACACACACACACACACACACACACACACACACACACCTGGGCAAGGAGGAAGTACAGAAGGTGAAGAAGGAAGGAGGAGGTACAGTGGAACCCCGAAATTCGTACACCTCTCTACTCATACAACTCGGTTTTCATACAGCTTTTTCGTCCAAAAATCACTCCAGTTTTCGTACGGCAACCCGTTAATTGCACCAAGACACGGCGTCGTAAGTGCCACGTGCCAGTCACCCTTTGTCTTCCGCCAGCTACGCATCAGTCATACAGCCTTCATTAATCTTTGTGATATATTATGTATTTTTGTTACTAAATTGTACATAATCATGGGCCCTAAGAAGATTAGTGAGTCAGCTGGAGCTAAAAGAAAACCAATGAGAACAACAACTGAGCTGGAAAAAGAACTCACTGCAAAGTCTGAAAGTGAAACCAGTGTCTCCCACACTGCCTTCATTACAGTATGGCAAAATCTACAGTTTCATCCACACTGAAGAACAAAGAAGCAATAAAAGGGGCTAATGTGGTGAAAGGAGTGACTATTATTGCTCTGAACAGGTCACCACGTATTGAAGAAATGGAGTCACGTGGAAAGACAGGCTGACAAATGGGGATATGCGCTGTGGTGTGGTTGTGGATGTGATAGGAAGCGTTAGGAGGAACACACTGAGGTGGTTTGACCATGTGGAGAGGATGGAGGGTGAGAGACTGACGAGGAGAGTGTATGTGACTGAGGTGGAGGGGGAGGCCGAGGATGAGATGGAGGGATGGAGTGGAGAGGTATTTGAGAGAGGGGGGTTTGAGTTGGGGACAGGACGATGCGGAGGAGATTTGCTTGTGGCCACCCCATACGGGATTGAGGTGTCTGGCAATAGATAGATAGACAGGGAAATCATTGCTAGTGTGGATTAATGACAAACAATTGGCTGGTGATACTGTCCCACATCCATCCACTTAACCCATCAGCTCTCCTCAGTACAGGTAAGAGGCAGTTCAATTATATCATATCATCTACTAGGTATATATTTTGAAGATTTTATGTATGTATTAATGCAAAATAAATTGTGAGAGACTGAAGAAGAAAGTGTATGTGGGTGAGGTGGAGGGGGAGGCCAAGGATGAGATGTAGAGATGGGGTGGAGAGGTATATGAGAGAGGGGGGTGTGAGCTGGGAGCAGGGCAGTGAAATGGAGGGGGACAGGGCGACGTGGGGGTGATTTGTTTCTGGCCACCCCGTACGGGACTGAGGCGTCTGGCAATATAGATAGATAGACATTGTTTATGGGAAAAAAAAAAATGATTCAGTTTTTGAACAAACTGGAACTCATACAGCTTCCAGGAACGAAGTGGACGAATTCCAGAGTTGTACTGTATACAGGATGAAGGTGAAGAATGAAGGAGGAAGTACAGAAGATGAACATGGAAGAACTGCAGGAGGAGGAGGGACGGGAGAAGAGGATGAGGTTGCCGTGTAAAGAGAGCGTACGTAAAAGATGCGAACAGCATAAACGAAGCATATACGAAAGAAGCGTACGAAACTCCCTGGCATAAGCACTGAGTGGAGAGGACACAGGAAGTGGAGAGGTATATGAGACAGGGGGTTGTGAGCTGGGAGCAGGGCAGTGAAATGGCAGGGGAGAGGGTGACATGGAGGCGATTTGTTTGTGGCCACCCCTTATGGGATTAAGGCGTCTGGCAATACATAGATAGATAGAATAGTTATCGTTCATGGTTTCAATACAAGGTTTAATAATACCAATCCGTTAGAGGGGATAGATACCAATAATGAGGTCTAGTTAGCAAATTTTAACATCGATAAATGAGGCACAAATAGAACAAAGGGCTACAGGGTTTAATATTTTGGATCCATTAGAGGAGATGGATACCAATAATGAGGTCTAGTTAGCAAATTTTAGCATCGATAAGGGAGGGACGAATACAATAGGCTTCGCGGATTTGACGAGAGGTACCGGAGAGTGTGGGAGAGTTATGGATGTGTGAGGCTGGGTAAACACGTCCTCTGGGGTATACATGTGCGGTATACAGTGTCGTAAGTGTATCGTAAAGCGCCAAAGGACTTAAGCTCAGAATTCGGAAATATTTCTTATGTCGTGTTTTGGTGGTGGGGTAATGTAAATAGTGAAATCAACTCAGGGATTGTTTATAATTAGTGAATATTGTATCACGTGTGAGTTTTTATCCACACACACACACACACACACACACACACACACACACACACACACACGAACTTTCACAAATTCACATCCATGCAGACTCACTCTCTCTCTCCCTCACACACACACACACACACACACACACACACACACAACTGACCTTGATACTTCTCTGCTATCCATTGACGAAAATCCATCACTACTATTCACGACCCCATACCACCTTGACCCCTATGACTTGGCTTGGGGGGGAGGGGCCTTCGATAACCTCCATCTGGAATAAATTTTTGTTAAGTAGGGGGCCAGGGCTAGTCTCAAAATTTATAGTCTGTTCCCTCCAACCTGGTCAAATACATAAAAAAATTCAAACCAAAACCAATATTAAAAATCAGTCACAAAATAGTTCCCTCTGACCTCGTAAAATAATGAGAAAAGTTATCACCAAAATCAATCATCAAAATCACTCAACGTATTCCAAGGTCCGTTCACTTTAACCTGGCACAATAACTATAACTACAGTACTCTCATGTCAAAGGAGAACACCATAAATAATAATTCAATATACTGCTGTAATACGACTGCATACGTCCCATACGGCACCAACGGATCCTAATGACCCAAACCCCAACAGAAAACAGCTGTGACGGTCTCACCTGGTCCAACATGGTTCCCACACCCAGAAGTGACATGGTTGTGATGCTATCCAGTATAATATTGACATCTGGTACTGTGATGAGCTGGTGGGGCTGCTTTTGTCTCCCACCAGAGCATTGTGGACACCACGCGCTGCACTCAGCGTTTGCTCCTGGGTTACTGCCTCAGCATTTGCTCCTAGGTTATTGCCTCTGCTTCCGTAACCATGCCTAGGTAACCGTCTGCTAACCCCCTGAAGCAGAGCCATCTATCTCAGGCTACTAAGCTGGAGATAATTGAGCTCCTAAGCTGGAGATAAGCTCAGAAACACACACTGTCAAAGTGAGGCCTAGGAAACCATCTGGTTACCCCCTGAAGCACTGCCATCTACCTCACGCTACTAAGCTGCAGATAACTGAACTCCTTAGCTGGAGAAACGAAGCTCAGAAACACACACTTTTATGAGGAAATTTGTGTTGGTGCCAAAACAGGTCCAGGTTGATGTTTGTAGGGGCACTTATCTAAGATTTTTATACAATATTAATTTTTTCCCAAAGGTCTTCTGTTGGTCCAAGACGTTTTTCGTCCTAGCTTGGACCCTCAGGCGACAATATTACTGTCTTGGACACGAGGGTACTGTACTGTCCTGTACTGTATGTAATTTCCTCATCATTCAGCTATACTCTCTTCACTCTAAATTGGCCTAAAATTGCCAAGGTTACATTATGTTAGTGCTATACACCAAGCCCTCATCTTCTGACCGATTGTTATTTGAGTATTCACTATTTTGACATAAGTCTATGCCCTTCATTCATTGTTAACCCCGCCATTTTGATGACTCAAACCTCGTCCTGCCAGACACACCAGCTGAGCTAGTCTTCCTGCACTCTGCCCTGCTGATCGGTTGCCTCTTCATCGGTATGTATCTCTCTTTGGCCACGTGGAATACTATAGCACATGGCTCCATCCAAGACCCCTACTACTAACCCCATCAATCGCAGTCCAACCTGAGTGAGTGTTCTGCCGTCGCATGGTTGGGTGACGACTGCGCCAATGATTAACGAATGCTCCCGACGCATGCTGACCTACTGCTTTGCTTGCACTAGGCCCTCACGCACCATAAGTTTTACACAAGTGCGTGTGACATGATCAGAGAAAATGCCACAAGGGCGGGCTGGACTCACTCACAAAGGAAAACATTCCCACGTATTTTATTTGCCCCAGAAATTGGCTATAATGGTATAAATTGTATACAATTATCTTCCCTGATGTTTATATTACAATCTAATAAAAAAACACAAAACTGATGAATAAGAGAACCGTGAAAGTACCACAATGAGGTGAGAATACTGTTGTTCAACAATGGAAATCACTGCCTTACACTGTAGCACAAAACTTTGCCTGCATAATGAAAGAGCTAAGTATATGTCTAGAAGGAGAATTTCACAAGCTTTCACGGGGTGGTGTTGGAATTCTGATATGACTAATACTTTTCGCATCAATCCCCAAAAATTGTGCATGCCCCACCTCCCCCCTGAACTAAAAACCGAGAGACTGGCAACTATTTGAGAGTGTTGGCCTGGCAATACACACCCTTCCCTATGACACACAAAATATTGACATTTCATGCTAAACCGTAAGTTTTGGTCAATATTTTGGTCCAGAAAAGCCTAATCATCATCCCTTCAGACTGTCACTGCAAGTGCATCATTGGTTCCTCTTCAGACTAACACAGTTTCGACTCATACCGAGTCACGGTGTGCGAAGGGGTTAATACAGTATATGGTATGTATTACGCTACTATAATAATTTCCCTAAACAACATAGGCCTACAAAAAAAATAAAAAAAAATAAAAAAAATCCGTGTCACTTTCATTCATATTAACCGGTATTTTTTCCATCATTATTGAATATTTTTTTAGTTACGAAAGTGGTCAGGAACTTACTTACCTATCGACAGTATTGCCAGACGCCTTCACTCCGTAAGGGGTGGCCACAATCAAACCACCTCCAAGTCGCTCTGTCCCCCGCCACATCATTACCCTGCTCCCAGCTCACACCCCCTTCTCTCATTTACCTCTCCACTCCATCCCTCCATCTCATCCTTGGCCTCCCCCTCCCTCTCCCCTCACTCACATACACTCTCCTCATCAGTCTCTCACATACCTCTCCACTCCATCCCTCCATCTCATCCTTGGCCTCCTCTTCCCTCTCCCCCCCCCTTCCACCTCACTTACATACACTCTCCATCAGTCTCTCACTCTCCATCCTCTCCACATGGCCAAATCTAACCCCCCTATTTCTTAACAATCTTATGGGAAAAATATTCACTCTAACTTGGCCTAAAAATGCCATCTCTTCAACTTGAGTGCTAAGCTGTGATAACAGATTAACACTAGAATATTATGCTAGTCACAAAAGTGCTATGAAGACTGAGAATTAAATTTTAAGCTTGTCACAAAGAAGTGCTATAAAGATGGAGAACAGATTAACACTAGAATATTATGGTAGTCACAAAGAAGTGTGGAGTGTAACCTTTGACTAAAACGTTGTCGTGTTTGGTTACATATACGCAAATCAAAACACAGGATGGATATACGATCTTTTTAGCCAGTTCTCCATACTACCGACATAGCATTAGGGTCGACGCAGCCTACGGTTACGACAAAAGATCCTGCCAATGTTTACATCTGAGTGGGTCTCGAATTGTCAGCACTAAGTGTAAACTTTGACTAAAATGTTTTGTTTGGTTACGTATACGCATCTCATGAGGGGATGGAGAGCGAGAGACTGACAAGGAGAGTGTATGTGAGTGAGGTGGCGGTGAGGAGAGGGATGGGGAGGCTGAGGTGGAGGTGGAGGGATGGAGTTGAGAGGTATATGAGGGAGGGGGAGTGAGTTGGGGGAAGGGTAGTCAAATGGTGAGTGACAGAGCGACTTGGAGGCGTTTTGTCTGTGGCCACCCTTTGCAGGATTAAGGCATCGGGCTATAGATAGATAGATTAGGTACATGTGTCTCAAAACTATCTATCTATTGCCAGATGCCTTAATCCCGTATGGGGTGGCCACAAACATTTTGCCTCCATGTCCCTCAGGCCCCCACCATATCACTAGAGATAGATAGGTTAGGTATACAGTACACATCTCAAAGTTATCCACCTATCGCCAGATGCCTTAATCCCATACGGGGTGGCCACAAACAAATTGCCTCCATGTCACTTAGTCCCCCACCATATCACTACAGTAGAGATAGGTTAGGTATACACCTCAAAATTATCTATATATTGCCAGACGCCTTAATCCCATACGGGGTGGCCACAAACAAATCACCTCCATGTCACCCTGTCCTCCGCAATATCACTGCCGTGTCTCAAAATATAGCATGAAAACACGATAATTTTAGCCAGTTTCCCCACACTTACGACAAAGGTTTAGGGTCGACGCAGCCTAGGGGTTAAGAGTAACCCTGCAGATTAAAATCATACTTTGTCTTCCAGCATAATGAAAGAAACGTAAACATCCTCAAAGGTCAGTTTTGTTCATTTCCCAAGTTGAGGTCATATATTTTTTTTTTCACACTGGGAAGGACCCAAAGGCCAAGAGCCCACAAACTGTTCCAAGAAAGAAACAAAAACAATACAAAAGAGAGCCAAATTCAAGATCCCATCATTTCGAGATGCCTGGACACACAGTGTTTGAAAGACTGGAGGTCACAGGCAGTAGGAAATACAGACAGAGGGAAACAGTTCCAGAGTTGACCTGTTGCATAAATAAAGGACTGGGAGTAACAGTAAACTCTTGCATTAGAGTTGGACAGAAAAGGGATTACAGTTTGTTGCTAGACGGGTGCTACGTGCCCGTCGTAGAGGTGGAGGGATGCATGCAGACAGTTCAGAGGAGCAGTGACCACTGAAGTAGCGACAGAAGAGAGATAAAGATGCAACAGTGTGGCAAAGAGACAAAGGTTGAAGGGATGAAAGCAGACAGTTCAGAGGAGAAGTGACCATTGAAGTAGCGACAGAAGAGATAAAGATGCAACAGTGTGGCGAAGAGACAGAGGTTGAAGGGATCCAAGTAGACAGTTCAGAGGAGCAGTGACCATTGAAGTAGTGACAGGAGAGAGATAAAGATGCAACACTGCGGCGAAGATAAAGAGGTTGAAGGGATGCAAGCAGACAATTCAGAGGAGCAGTGACCCTTGAAGTAGTGACAGAAAAGAGATAAAGATGCAACAGTGCAGGGAAGAGACAGAGGTCAAATCGTTACGTCGTTAAGCTAGGTGAGGTCAAGGTAAGTCTATTGAGGTTAGGTTTATAAAGTAATTCAAGAGATTTGGATTTTCTTCCTTATCTAACTTCATTTTTTTTTTTTTTTAATTCCTTGTTTTCATTCCATATCTCCAAGCAATTTCTGATGTATTTTATTAATTTTATTCCTTTTTTTTTTAATTCCCTATCTAACTTCATGGATTTTTTTTTGTGATCTAGTTCCTTAATCTTATTCCATATATCAATTTAGTCTGATGTATTTTATTGATTTTTATTTCCTATCTTTTTTTGTTTTGATTTTCTTCCTTATCTAACTTCATGGATTTATTTTTTCATTTCCTTGTTTTCATTCCTTATCTCCAAACAATTTTTGATGCATTTTACTGATTTTATTTCCTATCTTCAGGCAATTTCTTTTTTTTTTTTATTTTCTTCTTTTTGTGGTAGGTGGGGGCACTCACTCGATGTAGTGCTGCAGTCGGGTGTCTGCCCTTTCCTCTCTTCCATCCTCATCTGTCTTCCTTTCCTTCATTCTTTCCTTGTCCTTCTGCCTACGGGTGACTTTACACTCCCTCTTCTATCTGTCTTTCCTTCATTCTTTCCTCTTCCTTCTGCCTGTGGGTGACTCTACTGTACACTGAGTGACAAGCCAAATAGTTTCCTGTACACCAAGAAATCATTTACTATGCTAGGTGGTAACCATATAGCCAAATTTTGGCTCCTGGTGGTTAAGTGGGTAATAAAGGTGCTCCAATCGGATTGAGCTGGTGAAGGTTTATATCCAAGGGGTGCGTGAGGCTGGTCACTCTCATCTTAAATGCCAGGACCAACTTTCCTAGTCCCAGGCTCCTACGCTCCTCATGGGGCAATGTAGGATTAGATGATGGATGGATGAATGGATGGATTTTCTTCCTTATCTAACTCCATGGGTTTCTTTTGTTTCCTTGTCTTTATTCAATATATCAAGCAATTTATTCTGATGTATTTTATTAAATTCATTCCCTATCTTCAGGCAATTTATTTTAATGTATTTTATTGACTTTATTCCCTAACTCCATGGATGTCTTTTTTATTTCCTTGACTTTATTCCATATCTCTTCAGGTAATTTATTCTGATGTATTTTAACGATTTTAATACCTATATAACTTCATGCAATTTATTTTAATGTATTTTATGATTTTATTCCGTATCTGACTTCAAGCAACCTTTTTCCAATCAATTACCTTTCCTTAATTCCATATATTACTTCAGAAGAGGTATTAATATCGATTTCCTTTATCCTGTGTCTGACCTGCGATTTTTTTACAATTTCGATTTTATTTCCAAACTCATTTCACCACCCCACAGGTGGCAGGGGTCAGTTGCAAAAACATTAAGTTCCAAAATCATTCAACACATGTAAAAAAAAAAATCGTTAAATGGAAATAAAATGGTAAAATGTGAAAAAAAAACAAAGTGGAAAATTAGGCTCAGTTGTTGTCACCACTTCCCTCTTCTCTCTCCCTCCCTCCTCTCTCTCTTCCCTCCATCTCTATATAATCTACGAATCATAGAAATTCCCTATACATACGTAAAATATCCAAACTAACATGCTATCGTGAATATTTGCAATTTTCCTCCACCCCTACCCTGACCCACTCCGACCCTCTCTTTCCTCCATTCCTCTCCTCTCCCTCTCATTTTACCCTCCCCTTCTCTATCTCCAAAAACTCCTGAAATCCCCAAAATTCGCTATATATACAAAAAAAAAATCGGAAAAATACTTACATTGCGATTATTTGTGATTTTCTCCGCCCGTCATTTCAACCACTCACTGTCTTAACATACTGACGCGACATGATGGCATCGTATATCCGTGTCTTCTATAACGTACTACATTCTTTCCTTTTACATTCTGGGATTTATATTATTACTTCAAACTGTATATACCGTATGAAAATTGCAGAATATAATTTATCTATAGGCGTTGGGAAGAATTAAGTCGATTATGTACCTATTTTCATACCATTGCCAATGGTTCCAACAACAGAACGCAAACGTTTTGAATATTCTGGAAAATTCTTTGAAATCACCTTCAAAATTACATCATTTCCCAATAATATTTTAATTCCCAAACTATATCAGCACAGTGGGATTAATAACTGACGTTCTATATACTGCATAAATATATATATTTTTTTTGATATTCCATTAGGGAAAACGACTTCGCTTGTTATTTAAGGGTGAACAAGTATATTCTCCTCCCCCTCTCCGCCTTCAAATTAATCCTCCTAATACCGTCTAACACCATTTCCTAAGCGATTTATTTTGCTTACTCTACTTTACTGTCCTCTTCTGTTATATCATCCCATCCAGTATCACCTGAAACTTTTTCCTATTTATTTTGCCTGTTACACCTTACTGTCCTGTTTTGTTAAACATATCCTTCCAGAGTTGTCTAACCCTTTCCTAAGCGATTTATTTTGCTCATTACACCTTGCTGTCCTGTTATGTAATCCTTATTGGCTAACACCATTCCGTACGATTTATTTGGCTTGTCACAACTTACTCCCGTCCCGTAAATCCTTCCAACATCGCTTATAATTCGAAAAAAAGTTATTCAATGATGGCTCCACGATAAAAACAATTTTATAAAACTAGACGGTATTCTTGTGAGGTTAGGAAGCTTACTAACACGTCTCTCTTACCGATTTATTTCCGATTCTGCTCCGTTACTCCAAACACCTCTTCCTTACTGATTTATTCTTATTCTATACCAAGCATCTTTAGCTGGACTGAATTCTAGTGTCAATATGAACCTTTAACACCTTTTCCTTACCGATTTATTTCAGATACCGTTTTTATTATACTTGTGCAATTAGGAAGCTTACTAACACCTCTTCCTTACCGATTTATTTCCGATTCTGCTCCGTTACTACAGTATATTCTTGACTAACACCTCTTGCTAAGCGATTTATTTTGACTGCCAAGCATCTTATAAAACTAAACGGAATTTTACTGTCAATATGAACCCTAACACCTCTTCCTTAGCAATTTATTTCAGATGCTGCTGATACTAGATTCTTGCGTGGTTAGGAAGCTTACCAACACCTTTTCCTTTGCGATTTATTTCCGATTCTGCTGTTACTATATTTTTGTGGTAGGGTAAGAAAGCTCCCTAACACCTCTTCCTAAGTGATTTATTTTTTGATACGGCTGGTTAATATCCGTTATATATTATTTATGCAGAGTATGGCGATATTGCAAGTATTTATGAAACAAATGTCAGGTGTAAAAAACAAAATAAATCGCTTAGGGAAAGGCGTTACACAACACTGGAAGGATTTATGTAACAAAGAACAGGACAGTAAGGTGTAATAAAATAAATCACTTGGGAAAAGGTGTTAGGAGATACTGGAAGGATTTATGTCAGAGAACAAAACAGTAATATGTAATAAGCAAAATAAATCACTTAGGAAACAGTGTTAGAAAATACTGGAAGGATTTATGTGACAGAACATTACAGTACATTGCAATAGGCAAAATAAATCACTTAAGGAAATGTCAGGCAATATCAGGATTTATATAAATGGACACTAAATTGTAATAAGCAAAATAAATCGATTAAGAAAAGGTGTTAAGGATATTGAAAGCATTTATGTAACACAGAGGAGGACAGTAAGGTGTAATAAACAAAATAAATCACTTAGGAAAAGGTGTTAGGCGATAATGGAAGGATTTATGTAACACAAAGACAGTAAGGTGTAATGAACATCACTTAGGAAAAGTGTTTCGTGATATTTGAAGGATTTATGTAACAGAAGAGGACAGTAAGGTGTAATAAACAAAATAAATCACTTAGGAAAAGGTGTTAGGGGGCTACCTTCACCTTCTGCAGTGGAAAACATCCAATAACATAATACTATGGCTCTACATCCTTTCCATAGCACTGCTTTGTGACTAGCATCATATTCTAGTGTGTATCTATTGCTACACTTCTTTCCATAGCACTTCTTCGTGACTAGCATCATTTTCTAGTGTTAATCTACTGCTGCATCTACCCATCTATCTATTGCCAGACGCCTTAATCCCGTACGGGGTGGCCACAGACAAATCGCCTCATGTCACCCTGTCCCTCACCATTTCACTGCCCTGCTCCCAGCTCACATCCCCCTCTCTCATATACCTCTCCACTCCATCCCTCCATCTCATCCTTGGCCTCCCCCTTCCTCTACCTCCCTCACACTCTCCTAGTTAGTCTCATATACTCCATCCCGCCATCTCATCCTCGGTCTCCCCTTCCACCTTACACACACACACACACACACACACACACACACACACACACACTCTCTCTCTCTCTCCTAGTTAGTCCCTACCTCTCCACTCCATCCCTACTCCTAAAATCACATATAATAATAATAATAATAATAATAACAATAATAATAACCAGTAGCAGTAATAGTAGTAGTAGTACTGGAAGCAGTTTGGTCTCTGTGGTCATGGGGATGAGTACCAGAAGCAGCAGTGTACGGAATGCAGGGAGAAAGGAGGGTAGGTAGGTAGGTAAGTTAACCAATACTCACAGTCCTTCATGTATGCAACAGGTCAACTCTGGAACTGTCTCCCTCTGTCTGTATGCCCTACTTCCTATGATCTCCAGTCTTTCAAACGCAGTGTGTCCAGGCATCTCAAAATGAATGGATCTCGAATTTGGCTCTCTTTTGTATTGGTTTTGTTTCTTGGAAGGAACGTTAATGCGGCCTCAGCCTTTGGTTCTTTCTTCCTTGCATTTAAAAAAAAAAAATCGTGAGGTGGATGAGATTGGCGGTGCAGGTAACTTGGTGGACGAAGGAGCAGCGGTAGGTGGAAATGAAAGTAGTTGCAGGCTTAAACCAAATGGCAGGGAGGTCCAAGGAGATGATGGTGCTTTTCAGTGTGTCAAAAATGGTGTCATGCTAATTGTGACTTGTGGTAGATGGTGGCGACCATCTTCCACTCACTTGATGTAGTGCTACCTACTTCTTCCTTAGCCTTTATCATTCTTTTTTCTGTGCCTGCCCTCCTCTCTTCCTATTTCTTACTATCATCCACTCACTTGATGTAGTGCTGCCTACTTCTTCCTCAGCCTTTATCATTCTTTTCCTGTCTTTCCTCCTCTCTTCCTATTTCTCACCATCATCCACTCACACGATGTAGTGCTGCCTACTTCTTCCTTAGCCTTTATCATTCTTTTTCTGTGACTCCCCTCCTGTCTTCCAATTTCTCCCATTTTTCCTGTCACTTCTTATTGCTTTTCTTTCCTCTACAGGTGGCTTTACATTGAGTGACAAGCCAAATGGTTTCCTGTAAGCCAAGAAACCATTTACAACGTTGGGTGGTAACCATATAACCAAACCATACGTGCTCCCTATGTGTGAACAAGTGGGTTGGTGGAGGGTTAGTGCCCCTCCCCGTACAACAAATAACTCAAAGTCAAATGGCCACCCCTTACGGGATTATGGAGTCTGACAATAGATAGATAGACAAATGGCCACCCCTTATGGGATTATGGCATCTGGCAATAGATAAATAGATAGATAGCTAATTGTGACGACATCTCGCTTCGTGTATACAAATTCTTGATTGAGAAGAAAGCAGGAGAACGGCTGCAGGAGAACGGCAGCTACGATAAGGCGGGGTGTGAGCAAGTATCCCACGTGGTCAATATGGGGAGACAACAATACAGTGAATGACTATACGTTTTTTTTTATTGAGGCGAAAATGTACTTGACAGGTTGATGATGACTGACCGAATGCAACATGTCCAAAAAATAGTTCAATCTATCTATCTATCTATAAGCCGATGCCCTAATCCCGCAAAGGGTGGCCGCAGACAAAACGCCTCCAAGTTGCTCTGTCACCCACCATTTGACTACCCTCCCCCCAACTCATCCCTCCCCTCCCTCATATACCTCAACTCCATTCCTCCACCTCATCCTCGGTCTACCCCTCCCTCCACCTCAGCTACATACACCCTCTTAGTCAGTCTTTCATTCTCCATTCTCTCCACATGTCAAAACCACCACAGTGTATTTCTCCTAATCTTCTCAATAGTTACTAACCCAAATTTCCCCCTCAGATATCTGTTCTCAGTTAATAATAATAGATTATAAAGTAATGTTGCAGTCAGCCAATAAACACCAATCTATCAAGTGCATCTTTGCCTCGAAAAAAAAAAAAAAATAGGAGGCAGAAGCAGTTTGAGAGAGACTTGGCGGACGAGGTGGCAACCCTAGAACTTTCCGCACAGGAGATTCTTTCTAGAAGAATAGAGGTTGCTGTTTCTGATGCAAAGATCGCTCACTGCCAATGGCCACTAAAATGAAGGATGAATTGGCTAAGGAAGGGAATAACTAGGGTACCATAGGCTTAGTTAAACAAAATAATGCAAGTGAGATCAGTGGAGAGGTATATGAGAGAGGGGGGTGTGAGTTGGGAGAAGGGCAGTGAAATGGCGGGGGACAGGGCGACGTGGAGGCCATCTGTTTGTGGCCACCCCGTACGGGATTGAGGCATCTGGCAATAGATAGATAGAACAGTTGGATGGGTGTTGTAGATCATGAAGCACATCTGAACAATATGAGCTACGGAATGAGGAAAGCCGTTAAAATTATCTTGTCAAATTTAATGTTGAGATGGAAGGTGTGGACTGAACGGAGCAAGTTGAGATGGATAAAAGATAAAAGATAAACAAGATAGGAAGATGGTAAGAATAAGCCACTGTTGGTAAAGCTGGACCCTATCAATCTGTATCAATCTACCCATCCATCCATCGTTTTCACATGTTACTGGTAAATTCGCTGGATTTTCAACTGACCATGACTAGACCCCAAACCACAGGAAGAACAGGCAGGCATTACTGGAGGAAGCGAAACAAAGACAGAGGACCAGTCGGGAAGGTATATATACAGAGAGGTACACCAGGTAACCTCTAGATAAAGATGATTCAGAAAAAAAGTATCTGCATCACATCCAAATCAAAATAAGTTTGAGATGACGGGGAGCAGAAAGTTAGGTGGTTACAATGTGAACAAAGAGGAAAATGTACTCAGAGTAGAATACAGTAGAATGGAACAATCAATCAGTATCCAATTAAACTATATCAGTAACTCCAATTATTGTCAAAAAATTCTAATGAAGCGGTGGCTAAATTTCACTATCACACTATTATTTAAAAGGCTACAACCTGCTTGCATGCATCTTTATGGAGGTTTCAATATTGTTCTGTAAGTCATTTTTTCAATCTTGACATGTGACCACCCTGCAATAGCTTCCATCTCCAGTAGTACCGAGGAGGCTGAAAAGCCCTACACTATACCTTCTCCCTAGAGTACACTGATTTTCAAGGCTTTAGTGACTTTCAAAGTTAAGTTTGGCCTGAAGACACCAAAACTACAACTTCTCCCGACAATAAATTGCTCTTCAAGGTTTAAGTGGCTTTCAAGGTTGCACTGAGTGTTGCTTGAGGAGGCCTACACTACAATTTCTCCCTAAAATGAACTGTTTTTCAAGGCTGAAGTGACTTTCAAGGTTACGCTGTGTTGGTTCATTAGATACTGACAGGATATACAGTCTTTCTTCATACTTCGATGATTCACACTTCGACGTGACGAAAAGATACCGTTTTTCTCAAAGTTGGACGATCACACTTCAATGTTACTCCCTGGCCGAGAGAACGCCACCCACGCGTACCGATGCTCACTTGTTGGCAAATTATGAAGAGGAGGCAGCTGCGATGGAAATGACAGGAGATGAATAGTGAGGAAGAGACATACCTGCTATATTCTTAAACATTTCCTTCCCTTGAAGAGGCATGTGAAGGAAATCTTTAGCTGAATTGGTAATCTTTAAAAATTCCTTTCCTTCCTGAGCTGCCTCGAAGGGAACAATTTTTCCTCTGGGCAGCAGAAATTATTTGAATTTGAAGAACTTACTTGACCCGTCTCTTCAATAATTCCTTGATAAGTTTTGTGCGTTCTGTTGAGGTTCATTGCCTTATACAGTATATATTTAAAATGTTGATGGAATTTATTGTATAGCATTATTGATACAGTTTACAATGCTACACTAATGTTTAAGAACTATTTGTATCTCTTTAAAAGTGTTACCCATGTTGGCTGAGATAAACAGCCAGACACAAACAGAGCAGACAGCGTACTACCTCCGATATTCATCCAGTCTCATATGATCTGACAATTACAAATCTTATACATTATGGCCAGGGTCACACTAGGATTCTTTTCAAGAAACATTTTGCTTGTTATTATGCCCGAAAACAAAAAAAATCTGCCATCAAGGTCACACGAGTGGTTCGGCTCGTCTTCCAGCTGGAAAAAAACAAGTGAGCACTGCCATGCGAGTACAAGAGATGGGCGTTAACAAGTGATTCTTACACTTACTAATAACAACATTAAGGATTATAATATTCCTTGAATTTAATTTATTATCAAAATATAGTCTTCAGGAGTGAACACTGCTGCGGTGTTGGCCAGAATTGCATTTATGGCTGAATACAACCAAACAGTATGGATGTGGTGGCGACCTCCCACATCTCAAATGTATTGTGCTTTCATTATCCAGCACATGCTATGCATGTTTTGATGTATTAGTTTGTAAATTTAACGCTCCACCATTCCAAATATCAGCAGGATGGGTCACTTTAGTTTAACAGGGCTACCAACCTGAAAGTTTTTCCTTCCCTTCGAAGGAAATCTTTAAGCATATCGAAGGGAAAGAAGAATCCTTCAAGGGGATGAAAAAGTTTAGGGAAGGAATTATTTTTTATGAATATTCTTCTGTTCATTTTGTTAGGTATTTCTTTTTTTTTCTTTTTTTTGGAAAGGTTAGGTAGGCAACCGAGCTGTCCCTCCGGAAAACTTTTTTCACAAACAATTAACTTCATACTTTGACGTTTCACACTTCACGAGGTTCTGGCAGAACATACCTACATCGAAGTAGGAAGAAAGACTGTACGTAACACAGAAGAGAATAAGGTGTATTAAACAAAATAAATCACATGGGAAAATATGTCAGGGAGCTTCTTTAACCCGTTAACTGCAGCATTAGGTTTCTTGGTCGATCCCCACGTGCACAAAAAAAAATGGACTTTTTTTCTTCCTCAAATATAATTTTTGCTCTCATAGGCTAAATGAAAAAGTGCATTGAAAAGAATAGGAAAACCAAATATGAGTTCATTATTTACCTTAGTCTGGCAGTGGTACGCTATTTATGGATATCTGGGTGAAAAATGTTGCAGGGCTCTTGCTAACTGCCGATGGTTGTGAGCCATTTGGTTCCTAAGGTTTCAGATTTACGAGTCACATAAATTTTTAGTAGCCAAATTGACTACGAGCCGAAATATTTTACAAGCAATAAATATATTTATTTACACACTGTGATGATTATAATCATATAATGAGGTTTTAAACATTCACAATGGCGACAAGGACAGACTTAGTAATCGATCACACCGTGTTCTGTTCATTGAGATTTATTTTGTAGTGTACTCCTCGCCAAAGTGGATGTATTTTCTCTTCGCTAAAAGGCGACTTCCATGTAAAATTTGTTCACCGACGGGAAAAAATACTCGCATTTGCGAGCTGTGGCTTGCCAAACATGAGCCCTGTGTAGCGTGTCGTTTTTTTGAAAAAGTGTGATCAAATGATGTACGTAGCAGCTATCAGGTTAACCACCAAACGCCAGGCAATTTATACCGCATGCCCTTTCTCCCTGCATGGGAATTGTTCCGAAAATAGCCTGTTTTCAAACCTTAATATCTCTGAAACTATAGCAGTTAGGGAAATGAATTAAAGACCAAATTACTCATCAACTCCTCTTATTGAGAAAGAAAGTATCTCCAGGTCTACAGGTCATTGCATCAATGAGTAAGCATGTGAGAAGAGGACTATCTTGTAGCAGGAGAGGTAGCATGCATTCATGCATCTGCTTGCAGCCCCGACTATGACTTTGCTCTCAACGTGATAACTTCTCAATTACTAGATAAACTTGACACAGTGGCGTACACAGCATGCCCTTTAGCACTAGCACAGAGCCCTTTCTTACTACCCTTGGGAAGAGGCTTGGCAGGGGTGGATGAGACAAAAGTCCACGTGAGGCAGAACAGAAAAAGACGAGGAGGTTAAGAAAACATCGTCTTACACTTGGCAGTCAGAGAGGCGACTGAGGTGTGGATGGCTCAGCTGGCTGGCCTTTCTCCCTAGTTTTTGGTGATGAGATAAGGTGACAGTTTTTGGTGATGAGATAAAGTGACAGCCACTTGAAACTGTGACGAACACAGTGTCAGTTACTATCGACACCCGGCAAAATCTCATACCTCTTTGCTGTTGGTTCGAACTGACAGCCGGTGGTTACGGGTTAACCAACAAGAATATGGCCTAGGTCATAGAAGCCTACTAAAAGCTAACAATATTGTGATGCTAGTCACAAAGCAGTGCTACAGAAAGGATGAAAGGTTCCATACTCTTTTTACTCTAAACCTGGCCTAAAACTGCCATTTTTCCATCTTGAATGCTGGCATGAGAATAGATTAACACTAAACTATGATGCTTGTCACAAAGAAGTGATATGATGATTTAGAATAGATTAACACTATCATGACATGGCTAGATTTAGTTTTGGTTGTTAGATTTGTTAGGTTCAACTTGGGTACAGTAGGTTTTCAACAATTCAATGATGGATTTATTCTGTACCTGACTTCTGGTAACTTTCTTCTACTTTAGTGATTTTTATTCCCTACTCCCCCTGTGGTGGGGGGACAGTCTGCCTGCACTATGGTATGGTACCACTCTGCGGCCAGGTTGTTAGGATGAATTCTGCCACTGTATTCCCTGCATGTCGTAAAAGGTGACTTAAAGGGACAGGGGACTACGGACCCCTCCTCTGTATTTTTAATTCCTACAATGGGGAAGGGCATAGAAAGAGAGGGGGGATTGAGTTATCCCCAAACCCTGAAGACTGGGCCTACGGATGTGCGTGGATGTAGTAAAATTGAGGCTAAAAGGGAGGAGACTGGGAGAATATTTCTGGGAAGAAAGTTGGATGTGGTAGTTTTGAGTGAAACATACAAGAGAAAGGAGAATCTAAGCTTGGAAGTGTGACTGAAAGCTAGTTAGGTGTTGATGGAGGAAAAGCAAGAGGAGTGGCCTTGGTAGTGTGCCCAGAAATGCAGCAGTGTGTGAGATTGAATGGAAGGAGGTGTTATCAAGACTGATGTGGGTGAAAGCGAAATCTGGAATCGAGTTGTAGGTATTTGTGAGTGCATACGGGCCTGCTAGTGAAAGGGATAAGGAAGAGAGGGAGTCTTTCTGGAATGATGTTGATGAGTGACTGCAGAGTTCTGGAGCAAATGGGAATGTGGTAATGATGAGAGATCTGAATGCTACAGTTGGAAACGTAGCTGCTGAAGGTATTATTGGTATGCATGGTGTGCCTGGATGAAATGATACTGGGGAAAGAATGATATGGATGTGTGCTGAGCAAGAGATGGTGACTGGAAATACCTTGTTTGAGAAAGATATAAGTATACATGGGTGAGACAGGAGGGTGGAAGGGTTGTTGACAAAGCGTTGATGGACTGTGGTTGTGTCCACGAATGTAAGAGGAAGGTTGTTGGGTGTGAGAGTTTTGAGGAGGGGGGGGGGGGGAGGTATGTCTGACAACCACCTGATGGAGGGAAAGTTGACAGTAGGTATGGGGTGGGTGAGAGCTAGGAGAGTTCAGTGGGGCAGGGAGGTTTTGAAAGTGAGTTGGATAAGAGGGAAAATGATCGAGTATCACAAGAAGTAGATAACATAAGTGGAACACAGTGAAAGATCAGGAAAATGGTAGTGTGGAGGAGGAATTGCAATTGTTTAAGAGTGCTGTGGTAGAGTATGCAGAAGAGGTGTGTGGTGTGAGACAAGCGGGTGGTGGTGTATGAAAGGGAACTTAATAATGGTGCAAGGAACTCTGACTGTAGCTGAGACATGCACATGAAGTGTGGCTGCACAGGAAGGATAAGGCATTATATGAGGTATAAGGAAAAGAGGAATAGGGCAAGAAGGGCTGTGCATGATGCTAATGTGGCAGCAGATGAGAGGTGGGGTAGGCGGCTGACTGAGAATTTTCCAATGGAATAAGAAAATGTTTTGGAAGGATGTGAAGAGAGTGCAAAAAGGAGAGCCTGGGAAGGAAAAGCGAGTAATAGCTGAGGATGGAAGGATGTTAAGATGGATGAAGTAGCTAAGGAGATGGGCAAAGTAGTTTGAAAGACTTACATGTTGGGGTGGAAAAAGAGGCTGAGACTGTGCGAGATGGGAGGGTGTAAGGAAATGTGTTGGGAGAGTTGAATGATTACACAGGTCTACATAAACTTTTTTCTCTCATAAAGTATAACATTTCTAGACCTATTTTTTATGACAATCACGAATATGGAGTCCATTTTAGCGTAGCACATCACAATTTTATGGAAAGTACCTTTTATAATTTTGGTTGTATTTTACCGCTGGACGCATATACTTTGCATTTTACCGCTGGACGCATATACTTACTTATAAAAACAAAGTTTTTCTTAGTACATTTGAGCTTTTGATGTTTTTTGAAGTACAGTACAGTATTTCGATTCCTTGTATAAATTCAGTGTCTCAAAAGAGTCCATATACATTGTAATTTCATCCAAATTGAAATGACAAAACAGGAAACTCTCCTGCAAAATATAACACAGTGCATTTCAGTGCACTTTTGCAAAGGTCAAAGTACCCAAAATTGTCGAGCTTTAAACTTCCTCTGATGCTGCATTCCAGGCTCGTCCCTCTACAGCATCCAGCAGTAATCCACAAGCATACTTTCATTCCAGAAGCCTTGATACCAATACTCCATTGCACTGATTTCTTGATGGAAGCGTTCTCCCTGTTCATCAGAGACACCTCCCAGGTTCTGCTCGAAAACTTCAAGATGCAAATGGAGAAAATGAACTTTCAACGACATCAGACACCCCATAGCAGCAAATGAATTGAGAAGTCTCAATGCCATCTTCATAATTCAGTGACCACTTGTTTCCCAGGAAATTTTCACATATCCACTTGACTGAGGTTCAGGCAGCCAGTTCCACAACGGCCGGCCTTGTTCTTCGGTAGTCCCAAATCTCGAACTATGACATTCAACTCTCTTTGAGAGAACTGTTCAGGTATGTCTTCACTGTCAGCTAAAAATTCTGCATCCTCAGCAGCTTCATCTGACTCAGTTTGGGCTGTCTTCGTCCTCATCGCCGCTACTGGCGTTATCATCTTCTGGTGGTATTGGAATGGGAAGATCTTCCTCATTGTGTGGCACTGTTCTTGTAGTAGATTCCAAACTGGGGTAAGCAATCTTGTGCTTGTTCATAACAGAAAACCTGGATAGACTGACCTTGCAGAAATACAGTAACAAATCTGTAGCATGATCTTTCAGCTCCCTCCATATCATAGGAATGCCAAATAGCACTGCCTTCTTTCTCTCATTCAGCCAGTTTCTCAGTCCATTCGAACAAGCTGTACAAATTGCATTAGGTGCCCATTTTCTGTCTTGATCTGCAAAAGCACAGCCAAAGTACACATGACAGACCTTCTTTATATCATTCGTGATGCTGCGTTGCTGTCCCTTGGGGGTGAACGAACCACAGACATAGCAGAAACAATTGGGGTTATTTTTGCATTGCCTTAACATTTCAACTGATTCAATAAACAACAACAGCTGCAAAAAAGCATATGCAGTGGGAATATGTGAATATTGTTATAAAACGTTTCAACATGAAGATTCATCACTCATCATAAAAACTAGACGTGACAGGAAAGAGACGATGGGATTTTCGGAATCAGCACCTAAAACTGTATCAAGAGCACTACAATCTTTCACGATGGTTTTTCACCGCTGACCAGTGATTTGATCGTGAAGGAGGAAGTGTAGGAGGTAGTACAGGATATGAAAGCAGGGAAAGCTGCAGGTATGGATGGGTGTGCTGTGGAATGTTTGAAAGGTGCTGGAGTGACTACTGTTGTGTGTTTTGTGGAAGGTATGGCGCCGTCTGCCTGGGCAAGTGCACGTGTGGTTCCGTTGTATAAGGATAAGAGTAATAAGTATGAATGTACTAGTTTTATGGGTATAGCCTAAGTCAACCGAGTGTTGGAGGTAAGATGTATGGAAGTGTGTTGACTGAGAGAGAGAGGGTATACAGAGGGCATGACTGGCAATGAGCAGTGTGGTTTTAGGAGATGGAGAGGATGTGTGGATCAGGTGTTTGCTGTGTGAAGTGTGAAAAATATTTGCCAAAAGGTAAGGATGTGTTTTAGGCATTCATGGATTTACAGAAAGCGTGTGACAGAACTGATAGGGAGGCTTCGTGGACTGTTATGAGATTGAGTGGACTAGGTGGAAGGTTGTTAACATGAGTGAAAAGTTTTTATGTAAATGACAGACAGTGTGTAAGCGGGAAATACTGTGAGTGGTTTTCCGTGAGAGCAGAGATGTGTGATGTCGCCTCAAATGTTTAATATTTATATGGATGGTGTTCTACAGAAGGTGAATGTGAGTGTTTGGTGGAGGTTTGAGTCTGGTAAACACTGATGGTAGACAGTGGAATCTGAATTAACAGCTCCTTGCAGATGATACGGTACTGCACTAGTGGCTGATTCAGTGAAGAGACCGAGACAGTTGGTAGAAGAGTTTGGAAAGGTGTAAAAGGAGGAAATTGAGAATGAATGAGAACATAAGTCATGAATGTACAAGACTGGTAGATGGTTGGAGGATGAATGTAGTTTTGCATGGTGCACTGCTTCACGAGGAAGAGCTTTTTAAGTAGAGTATTTAGGAATTTTGAGTTACATGTTGCTGTGGATGGAGGAACAGATGTAAAGGTTAAGTTTAGAATGGGAAAGGTGATGAGAGGAATGAAAGTGTTTATGTCATTCACTTAGAATGGATGTAAAGAGAAACTGTAGCAGTAGTAGTAGTAGTTGTTCCCTAGGCAGTCTGGCCGAACAGCCCCGAGTCCCTTAGGAAGGCCATGGCTGAGACCGGGCTTTCCCACAGAGCTCTCAAAGAGTGTATGTTGTGTTGTTGGCGTAGGTGATTGTGTGCAATGCAGTCTTCCATAATGTGCTTAATAGTATGGGGTGCTGTGTTGAATCCTGGACAGGCATCAACGACGGAGTCATCCAGCCTCTTCTGGTAGCTTAAGAGGGCTGGATGGTGCCCACATCTCAGCCTGGCCAGGTGGACCCTGTCCTCACGAGGAAGATAGGATTCAGAAGGGTGGATGTCAGGAGGCCGTGCATGCAGCTGTGTGTTGTCTTTAAGTGACTGAATGGAGCGGTGAGTGATCCAAGTGTGGATATGCTTCTGGAAGCTGGTCTGAGGTGGGCGAGGGGGGAGAGATGACAGTATTTGTGTATGGTATCGTGTGCTGGGTGTTGTTTTGATGTTCCTTGGTGTGGGTGGATGTGCTGCCATGTACTGTAGTGGATGTTATGGGTTTGTGGAGGCTGTAGCAAGAAACTGGGTGCCTCTCATGTCTAGGTGATCCTTGACTTTGAGGACTAGAGAAGCTGTAGAGGTACCGACTGCATTATATGGGGCTGAAACATCGAATATGGGTGTAGCAGAGAGGAAAAGTTTGAATGTAATGAAGAAGAGGTGTCTGAGGAGTATGTGTGGACTGATGCATATGGATCGAGTGAGAAATGAAATGCAAACGAGAACTGAGAGTTAAGCGAGAGATGGCTGATCGAGTTGAGCAGAAAGTGTTGTGATGGTTTGGGCATATGGTGAGAATGGATGAAGAGCAATTGGAGAAAAAGACAACTGGATCTGGTGTGAGAGGTGTAAGGCTGAGAGGAGGACCACGGATAGGTAGAGTGGACAGTGTGAAGAGTGCATTAGATGCGTAAGAGATGTCTGTAGTGCAAGGAAGGGTGGCTGTGCATGACAGGGTTGACTGGAGAGAAATTGTGAATGAATAAACAGTGATGTGGCCCCGATGGAAATGTCTCCTGCATTTGGTCTGGTCAGCTGATCATGTCAGGTGCTGGTATGGGGATGGGTCCATTATGATGTGGCAGGGGTAAATCAGCTCTGCTGTCAGACCCTGCTGTCGATGTCGCTGACTGCACTGCACAGTTGACCTTCATGCAGTGTGGTGCAGTGAGGATCTGCCCCTTCTCCCCTTGGGGCTAAGATACAATTAAATGTGTTTATGTATGAGTAACCTGGGAGTGTGTCGTCCTGCCTTGGCTACCCCCTTTTCTGTGAGAAACAGCCTAAGTTAGGCACGCTATATACATTACAGTATTCCCTACCTGAATTCAGGCAATGTTTTGTTTACCGTAGTTTTATTACCTTTCTGACTTCAGGAATTTTTTTACGATCTATTTTCTTGATTTTATTCCCTTTCTGACTTCAGGCAATTTTTTTTTTCTATTTTTATTTCGATTCTAACCAGATAATAAAAAAAAAATAAAAAGCCTCGGCGTCATGATACCAATATCACCTCCACCACAAGCCGCGTCTTTCCTCCCATCACTCTTTCGCCTCCATTTTCTCTCCATCTCCATAGTATCCTCAAATTACCAAAGCTGTCAATACATATGATTAAAATACCGAAAACGAAATTACCATCGAGAATATCCGCAACTTTGTTTTGTCCACCCCACCTCTGAGCCACTCGACCCCAACCCACCACTTTCCTCCATTCTTCCCTCACCCTCACTCCTCCCCTATTCTCTCCATCTCCACAAAATCCTGAAATCACCAGAGGTATCTGTACATAAGTAAAACATCCAAAACATACTTACAATCGTGAATATTTGGGATTTTCTCTGCCCCTCACACCACACACTACTTCCATAAACTAACGAGACAAATGGTTAATGGCGTCATACGTACGGGTAGAGATACGTTTTTTTCCCTCATCTTAAACTGTAGGAATTATATTATTTGTTCATACTGTTTGAAAATTACAGAAAATAATTAATCTACAAGCGCAGAAAAGAATTTAATTGATAATGTAACTACTTTAACTTCATTGCCATGAGCTACAACATGAACCGTACTCAAGGTAGCCTAAAGAGACGTTTTAAATATTTCCGAAAATTCTTTGAAACAACATTCAAAATTACATATCTTCACAATAACGTTTAAATTACTGAACTATATCCACTTTGTTGGATGAAAAGTTGACGTCTTATATAATTCTGATATGCCGCCATCAGAGAAAACGGATCTACATAAGGGGAAACAATTACCCTCATCTTTAATTTAATAACGAAACCAGGCCACTATACGCTTCTCATACGGCGAAAGTAAATAAATGTGAAAACCAGAACGGCACCCACTAGCGCGCATACCTCCTTCATCAACATTCATGCAATATTCACTGAAAAATTTACGTAAATGTCGAAAAACGCCCTATCTCGCAATGTTAAAGTGAAAAAAAAAAAAAAAATCCTGGATCAGCACTTTTATCCGGATCCGCATCAAAATTTAATGGAGTCTATTCTGGGCCAAGGCCCATTCTTCTACCAAGTTTCGTGGAAATCTGTCCGGTAGCTTTGGTGTAATCTTGTTCACAAACCAACCAACCAACAAACAAACGGACAGGGGTGAAAACATAACCTCCTTGGTGGAGGTAATAAGTAGATAAATGATGGATAGACTAAAATCTAGAAGTAATTATGTTAAGAAGCATTTTATAAAATTGGATGGATATTCTCGTCCGGTTATAAAGGTTAGTATACCTCTTCCTTAGCGATTTATTTCTAATTCTGTTCCGTTGCTATATACTTGTGTGTTATGTAACACACAAGTAGGGGAGCTCCCTAGCACCTTTTTTCTTAGCGATTTAAGAGTATTTTTTGATATGGCTGGTTAATATTATTTTCATTATTTTTGCAGAGTATGCTAATATTGGAAGGCTTTATGTAAAAGGACATTAATGTGTAATAAGCAAAATAAATCTCTAAAGGTTTTGGAAATCTGATTAATATTGTACAGGACAGTAATATAAATCTTTTAAGAAAATGCGTTAGGCAGTATCAGGAGGACTTATGTAACACAGAAGAGGACAGTAAGGTGCAACAGGCAAAATAAATCGCTTAGGAAAAAGTGTTACACGATACTGGAAGGATTTATGTTACTGAACAGGACAGTAAGGTGTACCAAAATATGTCGATCAGGAAAAGGTGTTGGGTATTACTGGAAGGATTTAAGTAACGATAGAACAGAAAATTGTAGTAAGCAAAATAAATCGATTGGGAAATGGTGTTAGGAAGCCTCCTCCACCTTCTGCAACTAAGTTAACATCCAATGGCAAAACATTTGTGTGTGTGTGTGTGTGTGTGTGTGTGTTCAACTCTGGGCATTGCCTTCACAGCTTGCTCTCAAGGCCTAGTAGTCCTCCTACATACCATACACCTCTGCATGTCACCACTTCGGCGCTAACACCCCCCGTCCATATTGAATACATGCTAGGGCTGTCTCATACAGGACTGGTGTATTGGTATTAGCTGGGGTATTTTTACGACATGTTGGCGGGTCTTCTGGTAGATCGGTAAAGCCTGATTTTTATGAAATTCAATCCTCAAACTTTTCCCTGCCTCAGCCGGGATTTGAACCTGGGTCCGGTAGGACTGCAGGCCACCTCTCTACCGATTGAGCCACCGCCTCCCCCAGTTCTGTGGCTCTACATCCCTTCCACAGCACTTCTTCGTGACTAGCATCATATTCTAGTGTTAATCTTGTTTCAACTCGGCATTCAAGATAGAGATGGCAATATTAGGCCAAGTTTGTGAAAAGAGTATGCAACCTGTCATCCTTTCCACAGCACTTCTTCGTGACTAACACAAAGATAATACGGTACTACGCCTCTACATCCGTTCCATAGCACTTCTTCGTGACTAGCA
>NC_137031.1:40122750-40202750 GCF_032717465.1 Coenobita brevimanus
GTCCGAAGGGAAAGTAATTGTAGCAAATTTATACATGCCACCCAAATCAAACATTTGGGAAAAAGGTGAATATGAAGACCTGGCAGAAAAACAATTCAAAGTTTAACCCGCCCCATCCCGACGTTTTCTGGGCAGTGGTACGCCCCAGTCCCGACATTTTTGGACCTTTTTTTTTTTTTTTTGGCTCAAACATCCGCTTTTGGTGAGAAACATCGAAAATTCATAGAGAAATCGCTCACCTGAGGTTTAAAATACTCGATCTAGGTACGAGTACCTCCTTATCTGACTGGGTTTTCTAACAGGCTGGCACCAAAGAAAACAAGTTCTATGGGAGGGTAACTATTTTATCCACTCATAAACAGTATTTATTTATTTACTTGGTACGAATTTATACGTAGTACAAGAGTATATTGGTTTTCAAACAGTAATATAGGCATTATATGCATTGTTTCACTCACTAACTCATCACCATTCATGACCTTTTTTTCCCACATTACCTGATCATCATTTCTGACTGTTTCTTCCTCTAATGCTATGTAAACTTTGTCCTCCACATTGTCATCGATTGGGGAATCACTCTGGCCCTGAATGTCTTTACTGGCCAGGTCACTGGTAGCAAGTGAATTACCGAGACAATGGCGTGCAGGGGGGGGGGGAGAGGTTATGCGCTGTAAGGCATTGTCCCTGCTTGGCATCTTGTAGAGGAATAGAGGAAGGTGTCCCGTGTATACGTGCTAAAAATCACTCGCGAAGTCACTCGCGAAAATTGAAAATTGTGCAAATTAGGGACCTTGCAATGTTGCCGTGTTAATTCACGTCGCCGGGACATGAGTGCACATCATGTGCGGACGTTAATTCACGTCGCCGGGACATGAGTGCACATCATGTGCGGACGTTAATTCACGTCGCCGGGACATGAGTGCATATCATGTGCGGACGTTAATTCACGTTGCTGGGACATGAGTGCACATCATGTGCGGATGTTAATTCACGTCGCTGTGACAGCGCGGGTTAAGAGCATTACTACCTAGAATGGAGGAAAAATCAGAAAAAATTATACTAACTGGAGATTTCAATAATATATATTGGAATACTCTAGATATAAAAAGCCAGGAAGGCTGTTGGGACCAAAAGCTCCTGGACCTCGTGCAGTTTTTCCTAACACAACATGTAAAACAAAGCACCAGAAAAAGAGGACTCGACATACCATCAGTACTAGATTTTATATTTACTAGGCAAGAAAATTATATTGACAATATAATGTATCACCCTCCATTCGGGAAAAGTGACCACGCAGTATTAAATTACAACTTCAGGATTGCATATGACAGTTAATAGTAATGAAAGTTACAAAAAGAGCCTAAATTGTAAAAAGGGAAACTATCATGACCTAAAGAAATACTTCTTACAAATAGATTGGGAAAAAGAGCTTAGAGGACAAGATTTAAATTTTTGATATAGAAAATTCTGTGAACTTTATGAAATAGTACATCCCACAACACGAAGAAGCAGATAAGAAAATAAAGAAATGGTTTAATACAGAATGTAAAAAATCAAAAGAAAAAAGAGATTTGTTGTGGAACAGACACAGAAGACACAATAAACAGGCAAAAAACGACTATACAAGAATAAGGAGGGAAGCCCCAAAACAGTTTGAGGAGGACATCATAAATAAAAGTAGTGATCAACCGAAGCTATTTTACAGCTACATCAGAAGCAAAACCAAAGTAAAAGATAAAATACAACCCATTACAGATGAGAGGATCTCCTACCCACAAGAGAAGGATATTTGTGAAGCACTACATAATTTCCAGTCAGTTTTTACAGAAGAGAATAATTTTGAGTGGGATGATATGGAACATGCATGCCCACACATATTACCGGATATACAAATATCAGAAAAAGAAATACAGGAGGAGTTAAGTAAATTAGACAAAGGAAAAGCAAATGGTCCTGAAGAAATTTCATGTGGGTGCTACTTGAATGTGCAAAAGGAGTTAAGTAAACCATTATCTTTAATTTTCAAGGAATCCTTGGGACAAGGTAAACTACCTGATATTTGGAAGAAAGCAAACATTGTTCTCTTATTCAAGAAAGGGAATAGACAAAATCCACTCAACTACCGACCAGTATCACTAACCAGTGTTGTAAGTAAAGTATTAGAGAAGCTGATAAGAAAAGTTTGGGTAAATCATCTAGAATACAATATGATAAAGACAGTTTGGTTTCAGAAAGGGAAAATCATGTGTTACTAATTTGTTGCGCTACAATGATAAAGTTACAAACATTACAGAAAAGAGAAGGATGGGTGGACAGTATCTATCTAGATTTCAAGAAAGCATTTGACAGTACCGCAACAGAGTCTTTTATGGAAACTACCATCAAGGAGGAATCCGGGGCAAACTGTATTGTTGGATGCAAGATTTTCTCAAAAAAAGAGTAATGAGAACAGTACTAAGGCGAAATTACTTATCATGGAAGGATGTGACTAGCGGAGTTCCACAGGGCTCAGTGCTGGCACCAATTATGCTTTTAGTGTACATAAATGATATAGACAGCAACACTAATGAAAGCTAAATATGTTCGCTGATGATGCAAAAATACAAAGGAGAATTACTAACACAGACTCTTGTAAAGAGCTACAAGATGAATTAATTAAACTTCATGAATGGAGCAATACATGGCAAATGGAATTCAATGTGGACAAGTGTCATGTAATTAAGTTTGGTGAAAGTGGAAAAAAACCTTATTGGGATTATAAGTTAGGAAGTAAAACCCTACACACATCAGAAAAAGAGATGAACCTAGGTGTCTATAACAGACTAACTCCGGCTGACCACATCAGTGAGAAGGTACGGAACATGTATACACTGCTATCATAGCAAATATTAGAATAGCATTCATACATAAATGAAAAAATGCTAAGAAAGATAATATCATTCATCAGACCAACCCTGGAAAATGCATCAACAGTCTGGAGTTTCATCTTAAAAAACACGTAAATAAGACTGAAAAAGTTCAAAGGGCCGCTACATGATGGGTACCAAGCTTAAGGGATCTAAGCTATGAAGAAAGACTAGAAAAACTGAATCTACCTGCACTGCAGGAGAGAAGGAAAAGAGGAGACATGAGTATGCTATATAAATGCATATCAGGGAAGGAGAAAATAGACAAATGATTACATAATCTATGGGGAAGCATCAGCAAGACGGACACCGCAAAAAAATGCATAAAAAGAGTGACGATAAAGACGTAAGGAAATTTAGTTTCCCAAATAGGGCAATTGATCAGTGGAATGCACTACCGAATGAAATAGTGTGCCAAAACAATTAATTAATTTAAGGATATGTACGATAAAAATGGTTTAAGACACGGGACAGCACGAGCTTGACTCATTCCTGTAAAGATACAATTAGGTAGGTAATACACACACACACACACACACACACACACACACACACGCAATCATTAGGAAAATACAAAGAACATCTACTCATGGGAAAAAAGTGCCAAGAGACTTAACACTGATAATACATTCACCTACAAACCAATTTCATACCACTCACCATATCAGGCAACTCAGCAGTTCTCTAGGCAAAGCAATTATCCACTGCTCTGCCACGATGGTCCACCTGGAAATGAGAAAAAATATTTACATTTACTCGAGGTCAAGACTTAAGTGACTCATCTGATGGTGTTAGGAGACAAAATTATGCTGATGTTGATAGTTCTGAGACAGATGGTTAGGAATATGGAAGCATAACATACAGCAGAGACATAACGGGACTGTCTTAACACTATGCATTCACCTACACACAATTTTCCTGTCTAGCTACTCACCATATCTGGCAGCTCAGCAGCTTTCTAGGCAGAGCAATCCACTGCTCAGCCACGATGAACAGCCCACCTAAGAAAGGGGCAAAGATTTAACATCTACTGGTGGTAGACGGAGATAAGAATGCACATTCTGATGGTTTTAGGATATGGGAAAAAAATAGCTACCTGTAATCATGTTACAGTGCTGAGGGTCAAACTGATGATTTTAAAAAAATGGTACAAAATTATTTGTGATAGGGGTATTGAGAATACATAAACATCATATCTGTTTCATGTCTTACTCACCATATCTGGCAGGTCAACAGTTTTCTAGACAGGGCACTCGACTGTTCTGCCGCAATGAATAGTCCGCCTGAAAATGAAAAATATTTAACAAATGGTAGAGTTAAGAGACCAACTCTGATGGTCTAGGGCAATTGGAACAAATATTAACCATCCATATTAAAATATAGTTCTGAGGTTGATTTTGATGGTTAGGAAAATGGGAACAACTAACATCTTTTCACGGAAGAGCGTCAGGAGGCCTGTCTTAACACTTCATACGTTCACATGCTTACCAGTGCCAGGTCTTATTGCTCACCATATCAAACAGCTGTGCAGTTTTCTAGGCAGAGCAATCCATTGCTCTGCCGCGATGAACGGCCACCTGGAAATGGAAACAATAAGTAGTAGAGAGTTAAGTGACTAACTGATGGTGTTACGAAAGTTTAACAAATATTAACATCTACTCATGTTAAGAGATACGGTAGTTTTGATTGATCTGGGTTAGGAAAAGGGAAACAAAACATCAATTCATGGTAGAGAGATGCTAAGAAACTGTCAATGCACTTTACAAGCATACCAGTTGCATGTCTAGTCACTCACCGTATTAATCAGCTCCGTGTGTGGAGTTCGGTGTGTGGAGCTCCGTGTGGCAAGTGTATGGACTCCCTGGCGCTGTCCCATCCACCAACACTGTAATAAGAGACCAGTGAGAATTTGAGGGAGGAATTGTGGATGCAGTGTCGTAGGAGAAGGGGGATGAAGAAAAGGAAGAGGATAGGGAAGAGACGAGGTGGAGGAGGACACGGACGAAGGGGAGGACGAGAACTAGGAGGCTTTGTCAGGCTAAAAACCGTTTACAGTATTACACACATCAATACCAAATCTAAATGCATGGTAAAAACTAAACGAAGCCAAATAAGCAAGACTACTTACTTCCCGCCATCAAGACAGGAGGCAACCATCAGCTGACTGTCGGTGCGTTGCAAATTTCTCAGCTTTGTGTCAGGCTAATACTTTATAACTGATCGCGATACTGAAAAACCACAAAACTAACAAAGGAAAATACGTGTCTGCTTACCTCTAGGCACACCAAACAGGAGGGAACCATCAGCTGACTCAGTGTAGCTGGGTTGTTCACCAAAATGGCAGCAAACATGGAGCAGTCATCAAAGCCCATGTCAGCCTAGGGTGGCTGTCGGACACCTAATCTGAAGTAGTCTTTTGCGATCAACCTGGAAAAAAAAAAATGCAACTGGTAAAATATACCATATATATATATATATATATATATATATATATATATATATATATATATATATATATATATATATATATGGCCACGCCTTAATCTCAAAAGAGTGACCACAAACTAATTGCTTTTAATGTAACTGTCCATCAGACTGCCCCCTCTCGAACTCTCCTACTCCTACATACACCATCTGTCTCATCCTTGGCTTTCCCCTATCCTCCTCCATTTCATTTCTAGTCAGTTTCATTGTCTCCACATGGCCCATAAAAAAGCTATGAGACTGCAATCAGATCCACCAACTACTGATACAGAATTTTACTTTAACTGACTTGGATTACTTACATTTCATTCTACTCTAACTTAACACCCATCAACTTTGGTTTAAATCAGATCAAAACAACTTCTCGTAGTGACATTTTGTTCTGTAACATTCTAAAACGTTTTGCTTGGCTTAACACTTCCAGTAAGATGGGTTAAAATGACAAACTGGTACTATTTTGTTAAATACACCCACGGATCGAACTGACGACTGTGAAAGTGGATGAAGTATAATCTATGAGGCATCTCCACTTTGTACGCTACTCTATTCAGTATAAAATTGCCATTTCCATCTTGAATATCAACCTAAACAGTTTAATACGAATATTATGCTACTTACGAAATGCTATGGAATGGAAGTAGAGTCGTAGAGTTTCTTATTCTCCAATTGGACTGCGGGAAAGATGTAAAATTATGAAGATCGTAACCTAGTTAAAGTGAACAGACTAGAATTTGTAGCTAGGCCAATCTCTCTCCCTGTGTCTTCTCTCCACCGCAGCTCCTGGGCAAATGGCTATGGAATGTGGACCGCTGGAACTCTGGAATTTGAAGCCTGAACGTTCGAGTCAGTGTTCCCTGTTCTGGAAAAGGCTTCGTAGCACCTCTGCTTTGGTGTTTCATTTCGCATGGGCTGTTCGAGATAGCTTCAGGTCGAGTCCAAGCTTCATAAAATTGTCTGGCGGAGTTATGTATCAATTTTAGTACCCTCCCCCTTACCGGTTTCCTTCAACCCCTGTCTCTTCGCTGCACTGTTGCATCTTTATCTCTTTTCTGTTGCTAATTCAATGGTCACTGCTTCTCAGAACCGTCTGCTTGAATTCCTTCACCACTACGGTGGGCGGTTAGCACCCTTCTAAAACACTCATCCCTTTTCTATCCAACTCTCTCATGCAAAAGCTAACCGTTACTCCCAGTCCTTCATGTATGCAACAGGTCAATTCTGGAAATGATTTCCTCTGTCTGTTTCCTACTGCCTATGACCTGCAATGTAGGTAGGTAGGTAGGGAGGGAGGAGGTAATTAATACTCCCAATCCTTCATGTATGCAACAGGTCAACTCTGGAACTGTCTTTCTCTGTATTTCCTACTACCTACGATGTCCAGTCTTTTAAACGCAGTATGTCCAGGCATCTCGAAATGAACGCATCTTGAATTTTGCTTTTTTTTTTTTTTTTTTGCTTTCTGGAGCGAACAGTCTGGCCGGCTTCTGGCATTTGGTTCCTTCTTCCTTGCATAAAACAAGACGTAACTGCAGTGTCATTTAATTTTAACTTCTCTATCTGAATAACTTTATTTATTTATTTATTTAATTATTTATTGGCTTAATCGATATATTCTGTAGAGATTTTCTGAACTCGAGGGGCTAGATGTGAGTCCGTAATCTCCTTAGCACCTCTTCCTTAGGGACTTATTCTTGGATAAGGCTGGTTAATATCCTTTTGTACCGGTAGGTTGTTTATGCAGAGTATGGTGACGTTTGAATGATTTATATAACACAGAATAGGACACTAAGGTGTAATAAACTAAATCTCACGGCCGAAACTAAACCCACGGACAGAAACAAGGCCAAGAGAACATTAATATAAATACAGTTTTCATCAATAGCTTATAACAGAATACTGCGTTGTAATACGAAGAATAAATCGCCAAGGAAGATTTGTTACGAAATACACAAAAGTAAGAGAATAAATCTGTAAATCCCAAAATGAATTATATCTACCTATCTATCTATTGCCAGACGCCATAATCTCGTATGGGGTGGCCATTTGACTTTTGAGTTATTTGTTTCACAGGGAGGGGCACTAACCCTCCACCAACCCACTTGTTGGCACGTAGGGAGCACGTATGGTGCACGTATGGTGGTGTCCTCAGTTGTAAACACGTGATTATTTTACCAACATCACAGTTTCCTCGATATAGGATATATTAACTCTTTATAAGGGTTTCAAAAAGCTTGATATTTATTCTAAAATATTAATAAGTATTCAGTGTTAGGCTAAATGTTCAATGCTGTAGTACGATATATTCTCCGTCGAGTCGCCTGGGTTTTGGTCACACTGTATTGCCCGTCGTATCCTCGGCAGGAATCCACCCAGATGAATTCCAAATGCCCGTGGTATCGTCGGCAATTTTACCACGTTACCGTTCCATCGTATCCTCGGCAAACCTAGTATGAAGTGCCGTGTCGGAAGAAGTAGGCAGCACTACATCAAGTGAGTGGATGATGGTCACCACCACCTACTACTCGATAAGACAAATTAATTATACTGGTAGGAGGAGGAGCAGCAGACATTACTACTACTACTACTACTACTACTATTACTACTACAACTACTACTACTAATAATAATAATGATGCCACAGCTACTACTAATAACATAATTTTTGCCAACACCAGCAATAACTAGGAGAAAATACCCGTTAACACGAACTCTTAACAAGCAAAACAAAAATAAATAAATAAATAAATAAATCGAGCCAGGCTAACAAGGGTAGTGTGGTGAGAGGGGGATGGTTAGCCGTCTGTAAACTTGTAAATATGGTATGCTGTGCTGTGATTGGCTGGTGTGCTGGAGGCGAGGTGAGATGGGAATGGGAGAGGTGCAAGCTTGGCAAACATCTACCAGATTTCGTGGTAACAGCAACTTCTTGTTTTTGTATAAAGAGGTAATGTTGTAAGTATATTGATATTATTTTTTTTTTGGGGGGGATGTATTTTTTTTTTTTTTCGTTCATGTAATACATATATACTATTTTTTTTTTTTTTTTTTTTTAGCTATGGCTGAAGAGTGGAAACCCTGGCCTGATGGAATATAGCTGGACACTACGCAGCACATGTTGCGCATTTTTTTTTTTTTTTTTTTTAACACTTCATTTTCTTGCAGCATAAGTGAGGTTCTAATAAATTCTCAAAACATTAAACTTTATCAATTGATTGCTTATTTTATTCATCTTTTAACGGAGTCTTCTAAAGTACTCGACTCCTTTCCATTCCAGAGTCGGTGGTTCCGGTAACTATAGCGATGGTGAGGGTTGCAGAAACCGGCTCGTAATCTTCACTACTTCACGTCCCTTCTGGCACTCCAAGGACAGGCGTTATGGAAAAGTGTCGAGAACTGACCCAACTTTTACAGCAATAACGCAGAGGCGTAACAGTGAATAGTTGTAAGATTGTTTAATTAACGTTAACACTTATTAAACTGTATACTTTGCTTTTTATATATACATATATATTAAACTGCATACTTTCTCTGCTTTTTCTATATCCGTATAAAATGAAAATTATGTATTGAAACTATTTGACACTAAATCCCGCAAGGACTAACTCTCTCTTTCTTTTTACCTAAATTCGGTTGACACAAGCGGGCAGTGACTGAAGGTTTGTCAGTCTGCCACATCTGCGATGTCCAAACCAATAGGTGGTCGTCGAGTAGATGTATCTGAATCTCTTAAATGCGTTATGACAATGGGTAACAGTTTGCACGAAAAAAAAAAAAAAAAAAATGCTGTATTTGAAAATAAAACGAACTATAGTGGGGAAAAAGCCTTCGTGTCTGATGACCCCACTCGACAACAGGAACGGGCACTGACTGTAAGGTAGTTGGCCTATCAAACTTGCCACTAGTTACCAGATGACTACCTTGTAACTCTTGTCCCTCATTCACTGTCTGCTAGTGTGGACGGTACTTTAAGGATCTTATCGAAGCGTCTCGAGGCACTGAAAAGCAGTGTGCTTTAAATCGATCTAACGGTAGAGAAAAAGAATCGATCTCGGAGCCCAACGCAGCTACATAAAACCTATCTACGGTATTTACTTAAATTACTACGTTTTAGAGAGGGGGGGGGGAGGGGACAAATCTTGTCGCATAGGTAACATTTAATAATCCTCCCACTTATCATGGGGCTTAGAGGAGCAGACAACATACTGAAAGGTAATTGGTCAAGCTTGGTAAGGGGTTAATGGGTAGCAGAGATTTAGTTCTAACAAGTATGGCAAAGATTTTATACCCGAAGGATGTTCCATAATTGAGCAAGACTTTACCTTCACATTCAACAACGCCTCGTACGATAGAAATGTCGCTACTACAGTAGCCTAAATTACTTAGTTGGGTAACAAGTCAGATTGACTGCAAAACATAACCCTCCACATACCAGTTCTCTGCATACAGGGCACATTTTTACATCCCTTGCTTGGAGGACGGTTCCATAACAGAGTAAGTATTTTGTTTGGTGGTTATTGCAAATTGCATTGATTAGGAATTGACAAAGCGTATGAATTACGACGGACCATAAGGCCCCGAGATTTGACCAGCAATGGAACAAATGGGAAGGGTTGTTGACAGTTGGATGTGGAAGTGGCACACTAATATATAACTTGGATCTTGAGCTACTTCAAATAGGGTTGATAGAAATTTTTAAGTCCCTTGATTTGAGAGTAGACTCTGATTTTAAATATTCGTGATCTTGATTTTCTGTTTCATGTTTAAATGAACTAAGGCTTTTCATCCTTAGTACCACATTCTAGCTTCTATCTAGTGTTACGGATGAATTAGGTGGACAAAATGGTGTATAACAGCGTCATGATGTCCCAGCTAAACGTCAGGGACGTGAATTGTATAGTTTACCCTGTACAACATTGCATAGACAATACTACGGCTCTGCATCCTTTTCATAGGCCTTCATGTGGTGGAACTCATGTAACTGACCTGCTCTGCCAGTTATAAAAAAGCTCTACTACCAGCTAGAAAAGTCTCTCGACTCCCTTCTTATTCCTCGAGGGGAGAGGGAAAAAAAAAAAAAACGGGAAAAATGCAGCTTAAGCCTGCAGTCCAACAGTTTCACGTTCTGAAGAACAAAGGGTTTCAACTACTACTACTACTATGCCATCCAGCAGTGTCATACCAACATACCAAGTTCAACCACATAGGCATTAACAGTGTTGTCCTGGCCCCAGGCTCACCTGAACATCAAACTTTGTCGTTTGTAGATGGAAGCTGCTGCCGTCTTGCAATCCACCACAACCCTCTTGGGGTACAGCAAGGAGCGGTTTGATGTTGCCATGGTGTTAAATCGCCCTTGCCAGAATAAATTTATCATACTTTGAGACTTCACCAGATCCTGTTTCAGAAATCTGCCACTAGGTTCGCTTCCGTCGCGCAACTGTGATGCGGGGTAGGCATTGAAAATGTAGCCAGTGCTTAATTTCTTTTTAATTTTGACAAAGTAAAACGCGTCAAAACATATTTTACTTATCAAATTACCCAGATGGCATGATATGCTACAAAGAAATTACAATATGGGAGCCCTTTAATTACATATAATGTATTATGTCATTTTATTAACTCCGCTTTCGTCAGTTTACTCATCTCTGTAAGCATAATAGAGACAAAACCTAAGCAATTTTACTAGAACCATCCATAAAGCAAGATAACAGTGATTAAAATATGTCATTCGTTAGTATCCACAAAAGAAAATAAAATAGATGTGTAGCCGCATATTTAGCAACACCTTTCGATCTGCAGCCCTGCCTGACATGACTTTTCCTAACAATACGGACCTGTTGGACGTCTTGGTCATCTTAGTAACCAAAGTCTAACACAAATACTTCTTTTAAATGTTTTCCTGGCTCCACTGCACAGTTTGATAAGTTTAAACTTCAACACCTCGTATTATTATAGTGTCGTACCGCACTAGCGTTTGTTTGGATTAATATGGCTGACTCACCAACTAAGCAATCGTTCAGTACATTATTTTCAGTGGAACTGCCTACTACTTTAAAACATGCTAAAACACACACATCAGAAGTCCTGAAGGTAATCTCCTTTTACTAACTGCACAGATTTATTCAAATATTATGTAAATAGACAGCACACTATTTTAATCCCCAAGCTAAGATTCTCTGAAAGCCTCATGGTTACTCTTTCTTTACAGGTATCTGTATACTGTATGCGCTTGATTGAATAGGAAAAAAAAATCCTATAAATAGCATTATTATTATAAACTTAGTAGTAAGTACAATTTCACAGGTGGTCTTTAAAACCCCGCACAAATATTTAATCGAGGCTGGGCGACGCTAGACCACCTGGTGGCAGACCGATGAAACTGGTTGGTGAAGCTGTTGCGCCAGACATGACTGGGGCTGAAGAGCTGCAACTTACTGTGTACTGCATAAAGAAATTTGTTATAAGATGGAATAAAGATTCTGGGAGTTTCAATGTGTGGGGCCCATTTCACCAGGCATGCTGTTGATAGTTCTCCCCACCCTTGTATATCCTCTTTTCTTGCTTGTGGATCCTATTTCACTTCAATTTTGCATGCCGAAACCGATCTGGATGATATAACTGTGTAAGGGAACTGTTCCGAAGTATCTGGGCAACAAAGGCTTCAACATGCTTACATGTGTCGGCCTTGGTTACCTAATGGCAGCTCTTCGCATTCCTCTATCTCTGGCAGTCTCCCTATTCACTCCCATATGCATGAAGGTCACACACTACAACCTGTCACATTATGATACTACTGTAAAGTACGGGTGTTCCTACCCTAAAGCGGATATTTGCTTCCGCATCAACCTCGCTAGGCAAATATCGCGTTATAGGGACTCTTGAAAACCCCAATTTCCTTTCACACCCCTGCCCAAAGTCCACGTTTTCCCTTGTGGTACAAAATTTTTTTATAACTCTCAATTTACACCTAAAAGCATTAATATGATTATAAAAAATACATCAGGTCAATACAGGACTTTTTTATTTATTGTACTGTACTTTATGTGAGGAGAAGAGCAGACACACGTCGACCGAGATGGAGTAGAGGGGGAGAACACACACTAAAATCCACCAAAGTCTATTTCGCTAGCAACACTCCAATCATCACTTTCTAGGTCCTCCATAGCTTCTTCACCCTGCTGTCGCTGGAAATCCTCTTGCTGTAGACCAGCGGCAGCTTGTCTGGCGAAGTAAAAGTGATCGGTGAATGTTTATGGCGGTTTACTCGGTCGGTGTGCATGATTGTAGACATTGACTGCATCAACAATCTGCTTAGTAACGTCGTTACCTCTTGCAAGGGAAGGGTCGCTGTCAAGGATGAACTTCTTGAGAGACTCAGCTTGACTCAGGATTTGACTTAAAACTGCACTGCTGGGTTCACTTGCTGGTCTGGCCTCCCTCTCTTCCTCTAGCTGTTCCCTCTCCTCTTTGTCCCTGTCTTGTTGCTCAACTTTTTGCATAAACCGCTCATCTGAAGTGTCACTGGTGTCCCTGGCAATCTCCAACGTCACCTCACCACAACTGGGCACACTGCGCCACAGCCTGCCCGGTTCAAATTACCGCATGGCTCTAACAGGGCCCGCGTTAGAATGTTTATTTCCTACTGCAAAATAATGCCTGGTTAGAGCAGTATCGCGCTACAGCAAAGCGCGTTATGGGAGGAACACCTGTATCTATGTCTCTATAGCCAGACATCACAATCCCATAAGGGGTGGCCATTTGTCTTTGAGTTAGTTGTTTTACAGGGAGGGGCACTAACCCTCCGCCAACCCACTTGTTGACATGTGGGGAACATGTATGGGTTGGTTATATGGTTACCACCCAGCATTGTAAATGGTTTCCTGGCTTACAGAAAACCATTAGGCTTGTCACTCAATGTAAGTCCACCTGAAAAGGAGAGAAGAGTAATAAGAAGTGACAAGAAAGATGGGAGGAATGGGAAGAGAGGAGGGCAGACACAAAAAAAGACTGATGTAGGTGAAGGAAGAAGCAGGCAGTATTACATGAAGTGAGTGGATGATGGCCGCCACCACCTACCACAATTTTTTTACATACTTCCTCCTCCCACCCCCCACCCCCCAAAAAAAATGTACTTCCTCCATTCCGCATACACTTTAACAAATGCTACCTTCTCACTCTTCAACTGTTTAACCTCAGGCACCAGATTCCATCCAGCCTAATCTTTTTTATCACTATTCTTATCTTGCTATTTCCATTCTATCAGTTTTTCAGAATATTAATCTCCTCTGATTTCATTGCAACTTGTTAGCCGTCTTCCATTTTCACCCCTTAAAAGTTTTCACTAATTTTTCCACATGCATTTCCACTTTTTTGCACCTCATTCCCAAGCAGTTTCCTGTTTTTAGAATAACATACATTTTTGTTTCAACTTCTTCATTCGTCTCCTCCACCTTTCTCTTAATTGCATCTTTTTACATAGTTGCTGTTCTTCCAGATGATTTCCTTTGGTGAATCAATTCTATCCAATTCTTTCATTTCTCAGATGCTCATTGTTTCCACATCCCCCCATGCTGTTCCTGTCTTAATAGATTACGCCTTTGCAGTACTACACACTCTTAACGCTTCTAACCCATCATGGTTTCTGCTCAAATTCATCTACCACTGCCCTGATTTTTTTCCACTTTCACTCCTTCACTCTTGAGTATTCCTCTCACCCATCCTCATTCAAGCTCCACTCAGTTTCACCTTACGTACCACAATCACAAGGTCATTAAGTCCTCTTCATTGTCCTTTCTCAGTATTTAAGTTAGATACATACAAGCATTTTTCTCTCTAGCAGCATGCAATCATTTAGCCTTTTATCAGTATTCATTAGAGGATAAAAAATTATTCACTTTGGTTACTCGTTTATTATCGAAGCATTAGTATAATCATAAGCAATTTAAATACAAAAAATATGCTATGACGAGTGATCAATTATAGAATAACCAAAGATTTTAGTACATCAGATTCTCATTTAGTTATATTGAATTTATTTTTAGCCCCATTATTAACGCTTGGGCTCCTACACTGTATTATTTACAACTTATATCAAAGCATGAAAGCAAAATGTTTATACAAACAATACAACAAAAAGGGAGTCAGAAATAATCTTAATGGGAAAAAAAAAAAAAAAAAAAAGTTACAAGTTAGAACAACATTGACCTGTGGTATAGCCAAGAAGGATAAGGAGGCAAGATGGGGACAAGACCACTAGAAGGCTGATGGTGGTGCCCTCTCAATAATACCCGGAACCAGCCTGCACCCACCCACCACCTCATCTCTCATGGACATTATCACATTCCCCAGAGCCGCCTCAGCTCTTGCTTCGATTTATCATGGACCTGAAACCACGCCACAGCAGACCTACTCAAGCTTCTGTGTGTGTGGTGAACATGGGTATGATCACAAACTTCAACTTGTGAGTTTAGTTCTGCGTGTGAGTAAGACAATACTAGAGTCCTCTTTTACTCTGTGGTACTAAAAGCTGATAAGTGTATATTACCAGACCCAAATTACTGCTTTTTTTCTCTTCAGGACTTTCATTTCATACTCTGGACAAAAACCTAGAGGATCATTTTGAAACAGTACCAGAATAATTGGCTTAGTATAAATCCTAGACTATTTAAGCACCATGGAACTCCAGACGAGCTCGGAGTTATAAAATCAACGTAACACATTATATCGCAAGGTTTGGCAGTTTGGCAACCTAAGAATGACCCACTGAGGCTCGCATGGCAAGCACAACGGACAATAGTTAGACATGAAGCATTAAAGGTGAGTATATAAAAAAATAACTGCCTTAGTCTATGAACCAGTATAGTGAAAATAACTGCTGGCTTGAGCATCTGTCCTGGTTCAACTGATACCGGCATATTCAATAAACGTAAAAAGTGTGCAAGAAATTTTATAGCATCCACTTTTAATATCAGTAAAACTGGTATCATTAAATAAATTTTAAATTAAGCCAAACTAAAAAGTTTTCAAATATTTACCTTAAAGCAATGTCATAGAAGACCTGCACAAAAACAACCTATATAAAAAGCATGCGAGATATGTTGAGTGGAATGGCTGAGAAATCTCAAAATGGGCTCAAACTACCCTACAATTATATCACTTGTTCATGGCCAGACCAGACATAAGGAGCCTCTGTTGCATTTCAGTATCTCACTTTTAGACTTTAAAAGTTCAAAAAAACACAACCTGGGCTCAATATATCCCATCTTACCAATATGTTAGGCAACAGGGCTTGTCCTGTCATAGTATCACAAATGCTAGCATATTCAGAAATGGGACAGCATCATGAAAAACAAGTTGAAAAAATTGATACATGAAAATGAGAATGTAGTTTCAAGAAATTTCCTAACTTTCACTAAAGTCTGTTTCATTAAAGCTCTTTCCAAATAAAGTGCTGGACATGTTAACATTAAAATAATGCACACAGCTTCCTGTAGCATCCAGCAACATTCTGTCTATACCTTATTTTATCTTATACTATACATCAGGGTCACGTCATTTTTTAAACCATGATGGGGGAAAAAAAAAAAAAAATCATTGCATAAAAAATGACGAGGCATTGGTTCTCCCCAACACAACCATATGAACTACTCATATTGTTTATACTTTGCGCTTGGGCTCAACTATTCCAGTCTTCCTGGCTGCTCCACTACTGGCGTCAGAAGCTCCTGATGTTCGTCGTGGCACTTTAGTAGTTCCATCGTGACTGCTGGACCCTGAAGGATTCCGAGTCCTGTTGGAGAAGCCATCAAACATTAAACCGTTGACTGCCAGGTCTGTATAAATACAGGCAACCCTAAATACACGCTCACTGCCAGGTCAGTATAAATACAAACTCTATTTCAAGAGATTGCCATGGCACGAATATATTAGTTAGACCTAAAATGGTGGGAGGGGTGGTAGGCCTACCCTCCCCATATTACCCCAGGCCACACCCCCTGGTAATAGTGTAAATACTGTAATGGTGTAAATATTGTAGTCTGCATTGTGTGTCACTTAGTACAACTACCATCAAAAGTACACCAAAATTTCATTTTATGTTTGCTAAAGTGTGTACAGTACAATGATGTGATAACCATATTCGTGATCTCAATGGCATTACGTGAACAATAAACCCCAATCACCCTAGGAATTAAACCTGCACCGGCCCAATCCGATTGGAGGCCTTAATTACCTACTAAACCACCAGGTGCTATAATTTGGTTAGATGGTTACCACCCAGCATAGTAAATGGTTTCCTGGTGTGCAGGAAACCATTTGGCTTGGCACTCAATGTAGAGTCACCCACAGACAGACGGAAGAGGAAAAAATGAAGGAAGGAAAGACATAAGAGGAAAGATGGAAGGAACAGAGGAAAGAGCTGGCACCCAAAAGCAGCACTACATCAAGTGACTGCTGCTCTCTGGTGCCTGCCCTTTCTCTCTTCCATCTTTCCTCTTATGACTTTCTTTCCTTCATTCTATACACCTGTGCATTTTTTTTTTTAATGCATGTATACTCAAAAACAATAATTGGTATCCTTTCCAGGACACTAAAACATGGGTCAGTGAAGTCTTATTCACACTCAGGTGGGGAAAAAAAAAAAAAAAAAATCCATGATGCATGCTGAAGTGAGGGTGAATTTATAGTAAAATGATGGTAATGGCTGTGAAAGATGACAAACATTTCTGACCCATGACTTTTTTTCTACTGAAGGGACTGCTGCCTATTTTTTCCATCTGTGCATCCATTCAGCTGACGTCATCATACTGGAATCAATCATAACACTACATATACTGTATTTTCAAAATGATTTTAAGTAAGACTTTTCATTCCTGCACGCTGATCATATTGGTAATATACATATTACATTAGCTGCTACGTAAGCAGCAGGGTATGTTTACAAAAAAGCACAAGATTTTCCATCACGCACACTGAATTATAAACCATGATGTGAAATGAAGGTCACTGAAATATTAAAAATTCTTCTCTATCATCTGCCTGCCAAAAGAGAACATTATGATGTATAGCTTTAATATTACCTGGTATATTAAAATAAGTGTAACTTTTAACACAGGAATGACATCATCATCATCAGAAAAGAACAATATTTCTTATCTGTTGATAAATGAGAAAGAAGAAATTCCACCTGCATGTGAAAACAGGTGGTAGGTGGTGGCAACCAGCATCCACTCGATGTATGTAGTGCTGCCTACTTCTTCCTTTCCCTTTCTCATTCGATTTCTGTGTCTGCCCTCCTCTCTTCTTACTTCTCCCCTTTCATCCTGTTACTATATTACTCCTCTTTCCACTTCAGGTGGCTCTACAGTGAATGACAAGCCTAATGGTTTCCTATAACCCCGGGAAACCATTTACAATGTGAGATGGTACTGTAACTATATAACCAAATTATGGGGTTATGTGGAGCGTGCATTGGTGCCCGTTAACTGGCTGGAGAAATGCAAACGTAAAGTCCATCTACAAACCAAAACTCCACACTATTCCACGTGCCTTGCTGTAGTGCTTCCAGTTGCAAGAGAACATTGATTAACTACATGGGAAAACCCTGCAGAGTGGTTGCTTGCCTGTGGCTGATCAGCCTGCTTGGCTAGACAAACTGGGGCTGATCAACATCAACAGCAGCAACAACAACAAGCATTGTAAGAAATTACTCTTTTTTTTAAAGCTGAACTCAAATTTCACATTTTCACTCAGGTCCTGTAATTCTGAACGGCCTAATACTAGGAAAAAGTTGCTTGTGTTAAAACACAGCAACTGCAAAAAATACTAAAGAAATTTGTATTCATTTCTGAATACTTACGATACAGGCTCTGTGAGCAATTAGCTATTTCTCACCGAAGACCTATTACGTATGTACTTTAAGATGGAATCTTATGAATGTCAGGGGATGTAATAAATACCTGACAAATACCTGTACTAATTTTCATACTCTTCATGCCCATGTAGTAACACCCAAACCTGCTCTGAGAAAGAAAATTCCCTGGCAAGGGGGTTCCAGCAGGTTAACACCATTATGGTCACTATTATATATGTGCAAAATACAATGCACAACATAACCAACACAAACGGTTTCATTAACTCTGGTCACCCTCAATGGTTTTAAGTATTGTGCCGTGAATACTGAATGCTGCTGAAACTGCAAATGACTTTACAATATGACTTCATTGTTAATGTTAGTTAAAATTATTCTCATATTCCAAGTTGGTGCTAAAATCATGGAACAGTAAAAGTTCTAGCACTTGATATTTTAAACTGGATGAATACTGGAGTACGAAAATATAACAATTACCTAGGGCAAAAATATAACCATGAAATTAACCCATCATAAACTAGTATGACTTCTATCATGAGAACTTTTACTGCTTAGTTTGTATCATTAGTTTGGTTACCTTGTGGTAGTTGAAGTCTTGGAAGAGGTGGTGTGTGTTGTGGACGTTTTTGGTCTGGAAGTTGTTAAAGGATATAAAAACTATTAGTTCTAGTAAAAAATATAAGTTAAAGCTGAGAATGGATGAGACTAGTTTCATTTAAAGAATCACACAACACAATATTAGTACTACATGGAGGGGAAAAAAAAAAAAAAAAAAAATTGCTGCTTGATACTGTTAAGTAGAACAAAATTTCAACATGCAGCACCCACAAAAATACAAACTAGAACCTAAACAAAATATTCTATTCAGTTAATCACAACTACATAAACTAACCAGACTACTGTTAAAACAAGATGACATACAAACTTTGTCAACCCATGCCCCATCCATTCACCCTCTGTTAGTTACCTCAGTGTTGGGATTTTGCTTGTTGTGGAATGATTGGAGTTAAGACTAGTTGTTGACGAAGTTCGGGACCTGGAGAAGTCACACTGGTATTATCAAGGAGAGATGGTGCTAGAACTGGCATATGAGCACCGTATCAGCATGAAGGGAAGTGAGTGGTGGTTAAATTCTGATATTATCCATTCTTTTACAATCAGCAACTGGATTGCTTACTTTGATACTTTACAAGTGAATCCCATCCCATAAACTGCATTAGTCATGTAATTATGAAACTGGTGGCTTCCCCAATATAAAATTTTTCAAGATATATATATCGTTCAACATCAAACAGCCAGCTGTTGTACTCTCACTTTTATGCTTTCACAATGCTGTTCAGGTGTAAGCCACAAGACACACTAAACAACAGCACAGGAGTTAGATGCAAGTTTACCTGAGAGGAGTTCCCGCAACATTCAGGTTAGAGGTGGAGCCAGAGAGGTTAGTCCTGTCCCAAAAAAAACAACCATCACCAACACAGTAAGTAATAGTTAATAAGAAATCAATATACATATTTTTTTCCTTGCTACTTCTCATCAAGCAATCAACTTCATTGTTTAAAGACAAAAGTTTTCAAACTATGGTTGTCTGAATATAAAAATAATTTATAAAAATACTCCTTCAATAAATTAATGAAGATTGTTAAAACACATTCTTGGCATGCTATAACTCTTATTTGCTCACACCACAGTAATCAATTTTACTAACTTGAGAGTTTTTGAACATTTAAAAACTGAACTGAAAATAAACACTAATGAATACCACAAAGTACTATATTACAAACATTTAGTCCAAATATACACTCTATAAAATCAGTGAAAAAATCAAATAATTCTTAAAAGAGCTAATTCTCAACAGACATGGCACTGTCTATGCTAAGGAAGCTCCAAATATCTCATGCAAATGATCAGGTCATCACTGATATGGAAAATGCCTACACCTAAAACTATTCCCAATAATTTCTTAAATTGTTCATACACGATATATAGAAGACATTTATATTAAATGGTGAGGGACCTAAAAAAAAAAAAAAAAAAAAAAAAAAAAAAAAAAAAAATCACAAACTTCAAAAAGACCAAAAATATGCACATGCATCTTAAATAAACCATCAAGCAATGCAACATCTGATAAAACAAATACCATTATCAAATTATAATTTTATATATATATATATATATATATATATATATATATATATATATATATATATATATATATATATATATATATATACAGAGTAGATGCAAACCATTATGAAATATATGAAAGGTGATCAGCTGTATCACAGTTAGTAAATATGCATCTTTTTGAAAAAAAAAAAAAAAAAAAAAAAAAAAAAAAAAAAAACAGCATGATGAATATTTGCATTATACAGTACCGGTACCAGTAAATGTGTATGATATTGTTCAGTATGACTTTACAACTTCTTACTTTTATGTTCACTTAAGAAGTCACAAATCAATAATAAACTGTGCTTTACTATGTAGTAATCAACCTTTCATAACCAATGGCTACAATGCTACAGGATGGTCATATTCATAAATCAACGCAAAATCACAGTCAAAACAGTCTAACAGCACACAGAGTTACCGTTCCCAATCAGAAGTAGGACCCACAAGAACCGGAATTTTGGTCCTAAAAGAAGAAAGACCCAGTCAACAGTATACATAGCAGTCTGATTTATAGGATCCCACCATATTTTACTTTAGGCTGCACTGAACTCTGTATCACATACACATCACAACCACCCACTGAAGATTAATCATTTTAACACCTTCAATCTGATGACAATGTTTTTGTTTTATTCTTGCTAGACAGTTTCATTCACTTTAAGGGGAGAATTCTTGCTATGAAGAGGTTGAAGAAGGCTAAACCAAACCCCTCTAATTCAAGAAGTCTCTCCTGACCTGAAAAGGATCACCTAAAGATAGCTTGAATAAAATAAAAAATAAAGCATCAGACTGATGGGGCTAAACAATTGACAACCATACAGAATTTTACACAAGAGCAGTTTATTTACTCCAGCATTAAACCTGTCACAGTTTATTAGTTTAGTCAATATACAGGGGTTTGTGAAAATAATTACCAGTAATACTTTGTGATCAGTTTAGCATTAATACAGGTGGATGATACGAGAGTGAAGGGGAATAGCCCTGAAACAGGTTTGATACATGCATTGCTGTGATCTCAAGCTAAACTGCATAAATTATAAAAATGGCATGTAAAGCTCGATTATTAAAAGAGAAAAATAAGCACTGTATGGCTTTAAGTGTTTGGTGTACATCTTAAGCTATTCCATGAACAAGGATTTACTTTTTTTTCAAAAGCTGAAAAAGCTCCGCTACAAGGATAACTTCTCCTTTATCCTAATATTAACTTGTAATTAATACAGTGGTTAGGAAAACAGGGTCATCTATGAATAATGATAAAACAAGGAAGGGTAGGGTATTGAGGATTCAATTTTGGAGGAATGATTATAGGCTGGATTAAAAGGATTTCAACAAAAATCACTGTTCATGAGGAGTCACTTGGGAGCAAGGTGGCCACAAGACAAGGAGAGGACTAACACACACTAACATGCTCAGTGCATACTGCTTTACCTAATTCCTGCCTCTTTCAATCGACTGGACAGAGTCGGTGAATATAACCTGGAGAGGAAAATAATTTCAGTGCCATGATATAACAGCATTCACAAAATGTATGATGTGATTTGTAACAGTCTAGGTTCTGCATATATACAGACAATTAGTCTTCATGCAACCCCCAAACCGTGGTGTTCATGCAATTGCTTACCCATCAAAAATGGTTACCAGTATTAGTGACAGAATTTCCACTCAACAGCTAAATATCTAAGAAGAGAGAGTGTGAGAATGAGAAATACCTTTAATACAAGGTGCCCACAAAAAACATATAACATTTATTCCCAAGAAAATGCTTTTATAGAAGTTCCTAAATACTAATACTAGCATTAAATATTTCCTAAGTATTTTTCTTACCATATCTTACAAGTTTCCAATGTACTGCAACCACTGCAGCCACTAGCAATACAGTAAAAGACTTGAAGAAGATCGAAAGACACAATGTCAATGTGCATAAATCCCAAAGTGCAAGCTGAACACAACTCTCATAATCATAGTTCTGACTCGGTTCCGGTTCTACTTTAGCTTGAAACATAAATGATACTTGCATTATGTCTAGCAGAGCAGCTAATATCATGTGTACAGTTATCTGCATATGAGAGAAGGCAAATTTCCTTCAGCAAAATATGCCTTGGAACTACTCTGAGCTCAAAATATGACAAGCTATGATTATGTATGAAGCTGGGGCAGCCTGGGAGCGAGGCAGGAAGGCTATACGAGGAACTGTCTTTGATGGGGCGAGCTGAATATGTTACCTTGACGAGGCTGCCACTGCCACAGGTATACTGGATGCTGACGGGGCTCTGGTCATGCTACGAGACCTGTTAGTTCAGTGGCAGACTTTGGTTGATAGTGATAAGGGATGGACTATCTCCCACCTGTATATCTACATTAACCACACTTGCATCTCTTGGTAGATATTTTAATGATCCAAATACAGATATAGTCAGGAACACATGTTTGCCTATTATCTCCCATCCTCTATTCACTTTCACTCTGCTGGCTAATATTTGTCATCTGCGAGAGAATTTGCATGTTTCTCTCTCCATTGGTCATTTTCTTTCATAAGATGCATCAAGGAGAAAAAATGACAGACACGCCCCAAGTAAGAAGTGAAACAGTAGGCAATCTTTTGTCCCTGACTGAACCTGCAACCTCTGAATCTGTTTTCAATGATTAACAGGAAATGTGGTGTGTAAGTGGGTAAGTATTAATATCAATGTATATTACTAACACTTAAATATATGAAGTACTATATGAGCTTTACATGATATACAAATGTCTGTATAAACTTCATGCTTAATCTGGTTAGTAAAGCAGAACTACTGTACTCATAATTAAACCAACTCAATTAATATCAAATAGCACAAATCATGCACTCCATCTGGAATAAAAAAATCATCATTAGCCAAAATTACAAACACAACAAATATAGTAATTTCATCAAATCTGTTACAATGACAAAGTATCTGGGAACTTCATACAGCTGTCAACAATATCTGTGTTCACAGCTTACTGTGCTCCTTTGGACAATTTCATGTTAGTTCAAAAGATACTCCTTAAACATCTTACCTAGAGGTGACTGAAGCGGCACGCGTCCCTGTGCCATTAACAGTGCCTGGTGAGGACTTGACAGGGGCCGAAGCCTGAAGAAGGAGAGAAGAGGAGGCCCAAGACTGAGTGGTAAGCCATAACCCAGAGGTGTAAGGGATCAAGGTTAATGGTTGAGACTAGCTCAGATATTAACAACAGATGGAAATGTAACAAATAGTTGATTACCACCAGAAACACTGTTGATGAATGCACACTCAACTTTCTGTCACACACTCTCCTTCATGTAAGCTTAACAGGAAATCAGCATAGCCAGTTAAGTACTGTACTATACATTTAAAATTTCATGTGAGATAATGGTGAAAAACTATCAGTAAATCATTTATGAAAAACAATTTTTATAAAGTATTTCAATGCATATGAATTTCAAAGAGTAATTTTTGGATAAATTTGATACAAAAGGCAAAAAAGTCCAAGATGCAACAATATTATCAGTATTCTTTAAATAAAATGTACATCCATCATCTTGCTTTGAATGAAGGACGGACAAAAGGGAAATGTTATCAAACAGACTTAAAACCTTGTTTCAGACAATGTTAATCAAAACCTTCTTAAAAGTAATCCCTCATTAAAAGAAATTACGTGTAGCTACTATTCAACCGTGACTATGGTAATTGTGTTGTTACATGAAAATACAGTAATCTGTACCAGATCACCTGTATATCAAAACACGAGTAGAACCATCATATACAGCAAGCAAACACCATATTAAGATATTATATATATGTTCATACAGTATATCTATAATTCAATCCATGCCTTTTATATAAAACATGCATGGAGCAATATTCCCTTAACCCATTCACTGCGTCAGTGTTTGTTTACATGTACATCCTGTGTGTGGCAGTTTTCAAATATTCAGAAAAAAATAAAAAACAAATAACACTGTCAAAAGATAGTGAAAAAAAAAACAAGTTCAGTGGTAAAAAAAAAAAAAAAAAAAAAAAAAAAAAAAAAAAACTGAAACAGGTCTGCAAAGTAATAAATATTCCATGCGGTGGTGCCAGGCGAACGATGTGTTATGGTCGCACTGTGTCACCAGCGTCAAATTTGTGATCAGATAAGGTGTCACTACTGTATATTTGTTTTTTTCTTGCAGGACAAGCATTTCCTCACTCACAAACATGGAAATTACGATATTTACCGGTACATATTTTCAGCGTAGTAGTAATACCGCCAGCGGAGGCCTCCTGAAGAAGATTTTGTACCGATACCTTCGGCATGTTGAAGGCAACTGAGCGCTCTTCCTTGTAAAACTGCATAACCTATGTATGGCAATATTCTATAGGGTGCCATGAGTTGCTAGCCGACTTATTTCACACCATTTCTGACGGTGGAATTTTTGAAAGCAGGAAATCATATGATACAGCTGGAGTCAGAGCTATTTGGACTCAAATATCATATATGATACAGCTGCAGTCAATGGGTTAAGTTTTATTTCTCCAACTGCCATACTGTGCAGTACATCGGAAGCTTCAAAATGAAAGGAAAATACTTCTGAATATTGTAATAGGCTCTGCTCTTACAATATGAAATGATATACAGGAAGATTTAATGCTCATCATCATGCTACCACAGAGGTTAAACATACTATTCAAAGTGAAACAAGTCTAGAGAAATATGTTCATTTTCTTCTCATAACCACCTCCCCTTTTGTAAGTTAGTGTGGGATCATTGAAATTCTAGTGAGAGCAACATCAGTGTGCCTCACTCAACACCACAGTGTCAACTCTGCCCAATTCAGAATATCAAAATATATTTATTGGGGTATCAAAAACTACAATATGATATCTACAATTGCACCCCTTCAGTCCAGTGATATGTTTATGTATTTTGTTCTTTGCTTCCACCAAATTATTTTATTCAACTTTGGATGAACCTCAAGTGGGGACAGGGTTAATGAAAGCTATATCCGGTCTTCCAGTTTGAAAAGTCCCTAAAAAGTTAAGTAAAATTATGTGGTGGTGGCAATAATGGAATAAAAAAATACATCATCAGAATGAAGTGGTTAACAATGCAACACTGCAATAAGTGGATTAGATAAAGTTTTTAGCTGGTCACAGGCCACCACTGTACCCTAGGGCTACGATTCCCTTTGGTATGGTGGCAACAGAATGCACAACACTGGAGCTTTATTTTACCTTTCTAAGAGACGAAGATCGCTGGACCCCAGAGGACTGACTAGAAGATGTTCGTGCTGTGCGAGAAAAGGAGGGTGTGCGCCTCATTGGGGTGCGGCCACCATCGTTGGAGTCGAGTGAGACCTCAGATCCAGCACGGCTGGGAGGGCGAGAACTTGGACGAGACCCTGGACCTCTTGAGCCAGGTCGACTTCCACCACGGCTACCAGGTTGACTGTCACCTGTGAGGATTATAAAATGGAAGAAAGAATATGTTAATAACTAACCTCACATTATCACCTTCAAGGAAACAAGGGCCCAAGGCTACAATACCACACTCAAGAACATTTAAGAGCAGATGACTAGTCTGCTTCCCTTGATGCCATTACTGTAGAGTATATTATAAAATGTTCTTCAGTCATATTTTAGGTGCTGAGCCTATGCAAGGCTGTCACATCAACTGGGTGGTTCTAACTATTTAACCACCAGGATAGCACTTTGTAACAACATATCAATCAAGAGTACATATTTTACATCATCCTTTCTTACCATGAATATGACTGATATTTATCATCTACTCTAATTGCACACCTTTACATGGCATAGGAAAATCCAGGAGAGTTCATTGTTGTTATGATGGACATAAAGAACAGATGGAGTCCCAGGTAAAATGCTAGTGATTATCCCTCTCTCTCTCTCTCTCTCACACACACACACACGATTCAGAAGTGGAAGGTCATGTGTTTCTAACTTGTTGAGCTTTTACTCAAGAGCGATTGATGTGGTACAGGAGAGAGATGGTTGGGTGGATTGTGTGTACTTAGACTTAGAGAAGGCCTTTGACAAGGTACCTCATAAGAGACTAATGTGGAAACTAGAATATATAGGAGGACTAAAGGGGAAACTTCTGGAATGGATGAGAGACTTTTTGAGAGACAGACAAATGAGGACAGTAATAAAGGAAAAGATGTCTGGATGGAGGGAAGTAACAAGTGGAGTCCCTCAAGGCTCAGTGTTGGCGCCAGTAATGTTCCTGATTTACGTAAATGATATGGTAGATGGAGTGAACAGTTATGCAAGTCTGTTTGCTGATGATGTAAAGATCTTGAGGAAGATAGAGGTTGAGGAGGATTGTAAAATACTGCAGGAGGATATGGATAGGATACACAACTGGAGCCGGACGTGGGAAATGAAATTTAATGTAAAGAAATGTAAAATATTGGAAATGGGTAAAAGTACCAGGAGACCATCACTGAATTATTTTTTGGGTAATGAATTAATCACAAAAAGGAGAGAAGAGAAAGATTTGGGAGTGCTGGTCCAAGATAGTTTGTCATCAGAAAAGCACATTAACAAGATAGTTGGAGAGACTTATAAGCTCTTGACTAACATAAGAGTGGCATTTCATTATATGGATGAGGAAATGATGAAAAAATTGATAGTGGCCATGATCCGCCCCAGGTTAGAATATGCAGCGGTAGTGTGGTCCCCACACAAAAAGAAAGATATAAACAAGATTGAGAGAATACAAAGAACGGCAACCAAGATGGTCCCCAGTCTGACAGACCTGTCATACAGAGAGAGGCTGGAAAAACTGGATTTGCCTTCGTTAGAGGAAAGGAGAAAGAGGGGAGACATGATTGCGGTGTTCAGGACCATGGTGGGAGTAGATAAAATTGACAAAGAAGATCTGTTTGTATGGGATAAGAGAGCAACAAGAGGACATGGAATGAAATTGAAAAAGTCAAGCTGCTTGAAGGATATCAAGAAATATAGCTTTCCTTACAGAAGTATAGACTTATGGAATAGCCTGGACAAAGAGATCATCCAGTCTAAAAACTTAAACGAGTTTAAAGTTAAATTCGACTTATTGAGAAACAGCGACGGAAACCCACGAGCATAGTACATTCCGTGTATATCACAATTAGGTATATTCTTAAATATTTGGAACGACTTAGACAAAGAGGTGGTGCATGAGAAAAACATTCATGTGTGTAAAGGTAGACTTGATAAATGTGGATATGGAGACAGGACAACACGAGCATTGCTCAATTCCTGTATACTACAAATAGGTAAATACACACACACACACACACACACACACACACACACACACACACTCTCTCTCTCTCTCTCTCTCTCTCTCTCTCTCTCTGCTAGTGATTATCCCTCCCAGGTAAACTGCTAATGATTATCCCTCCCCCCTCTCTCTCTCACACACACACACACACACACACACACACACACACACACACAAACACAGCTGCACACATCATTCAACCTTACCTCAACACACTACACGAATGGTTCACCACAAACAGGCTCAAAATAGCCCCAGCCAAATCTAGTGACTCTTCTCACAAACTGGACAGCAGAACACAGTCACATCCCACACCTCACCATAAACAACACTCCCCTACCACACACACACACACATGCAAAATCCTTGGTGTAACATACATCAATGTCATTAAAACAACACATCACAAACATTAAAAATAAAATAACACCAAGACTCAATGCTTTGAGGTCACTTGCCCATACAACATTCGGACACAACAAAGAAACTACTACCACAGTATACAAACAACACATACGTTCAGTGATAAATTATGCAAGCCCTGCCTGGTCTTCTAACCTGACCAAAACACACTACAACACTCTACAGACCATACAGAACAAGGCCCTAAAAATAATCACAGGCTGCACAGCTACTACACCCACAGACCACCTACATCAAGAAACCAAAGTCCTCAAAGTCAAGGATCACCTAGACATGTGAGGCACCCAGTTTCTTGCTGTAGCCTCCACAAACCCACAACATCCACTACAGTACATGGCAGCACATCCACCCACACCAAGGAACATCAAAACAACACCCAGCACACGATACCATACACAAATACTGTCATCTCTCCCCCCTCGCCCACCTCAGACCAGCTTCCAGAATCATATCCACACTCAGATCACTCGCCGCTTCATTCAGTCACTTAAAGACAACACTCAGCTGCATGCACGGCCTCCTGACATCCACCCTTCTGAATCCTATCTTCCTCATGAGGACAGGGTCCACCTGGCCAGGCTGAGATGTGGGCACCATCCAGCCCTCTTAAGCTACCAGAAGAGGCTGGATGACTCTGTCACTGATGCCTGTCCAGGATGCAACATAGCACCCCATACTATTAAGCACATTATGGAAGACTGCATTGCACACAATCACCTACGCCAACAACACAACATACACTCTTTGAGAGCGCTGTGGGAAAGCCCAGTCTCGGCCATGGCCTTCCTAAGGGACTCGGAGCTGCGCCACAATGCCTAGGGAACAACTACTACTACTACTACTACTACTACTACACCACACCACACCACACACACACACACCAAAAGACCCTATAATAAAGAAAGCACATAATATGGAAAATTTGTAAGGATTTTTTTTTTTTCTATTAAAAGGTCTAACAGGCTGTAATGTAATAACTGTGTGTGTGCATGGGGGGGGGGGACTAAGATACAAATAATGTAATAAATCTGGTTCACACAATACACTTCACACTTCTTTACCCAACTGAATAAAATAGCAAAGTGGCAATTCAACTATATTAATGTATTACATGAGCAAATGATGCAGTATTAGGCAATGAATCTTGAACAACAAAGAAGAGAGCTTTAGCAATACATACACAGTATTGAACATCCCACCTGAGGCATTGTATGAGGAACGTGAGGTGACAGGAGCAGAGGCCTTGCGCTTGCCCCCATGGAGGTGGAAGGATGAAGAACCTCCCTCCTCACTGAAGGAAGAATCTGGGGTTCCAGCACTGAAAGATGACCTTCCCATTCCAGAACTCTTGGCGGTTCTCTCTCGGACCTTCAGAATCACACATCAGGTTACAGTTACCCGTGATGAAATACTGTAGTCTTTATTTCTCTATATTGTCAGGTAAGAAATTGGTGAATATCTATTATTAATGGATATAATTTCATGTTATACTTTACAAACTTTCAAGTATCAAGTTCTATTTACAAGACTGTTGTTATAAAGGAGTACACAATGAAGGTAGGCCATGTTAAAAGACCAGAACAATTTCTTACAATGGGATCTAGCACCATCTACCTGTACATAAAACAGAACAAAAACCTACATTCATACCAAAAACATTTACTTGTACATGAACAAACCTCACTGGTTCACTGTAATGTATAATGTTACTATTAAATGATACTGCTGTCAGAATAATAATAACAACAACAACAAATAATAATAATAATAATAATAATAATAATAAAAATAATGGGGATGAAGTAAGGACCAGATGGAAAGAAAATTTTGAAAGCCTTATGAATGGGAATAGAGAAAGCAGAGCCACTGTAATCATGATTGGTTTTGGGGGTGTGCAGAGAAGGAATGCAGCACCAGGAAATGTGGCACTCACAGGGCTGAAGAATGCTGTGAAATGGCTGAAAAATGGGAAAGCAGCTGGGACTGATGAGGTATATGCAGAGATGATTAAGTGTAGTGGAAAGAGCAGAATGAAGAGCTTGTTGGAGATGTGTAAGAAGGCTTGGATGAGTGAAACTGTGCCAGCAGAGTGGAAAAAGGATGTGACGGTACCCCTGTACAAATATAAAGGTGAGGGGAGCGAGTGCAAGAAATATCGTGGCATAAGTTTATTGAGTGTTGTTGGGAATGCATACGGAAGAATTATTACAGAGAGAGTAAGAGAGATATCAGAAGTCCTAGTGAGTGATGAACATGGTGGCTTTAGGAGTGGCAATGGATGTGTGGATCAAATATCTGCAGGGAGACAGATAATGAAGAAGGCTTGTGAGAAGGGCTAAGAGGTATTTATGAATCTGGAAAAAGCATTCAACAAAGTAGACAGAGAGGGACTGCGAAAGGTTTTGTGCATGTACCGTGTATGGTACGCTGCTAGGTGTCGCAAGAGTTTTTATGATGGTTGTAAGGCATGTATATGGGTAAATGGGCATCTAAGTGAATGATTCATGATCAGTGTGGGCATGCAACAAGGTTGTGTGATGTCCTCATGGCTGTTCCATATATATATGGATGGGGTGATGAGAGAAATAAAAACGCAAGTAATGGAGAGAGGGATGGCGCTAGTAATGAATGGTGATGGATGGAATATCTCAAATTTGTTGTATGCTAATGATGCAGTGCTACTTCCAAATACTAAACAAGAACTTGGATGATTAGTGTAGAGTTTTGCTGATGCCTGTGAGTGTTGTGCCTTGAGGGCAAATGCAGAAAAGAGTACAGTGATGGTAATCAGGAGAGAAGGTGACTCCCAGTGTGATGTTACAGTGAATGGAGAAAGACTAGAATTGGTGAGAGTTCAAATACCTGGGTACAGTGATAGAAAAGAAAGGAAAATGTGCAAAAGAAGTGGAAAGTATTGTGACACAAGAAAGGAAAGTAGCTCGTGCTATGAAGGCCTTCATAAGAAACAGAGGCTTGAGTGTTGCAGCTGCACAAGGCTTACATGAAGAAGTGTTAGTGCCAACTTTAACATATGGGTGTGAGACTATGGTGTGGCATGAAAATGAGAGGTCATGAATGAGAGCAGTGGAGATGTGACTGCTGAGGAATGTATGTGGAGTACAGAGAGTGGACAGGATACAAAATAATGTGATTCGTGAAAGATGCGGAGTGAGGAAGTCTGTGGACACCAGAATCAAAGAGAATGTACTGAGATGGTATGGTCATGTGGAGAGAATGGATATCAATAGAGTGGTAAAAAGGTATATCTGAGCAAATTTGGAGGAGGGAGGAGGCAAGGTAGACCAAGGAGAAGGTGTAGGGATATGGTGATTGAGTGTGTGAGGAAGAAAGGTATGGAAGTTGGTGAGGCTAGGGGACTGACAAAAGATCATGCTGGCTGGAAGAATGTTGTGAAAAGTGAAAGACCAGGGATCTGGCATTCCTTTATAATGTGACAGCATTCAGAATGACTCTACTGAATAAATTTATGTCAAGCTACAGAGTGTGGTAACAGTTTTTTGATGTATCAGATAGAGCCAGGAATCTGGGGGCCTGAATTATGAGTGAATGGAAGTGTGGCCCATTGGACTGGGCAAACTTGGGTTGTCTGGACGGTGCTACTCCTCACCCTGCCCTAGGGTGGGAAAGGAGGTCTGGATGAATAACAAATAATAATAATAATAATAATAATAATAATAACTAAAAAATAATAATAATAACTACAAAATAATAATATATAACAATAATAATAATAATAAATAATAATAATACTAATAATTTTAATATTAATAAATAATAATAATAAATAATAATAATAATAATAATAAAATAATACTAATACTAATACTATAATTATAATAATATATAATAATAAATCTATCTATCTATCCATTGCAAGATGCCATAATCCCATAAGGGGTGGCAATTGACTTTGAGTTATTTGTTTTACGGGGAGGGGCACTAACCCTCCATCAACCCACTTGCTGACATGTAGGGAGCACATATGGTTTGGTTATATGGTTACCACCCAGCATTGTAAATGGTTTCTTGGTTTACAGGAAACCATTTAGCTTGTCACTCAATGTAAAGCCACCTGTAAAGGAAAGAAACGCAATAAGAAGTAACAGGAAAAATGGGAGAAATAGGAAGAGAGGAGGGCAGGCACAGGAAAAAAATAAAAAATAAAAATAAAGGCTAATGAAGAAGTAGGCAGCACTATACCAAGTGAGTGGATGATGGTCGCCACCACCTACCACTATAATAATAAATAATAATAATAATAATAATAATAATAAATGATACACAATAAGCATATTCTCTAATTTTTACTTAAACTGTACACCCAAATAACGACAAACCGATTAGACCATACGTTAATATATTTGAGGGAAATATTAATGCCATACTTAGCAGTGGGCTTGTTTATCACCTTACAGAAGTAACATGACAAAAGAATCAGTTACTGAAACAAGAAATGAAAATAAATGGAATACTGAGTATCTTGACCAGAACAACTGGAGAACTTACCATTTGCTGGTATGCCACCATCATCTGTGCATAGAGAGAGTCGGTTCCCGGAATAGGAGCTTGTGTGATAAGACAAACCACATCAGCAACTTTCACTCATCAATATACAAACTTAACACACCAGAACAAAATTAAGCATAAGTTATCAGTCTCTTGCTTGAGCATCAATGGGCTGTTACAAAATCACTACGGTTATGTACTTCTTATTTTATTCTTGCAACTCTTAGAGGTTTTTGATCTGTTAGGAAAGACTTTTCAAACTGGAGGAGCTACACTGAGCCTTCATTAACTCAGCCAGTATAAGAGCTCTTTCCTAAGTTAAATAAAATCATCAGACAACTGCAAGAATGAAATAAAAATACATAACTGGACTGAGGTGGTTAATGCAGTTCCACGATTCAACTGCACATACAAGGGTAGGGAAGTCAACATATTTCCAAAGCCAAATTATTGGTTAACTGTAGGTGAGTTTACTATTTCAAACATACTGTTTGAGTAGTGATGGTGGGAAGGCTAGGGTTATTGGTATCTGCTGTCATACACTTATCCATAAGTCGTCATTGTATGATAACAGAAGCTACTGTAGATAGCAAACTATAGTGGTGAACATACGTTATAATAAACTCTCACTTCATTGGAATAACATTCATATTTGCCTGAATACAGTTTGTACATAAAACCTATGATACACTATTTGTAGACTCAGCTTTTGTCAATTATTACAAGAACATCATGTGTACTTTGGCTCAGGAAGTACTGGTAATACCAGTAATACAAATGTACTATCAATAAACTACCGTAAATCAGTTAAGGCAATCTGAGCACCACACTAGCACATCCTATGTTGCGAAGCACAAAGTGAAAACCACCAGGTAAACAAGATGTGAGAAATGACTGAGCATACTTATGGTATTATCATCATCCATGGTGTTACTTCTGTGCCTCACACCTTTCAGATGAAAAAACAAATGCACTCAACTTTTCATCACAATTCATTTCCTGATGGTTAACCGGATTAACAAACTCGTGCACTGATTAGGGATGGCACAGCACTGTTGCACAAGTAATCCAAACTACAGCAGACCATGGACCAGAATGTCCCAGACTAAGACCCCTACCCTGGTGGAGCTGGTGGATGAGTCAGATCTGAGGAACACTCCCCCCACTGATGACCCCATACGAACTGTGCACAGGGCGGCACTTCCTGAGCCTTCACACTCATTTTGTCGAATTTGCTCAAACAGAGGCATCAGTTCAGCCATAACAAAATGAGCTGCAACAAATGCCCCTATCAATACTGTATACTCTTTTCAATCAGGCTCCAGTTCACAGTCTGTAGAAGTGAACTACTAGATGAATAATCTGCATAATGTTGAAAATCACTACCTTTACATACTGTATTGAAGTCTAATATAATGATCAGTAAGAATATCCTTTATGTCTGTACTGAATTCAATTAAAATTTATCAGACAAGCATCAAACATGTGTTTTTACTGTTTATAGTCCCATTAACTATGCACTGTCTAGCCATACTTATAGTAACAACTATTAAGAGAGTTTATAAATCCATGGCATAAACTCCAATCTCATGACAAAACTACAGTAATGTATCTGTAGCCTACAACCAAAGTAAATAAATTTGGCATAATCATAAGAAAATAATCCAATGTGCTGTTATCTTCCACACAACACTAAAGAAACTAACAATCACAACTGGTAATATATTGAAGCACAGCTGACCCATACCAAATATAAGATTACTAAGTCCAGGTTTCTTACAGTATGGAGGAACCATATTATCATGAACATAACTATGAATAATATACTTTAGTCCAGTACTGTATAAAGAATTGAGAGAGAGAGAGAGAGAGAGAGAGAGAGAGAGAGAGAGAGAGAGAGAGAAAAAAAAGTGAGGGGAGAAAAATACAAAACTTGCCTAATTTTCATAATCACAACCCAAATTTCATTCTGAAATAAAAAGATGAGGTTAGCATTAAGAAGGCACTAAAAGCAGAACTAAAATACAAACGCCCAGTGACTTGCCTTGCCTCAGGCTCCTACGCTACTCATGGGGAAACACAGGATTGGATGATGGATGGATGGATGGAAAAAACAATAAAAAAGGTGGGGTCCATTTGTTTCTCCATACGTGCTTCAATTATCCATTTTGATTATTCATCAATTCCTCAGCTGCTTCAATTTCCATACACTGGTTCTTTTCCGTCATTCATTAACACATCCATCCACCTTCTTGGCCTACCATGTTTCCCTCCACCTTCACAATCACATTTTAATACCCCTTCACCACCCTATGTATGTATATCTGTTCTCTTCAGAGACCAAGTGTGTGTGTGTGTGTGTGTGTGTGTGTGTGTGTGTGTGTGTGTGTGTGTGTGTGTGTGTGTGTGTGTGGCCACTTTTTTTTTTTTTTTTTTTAATGCTACGAAGAGGGAACCAAAGGCCATGAGCCTGCAATACCTGTTCCTTCCAAGAGAAAAACACAGTACAAGAGAAAGCCAAATTCAAGATCCGATCACCATGAGATGCCTGGACACACTGCATTTGAAAGACTGGGGTTCATAGCTAGTAGGAAATACAGACAGAGGGAGACAGTTTCAGAGTTGACCTGTTGCATAAAAGATGGACTGGGAGTAACGGTTAACTCTTGCATTAGAGAGCTGGACAGAAAAGGGATGAGAGTTTGCTATGCACCCGTCGTAGAGGTGGAGGAATGCAAACAGACAGTTCAGAGGAGCAATGACCATTGATGTAGTGATAGAAAAGAGATAAAGATGCAACAGTGCGGCAACGAAACAGAGGTTGAAGGGAGCCAGTAAGAGGAGGAAAGTTAATGGGATGAAAAGCCTTTGATTCCAACATGTTGGGAAGAGCTGTATGTGGGGAACATCCTCACACATGAGAGTTGTATTCTACACAGAGGCGGATAAAACCCGTGTACAGAGTCAACAATTGGGCAGGGGTAAAGAAGGAACGGAGTTGGCTTAGCACAACTATCTCTTGGAAGCAGATTTTACAAGAGATGTAATATGATCTTTTCAAGATAAGTCACAAGTGAATGAAACCCCAAGCATGTTCAAGGATGATGCACAATGAAGCTGAATATTATTAAACATTAATGGGTACACCTGTGGATGATTTTGTTGGGTTGATAGGTGTAAGAACTGAGTCTTTGATGCATTAAAAACAACCAAATTATTTTTACCCCAGTCAGAGATACGAGCCAAGTCAAACATTAGGTGTGTCATAGCCTCATCCCTTGTTTGTTGGAGTAACTCCTGAGATGGACGATACGGGAGCCAAATGGAAAGGTTAAAGGTGGAGTCATCAGCATACGAGTGGACAGGGTTAGATGTACAGCTTAGAAGGTCACTGATGAATAAAAGGAAGAGAGTTGGTGATAGGACAGAGCCCTGAGGAACACCACTGTTAATAGATCTACAGGAAGAATGACGGCCTTCTACAACAGTGGCTATAGAACGACCAGAAAGGAAGATATAGATAAAGGAACAGACAGAAGGATAGAAACTGTACGAGAGCAGTTTGGAAATTAAAGATTTCTGCTAGACTCGATCGAAAGCCTTTAAGATGTCAAGTGCAATGGCAAAGCTTTCACCAAAGTCCCAAAAGGAGGATGACCAGAAGTCTGAACGGTAGATGAGAAGATTGCCAGTGGAGTGTCCCTGACGGAACCCATACTGACAATTGGAAAGGGGGTTGTGATAGGAAAGATGCTTTAAAATTTTTCTGTTAAGAACTGACTCGAAAGCTTCTGAGATACAGGATGTTAAAGCAACTGGACGATAGTTAGAAAGTTGGGAATGGTCACCCTTCTTTGGGACTGGCTGAATGAGAGCAAACTTCCAGCAAGAAGTAAAGGTACAAGCTGACAAACAAAGGTGAAAGAGTTTGCCTAGGCAGGGTGTAAGCACAGAAGCACAGTTCTTGAGGACAACAGGAGGCCCATATGCCTTGTTAGTATTGAGGCCTGTGCTGGCAGAAAATAGATCAGCTGAATAAATTTTAATGTCGGCCATGAGGAAGTCAGAGGGGGGGAAGTGATGGAGGAACAGCACCAGAATTGTCTAAGGTGGAATTGGAGGAGAAAGTCTGAGCAAAGAGATCTGCTTTATCAGTAGAAGTAATAGCTACAGAACCATCAGAGTAGAAAGGAGAAGGGAAGGATGACGATGTAAAGTTGTTAGAAAGGTTTTGGGCAAGGTGCCAGAAGGAGCTGGAAGAATTCGAGCTGGAGAGTTGAGAGCATTTAGTACAGATGAAAATATTTTTAGCAGGGCGACGAACAGACTTAGCATGATTCTGGGCAGAAACAAAAAAGATGTGATTCAGGGGTGGCTTGGCTCCGGTAATTTTACGGGCCCTCTCCTTGTTGCGAACAGCATTAGAACAAGCGTGTTTAAACCAAGGCTTTCTTGCATTAGTCAAAGGATATGAGAAGGGAATGTATCCTTCCATGCCCCAGAGAATAACCTTCGTAATGCGCAGGCACACTCAGACGGCTCCCGGCCATGGAAGCAATAATCATTCCAGGGAAAATCAAAGAAGTACTGCCTGAGGGCCTCCCAATCCGCAACTCCAAAGTGCCACAGACAACGTTTCTTTGGAGGGTCCACAGGTACTGGAGTGATAGGACAGCTTAAGGTAATAAGATTGTGATCGGAGGATCCTAATGGAGAGAAAAGATTAACAGTGTAAGCAGAAGGATTAGTTGTAAGGAAGAGATCATGTATGTTCGAGCTCTCTCCAAGGCGGTCAGGGATATGGGTAGGGTGCTGTACAAGCTGCTCTAGGTCATTAAGGATAGAAAAGATGTAGGCTTGTTCACCAGGTGGATCAGTGAAAAGAGAGAAGAGCCAAAGGTGGTGGTGAACACTGAAATATCCTAGAATGGAGATTTCACAGACAGGAGAAATGGACAGAATGTATGCCAAAATATGATTGGGTACTCTCACAGGTAAGCAGAATCAACTTTATTTTTACACCCTTTAATTCAGTGATGTCTTTGCTTAGTTCATCCTTGCTATCTTCCGCAGGCATAGATTTAAAGGGAAGCGTGGGGCTGTGTGCTCCCCCATTTTTGGCAGACCAATGATTACTTACAATAAAAGAATTAAGATATTTATCAATGGTTATACAATGACTATCTGACTGCACTTGCAGTCACCTATATTAATGTTTGTTTTCCTATGATCAATCCATCCATCATCCAATCCTACATTGCCCCACGAGGAGCATAGAAGTCCGAGGCTAGGCAAGTTGGTCCTGAAATTTAAGATGAGAGTGACAAGCCTCACTCATCCCTGAGCAGTATTACTTGAGCAATAATCCCAACCACCCCTTGGATATAAACCTTCACCAGCTCAGTCCGATTGGAGGGCTGCAATTACCCACTAAACCACCAGGCGCCATAATATGGTCATATGGTTAACACCGAGTGTAGTAAATGGTTTCCTGATGTACAGGAAACCACTTGACCTGTCACTCAGTGTAGAGTCACCCACAGGCAGAAAGAACAGGAAAGACTGACGGAAAGAAAGACAAAAGAGGGAGTGTAAAGTCACCTGTGGGCAGAAGGACAAGGAGAGAATGAAGTAAAGAAAGACTGAAGGAGAAGGAGAGAATGAAGGGAGGAGAGGAAAGGGCAGACACCCAGGAGCAGCACTACATCGAGTGAGTGGATGGTGAGCACCCCCACCTACCCCTATGATCCAATGATCCAAAATGAAGTAAAATAAATGAACTTTTTTTTTTCACCATTCCTTAAGTGTATTAAAAGATAATTCTGCCAAGAATCAAGGTCCCCCTTTTTCAAAGTGGGGTGAGCACCCCCACCTACCCCTATGATCCAATGATCAAAAAAGGAGTAAAATAAATGAACATTTTTTTTTTCACCATTCCTTAAGCGTATTAAAAGATAATTCTGCCAAGAATCAAGGTCCTCCTTTTTCAAAGTGGGGTGAGCACCCCCACCTACCCCTATGATCCAATGATCAAAAAAGGAGTAAAATAAATGAACATTTTTTTTTCACCATTCCTTAAGCGTATTAAAAGATAATTCTGCCAAGAATCAAGGTCCCCCTTTTTCAAAGTGCTGGATCCAGTCCTGTTCTGATTATTTAAGTACCACCTATGAAAGATCCTCTATAGGGAAGGAGTTAATAAAGTGTGTCTGACCTCTCCAGTTCAAATAACGTGTAGTGCTGAGTAAAAATTATTTAGTTGTAAAAAAAATAAAAAATTAAAAGCACCATTTGACTGAACAGGTTAAGTACTGTATATATCTTCTCAGATGTAGCTTTAACTAATGTGGAATGTGCCTGGTTTAAGGTTCCCATATTTGGTAGGGGTTAACACTGTGCCATACTGTAAAGCTGGGCAGAAAAATTTTATGCTTTAATGATTTTTTTTTTATTATTATCTTGTCAACAATAATTGTCTTCATTGCCAGCAATTTTGAGAGATTACAATGCATAGTTATAGGATGATATGAAAAGAATTTATTATGTAACTGTGTGTAAGACTTTGAAATTCTATATAATTATGAACATGTATGAACTGTAAAAGCTTTAGGCAGTTGGTGTAAAATATGCAGAAATTAGAATGTAAATGTAATAAACAAACTGAGGTTTACTGTCATAGTATGTGGATTATTAACTGTTATTAGTTGGGATATATAATGAACTAACTGACAGTATAATGCTATCAATATTAAAAAACAAAAAATGACATTGCTCAAAAAGAACAAAATAAGCAGCAAACAAAACATCTGCCTGTGGTTTGCCTTGGTCACTATCAACACACAAATTTACATACCTGTGAGGGAGGAGCTGGGCATTCACAAAGCTTCTTATTTTCATGGAACATGCCATAAACATGCAAAAATAAATACAAATGAATAAGAAGCTTTATAGTCTGCCCTGGCTTGTTCATAGCCTGCTGATTTTGTAGTAGTTTTTTCAGTATTCCAAGAAATCTTACAGTAATGTAACTGCCATTATTCTGTACTGATGAGATGGTAATAAAAACATATTTAGAAATAATTTTCTACAAACGAAACTTTAAAAATATCATTACTCTCACATTTTATGGTGACAATAGTTTGCTCAGCATAAGATGGAGAAGATTTCTATTAATCTAAAAAGGGATGATCTGAATTAAATTAATCCATCAAAGAAGAACAACCTCGACGGCACCTTACTTAACTTCTCGGAGTTACTCAGGTACTGTATGACCTGAACTGTCTGGGGGGGAATGAATTTACAAGTTTATAGACACACTTAACAAGTGTCAAAATGGGAGGTGAAGACAGACCTTTATTATGGGCCCAGAGTTAGGCAGTGACTGAGAGCGATGCTGTGCGGGGGTACCAGACTGGCTGGACACAGAACTGTTGGGGCTAGGCTTGGACTTGAACGGTGTCATGCTCTGTGACACTCCTTCCGCCAGGATGAACTGCTCGCGTAACTCCACGTTGGTGCGACCCTTGGCTAATGAGGTGTAAAGTGTCCCCGCAACCAGGGCAGGAGTAACCCGCAAACAGGGGGGTCGTGGTGGCAAGATTGGGTCGGTGCAGAACGCAGAGTAGCACGGCACAGTTCAGGTATGGTGGCAAGGGGAGGGTAGGAAGGTAGGGTGGCAAGGGTAGGATAGGATGGCAGGGTGGCAAGGGTATAGTACAAAGGTAGGGCGGCAAGGGTTGGGTTGGAAGGATGGGCGTGGATGGTATTAGGGTGGAGGGTAAGGTTTTGTAAGGTAAAGAAACACGACAAAGGGTACCACAGGGTAGGAGGGGAATAAGGTAGCGGAAAGGATAAACCGGAGAAAAGAAACAATGCAAACATGTTAGCTAATGACACTCAACTGACAAATAAAACTAAAACACTACTAGCATTCAGCTACAATGAAAACTTTTAGATTAAATGAAGGCTATGTTACAATATGGCAAAGAAAAATGATACACATGCCTGAAAAACTGAAACCCAAGCATGCTAAGGAAACTGAAGAACACTGCATAAAGTGCTAACAAATGATTTACTTGTAATTTAAAGTACGTGTAGTGAGTAAACATCACTTGCCAAATATCACTTGTAAATTCTGGAACTGATAAACTACTGCTGTCATTCTGTACAACTTATTTTAATTCATCATCATCATCATCATCTTCATTTTTTATTCCCATCCTATGATGGGATGAAGCTTACTTTATCTGTACAATACTATGATTTAAAATATTTGGCAAGCAGATTACTTCAGTACTATGAATAATATGAAAATAAATGATACATGTTTTTGCTTGTTTAATCTGGTGTGTTGTGAATATGTCCAACAGTTGTAAGCCTGCTCTGTCATGTCTTGTATGTCTCCCTGTAAATATATCCTAACAGTCTTTGTTACAAACACTCTGGTATTTAAAAAAAAAAAAAAAAAAAAAAAAAAAAAAAAAAGTGATAGAAGGTTCAAGTTAATTTAAAGTTACTAAACTGGGTGCTATATATGAAGAAAGCTTTCCAAATTAATAGTACATGCAAAAAAGATTATCACAAAATCTGTGCATTATTACAGCATCAGTGAGAAGCTGCAATCCCATGAACAATGATTCTTGAAGACCAGAATACTCAAAACTAATGAGCAACAACTGGTCAAAGGAGTACTGGTAATGGTCCATATGACAGATGAAAGTATACAATAGTTCTAATTTGGCAGGTGCAGTACAAATTTTAAAGATCTGTGCAAATGAACACCCATAATCTGCAATATCTAGCAAACCTTTTGAATTATTGATACAAATAAAAAAATACCATACTATTAAGCTTGTGAAGGAATGTCAAAATTTTTAATCATCTGAGTACTGTACATATTAAATACTGTAATGCACATAAAAATCATGCTTTCTAACTACTGAAATTTCCCAGCGCATGTATTGTATGTCCATAAATAAACCAAACTCTAGTGACAGTAAGTGTATCTCACTTTTGACTAGCACTAACACTGCTACAAATGCCCCAACATAAAACTCAAAATAAAATTGCACTATAGTATTCTTACTGATCACTGGTTACAATGACAGTTGCATCAATATTACTCACACAAAATAACAATGACTGCACTCTCACAAGCTAAGCTTATACAGTACTGTACACTTTTTATAGATGACACGATGACACAGTATAACAAACACAACCATTTCAACTAAACACATCCATTTTTTTCATTCCCAGTGTTAACTAGGAATGTATGATTAACCTTAATTTAATAATCAGCTTTTCTTACCAATCTATGCAAGTACTACCCAACATAGATTAGCAGCATTTGCTTGCCAACATCCCTTTGCATACTGAAAAAGCAAATGTGCGTGTGATGTGCCGCACAAATCAACCTGCTCACTACCAGACACAAATGAGTATATGGAATCTTACAGGAGCTACGGCAGGACCCGGCAGGCGACGTTTTGCCTCTCAGTGGACACCCATGCTCATGAAGTTCCAAATCTCCAACCTGCTCAAGCTCAGGTATGGATGGACATACTACATGGTACCCAAGCAATATGTGGTATGAGCCAAGCAGAGGTAGAAAACAAGGAGGAAGAGAGAAGAAAGAATGATACAGACAAACAGACACAAGGTGGATGATAATCCCCCATGTTTGTGTTTGTAATACGTTGTTAGTGGCAGCCCATAGATATACAGCAATTACGTTGTATTTATGGATCATGTGAGAGCCACAAAGGGATCCAGCAAATATACATAAACCCAATTAACAAAGGCATGCATGGTGGAGGTTGGGTTGTGAGGGCAGGGTTAGGTTATTTTGGTTATGGGGTTGGAGGTATGGGGAAACAATGAAACAGAAAGGGTGAGTGTGAGAGGAAAGAGAAAGAGAGAGAGAGAGAGAGAGAGGAGAGATCAGAGTTAATTGGTTAATGGCTATGATGCAGAATAATACACATACAAGTATTTGTAAATTACTTTCACCTTTGGTATGCTAAGGAACCTGCATACAGGGTGTTAAAATATTATTGCTTTTGACTGTGTTATCCAGTGTTGAACCAGATGCAGACATAGCACCTTCATTAAATAGCAGTCACCACCTTGTCAACGCATGCTGCTACAGAGACAACTTGACCCCAGTCACATCATTCACATTTAATGCCTCAGATGTGATACTGACATCCTGTCATCCCGAGCACACTCGGACTTGTGTTAGCTTGAGTTGCACTGACACCTAAAACTACAGAATGCACATGGATATTAGTCTACAAACAAGCTTGGCTGTAGTTAAAGGCTGGTTATAAGACTCGCTGCTTTGTCTGTGCGGTTTCCATTGCACATTTGTGGAAATTTTCTTCATTGGCTGAACTGGAAATCCAGAGTGAATGCATTTCTACTTCTAATTTTCTAACTGTCTGTACGTCCCTATGCTTGTCAAAATCTGTAAATGTTTCTTCCAATCGGAATAGCATAATCATCATCATTCTATACTATCTATATGATACCATTAAAAGAATTACCACAATTAACTGCATATATCAGGAAAAACAATACAGTACACAAATTCCATTCTCATCATTAACTATAAAAATCAACACTACTGTATACTCATATCTTATAAGAGACACACTACACAATGCACGGGATTAACCGTATTTCCATTAATCAGTTGCCAGAAATTATGGTACAGGAATTTAAATGAAGCTACTGTATTACTGGCTGCATCATCCAAGCAGCACCATTTCTGTTTTATAATCATGAGAAAATCAACACTGTAGTATGAAACTTTCCATTAATAATGAAAAAATTATTACCTGCCAATCAGCCACCCCACGGGAAGTGATGAATAACTCACCTCGGCATGGATCATTCTTGACGAGGAACTCATCTAGAGCTACCCATCCACCACCTACACGCACCATCACTGTCGACCTCAGAATACGTACCAGACGCAACTTCTGACTGTCTCCAAACTGTATAAATACTGCACTTAGTACCACACCTAAAAAGTACTTACTTGATATTTCATAACTTGTAAAACTAGTACCATATACTTAAGTATGCTGCAAGTAAAGAAACAATGCAGTATTGTAATTACAATGTATCCATAACCAATGATTACTAAAGTTTTTAAAATGAAATTCTCATCATGTAGTAAATATCAATTATTTCCCTACAGCATATTATGTGGTAAATATAAATTATTTCCTTACAGCATATCAGGTCATAAATTTCAGTTATATCTATCTATCTATATATTTATAGACAGATGCCTCAATCCTGTAAGGGTTGGCCACAAACAAATTGCCTCCATGTCACCCTGTCCAATGCCACTTCATTGCCCCACCCCCAGCTCACACCCCCCTCTCTCATATACCTCTCCACTCCATCCCTCCATCTCATCCTTGGCCTCCCCCTCCAACTTACATACGCTCTCCTTGTTACTCTCTCGTTCTCCATCCTGTTCCAAAATAAAGGTGGAGTGAGATCTGCCACTAACCCTGTATTTTCCTTCTCCAACTTGGTGTACACGGAACTTCTGTCTACATGTGCACTTGGCCACTTGTTTCTGAACCTCGTCATCAATCCTTTCCGCATCGGTCAAGGGACCCTTGCGTTCCCAGTCTGGTCGCAGTGCTGCAATGAATTCTTGGTAATCAATGTATCCGTCCTGGTTGCGGTCAAAGATGTCTGCAACGGTGCCCATCTCTAGCCGGCTTGTTGGGAACTCTGCAAAGATAATATTGCTGTTTTAATATGTAGTTAAAGAAATACTAAAAGTCTGGTGATACTAACAACCTGAATCTACATAGGGCATTTAACTGGTTTTCACGACAACTTCAAAAAATAATATAATACAAGGCCCTGTGTTAACCTTAATCCTTTCTGTCTGATAGTGTACTTTCATAGCTTCCTAGTCCCTTACCGGTCAAACTGATCAGGGACTATTTGTTTGTGCGGTTCCGTCAGTACATCCACAATTTTGTGTCCACTCCTCACCTTCCACACGAATGGACAGGTTTTGATATAACTTCACACAGCTGTTCACCATACCATGACAATGTGTCATGTGCAATAACCAGCCATCTACTCCCAAAGTCAAGGTCACATTTGGGGCTCAAACAAGGTCAGGTGCTGTCATACTTAACAGCCATGCCTACATTAATGTCCACTCCATAACTTCCACATGCATGGACAGACTTTGATATAACTTTACACAGAACGTATGAATGGTTAACATCTGGTAGGGGACTTTGTATATCATGGCAATACAGTACTTCTTTCACTTGTACTAACCATCTCCTGATGACTTCCATCATCACCACCCAGACCTCCATTCCCATCCTAGGGCAGGGTGAGGAGTAGCAATGTCCAGACAGCCCAAGTCTGCCCAACCCAATGGGCCATGCTTCCATTCCCTCATCCTTCAAGTCCCCAGAATCCTGACTTTATCTGATATGCCAAAAACATTCATCACATTCTGTAGCTTCACATAAACACATCTGATAGAGTCAATCCAGACGCTGTCACGTTAAAATGGGGTGCCAAATCCCTGATCACGCACTTCTCATAACATTCATCCAGCCATCTCAATCTCTTGTCAGTCAACTAGCCTCACCGACTTCCATACCTCTCTTCCTCACACACTCATCCACCATATCCCTTCACCTTCTCCTTGGCCTACCTCACCTCCTCCCTCCTTCAAATTCACTCAGATATACCTGATGATTTTAATCAGCTTAACACAACCTTTCTGAACTGAAGAGATTAGAGATGGCCTTCCTTAACCTCTTCATTCAAAGAGCAGCTCTCATAATCTGAAAAACACTGTCTGGATGACGTAAGAATGTTAAAAGTATATACAGTAATCAAAATGAACTAGCTAGTCGTAAAAAAAAAAAAATTTGCAAAAAAAGAGGTACACTCACTGGTTTTGAGGATCCCATCAATGAAATCATCCCGAGGCACAGCACCATCATTGTCTGTGTCCATCTTGCGGAACAGGTCAGTCACACGAGACTTTTTGTGGTTCATGAACTTCATAAACTGCAGAAGAAAGAGATATGTGTCCTGATACTCATACACCATTTATAAGGATAATATATCAATAAGGTCAATAAGAGTTCTCTCAAGAATCAGCTATGGAGTTGTGTGTTCATCTGTAGAGATGTGGCTTACAGTCAGTAATTATTTATTATAGGAGGGAAGTGCTCCAAAATATTACAACTCAATAGGGGGAAATTACCAAATCAGCTCTAAAAGAACTGAATTTGTGATAGGTATTTTTCTTGAATTTACAGTGAAATTATTTCCAACCAACAATATCTTCTGTAGAACATACCCTCTTTCTCCATTCTTCCCATGAAAAGTTCTTGAGTTTCTCCAGCTCATGAAGGTAGTTAAGTTTGTCATGGAGGCGCCGCATGCGTTCCCAAGCCATGAAGCCAACGTGCTGCCATTTCTCCCACAGGGCACGTGCTTGTGGGTTCTTGATTTGTGGCTCCTCACGGACACTTGCTTTACTGTGGGGACCAATATATGTTCAATACAGTATCATCTTGTTAAATAATTTTAAGCTTTGAGGAATCTGAGAAGCACTCAAACTTCTGCTGCTTGAGGCAGAGGTTGGGTAACAATCAGTACACTGTATTCTGTCTGGGAAAAGAAAACTTAGTAAGATTGGATGTGATATGTTCAAATGGAATATCATGGTCTGGACATGTATATACAGAAATATATATGTGAAATTTGGCTTAAAGTGGCTGCTGGTGGTGGTTGTGAAGAGAATAGTTACAGGGAGGAACTGTACAGTACTCTGCTGGTCTATGTATCTGGGAGGGAGTGTACTCTGTTAGACAATGCAACAGTGAGGTACCATACTCTGTTGGTATATGCAACTAAGATAAACAAGTGTAAATCAATGGTAAAAGCTCATTTTCCTGTGGTATTAGAAAAGGACGTATAAATAGAGCAAAAATAACTGCATCACACAAAATGCAAACAAAACAAATAGCTGCCGGTTAGTCAGAAATAACACCAGTCTGGCAAGGAGCTGAAAGGGAAAAAAGATATTACCTGGAAAAAAAAGTAGGTGCTGATTGGTGCATTGGATCTGAGGGTTGTGTACAAGCAGTGCCAAGCTCTTGAGGATGATTCCCACAAAAGATCACTTTCCCTCCACCATTGGAAGTGATGGGGAATACGGTGCATTATTCAGACAAACACCAAAATATCTTTCAACTAATAAGCTACACTAAGGTTTCACTATCGTCAATGTAACTACCATTGGGAGCATTTTAAAGTCATGTTACAGCTGTTAGTTTAAGCAGCTATCTATGAAGAGCTGTGCATTTATAAACTAACAAAGACCACTACCTGGCTTTGCTGAACGACTAATAATTAATACTGTACTATTGATTAAATTAACTATCAATTTGCACCTAGCAAATATGGATTTAGAAACATCTATCTAGTATATGAATATTAGTGTGTAGTCAGATTAGTTGAGGGTGGTGCGTGCATGAGCTGATATTAATTAGTCAGGGCAAAAGAAAGGTTAATGTTATTGGTAAAGTTTATGTGATGGTTTGGCAGCTGTCTTTCTCGCTGCTAACCTGCTCTTCCTCCCTCCTGCTGCTGTGCCAGGTGTGGGTATGGACGTGGCAAAGCGTAAGTTGCCTAGTGGCCAGTCTCTTTCTCGATCTGCTCCGGGTGAGGTCTCCCGGGGAGGTGTGGTTCTAAATGTAATGTGCGGAGTGCAAAAATGAGTCAAAATAATGCTTAGTTACAAGTAGCTTACAGATGACTCGTGGAATAATGAATATAATTTCTACTGTCTACTTTCCTGATATTCATAAACATATGATAATCAGTATCATATGCCTTTACAACTCTAATACCATGTAAGTACACAGCAAAACTGATTTTCAGTACACACTAGATCATCTGTAATTGCTGTGGTTACTAGACTGCTACATATTGTCAGTTCTGGTTATCATGTCCTGTATCCAACATATGGCAAAATTAGATATAGTTTGGTAATGTTCACCCAAGTGTCAAATGTAAATAGGTTTCTCAGCACCAACTACAGTATATGCACTCATAACACATTAGACCTGGGGCGTCTACCTTGCTCCGAACATCCACGGCCTCGGGTACTCGCGTGTAGGGGTGACCTCTCGGGATGGTGAAGCCCGGCTAGAGGAAGCAAATTATCTTCAATAAGGGATGCAAGTTCATTTTCTTGCATTCAATCACATCTTTTAAATTACTCAAGCTTCATGCAAAACATTCAGTACCAGGTATACTTACTTATAAGTTCCATTCATTTATACCTCAGTGCATAATACAGTACTAAATACTGTACAGAAAATAATGTAGTAACATTTTTGGTAGTGGAACACTGTATGCTTCCACATGGGGGGGGGGGAGTAAATATGCTCATGAATCAACCGTCATAACTGTTTATCCAAAGCTTATTAAAAGATTTTACGTATGCATCCCACATTATTAGCAATACTGCATTAGTTATTAAGAGGCCAATTACAGTGACATCATAATGAACAACCAATTATCTAATATATAAGATGGAATAACCAAGCAGTGCTACAGTAATACTGCACTGCAAACTATAACTTCTCTGACGCCTTGCAATACAGGGAGACATCCATGCATTATCATCACAAGGAAAATTGTGTTAATAGTGGTAAGTGCAAATTTGGTTAAAGCTCGGTAAAATCTGTGACACAAATTAGTTAATAACCTAAATACTGTAAAGCTCCCTGGATTACTGAAAACAATGTACCTGTACCTGTTTTTATCAATAAACTTAAATATACTGTATTAATGATATTATGTAACGAACACGAAAAAAACTTGACTCATTAGTCCAGCATGTCAAATTCAGCTCTGATTAGAACAATGGGCATGTCAGCTTTGTCCAGCAGTTCATTCTTTCTTTGGAGTTTGGTTAATAGCAAGCGAGACACTCATAATTTACCTGGACTTTCGAGACTTGGGTCCGGGGGAAGACTCTCGGTCAGGGCTGATACGACTATGAGAAGAGGAAAAAAGAGTGTCATTTGTCTCTTCTTGAGGTTTGGACCCAGTGCTGTACAGGTCAGTGCAAAGTAATTTATTTTCAATATACTTGTATATCACGCAAAATCAATGCATAGTACCTACTTTTGCACCACCCTATATAAAAACTGCAAGCTAACTAGAAAGCACCAAGGAACCTTGCAGAAAACATTGGTGTAGATGGTATTCACAACAATCATGGACAAAAGGTATTCCACAGTCTTGTACATAATGAGGAAGCAAAGTATACACAATATTATTCTATTCCCAACAACCTGAACATCTAAAGTAATAAGATTTTATATATATATATATATATATATATATATATATATATATATATATATGAGTCAAACATACCCTTCTACATTAGCTGACATTCTACATAAGAGGTTCCCATAGTTATTTCTGATATTACTGCCCACAGCCTCACCTGGATCGTCGGGATGGGTAATCGTACTCAGGCGAAGACTCCCTTCCAGGGCTCACACTCTCCCGGCTGTAACACAACCCCAATCATCACATGCACTCAGCCACACACCACACATTGCTAAGGAATGCTACCATGCTACACTAAATATGAAACTGTGTGGTGCAACTACATCACATTCAAGTTGCAATGAAGAGTTTCTGAATTCTATCCATGCACAATGAAGATACTGTATTTTTGTGAAACATAAAGTAATATAACTATTGTGTAACACAGTATAAGCAAACCCAGGAAAATTTAGCAAAATATATGATGCAAAACAGCCCTCCAATTTCCAGGTTTTCTTAGAAAGAAAACAAAATATTTACATGCTCAAGCCAATGTTCTTTGCTGCTGACAGAATAGTAACTAAAAATGAACTCAGAATGAGAAAGTCTGCAGAATTGCAACAGATAACAACATTGCAATGCCAAATTCCAGTAGTGCCAAACATGTAAAATATGAGTGTAAGTGAATATACTGACCAATACCTATTGCCAAACAACCAAAAAACAAAAACTATACAGAAAGAAGTACAGCGAGAGTGACCAAGCACTTAAAGGAGAAAAAGCATGTATCAAATTGTCACTTACCCTAATGAAGCCCTTGACTTCTTCTTGCCCTGTTGTGAAAGAGATGGACGTGGCTTGGTGGGCTTGCAAATGCTAAGGACATCCGGTTCCTTCTTCTGCATTTCATCCATGAACTCCTTGTGATCAGTGATGAGTGCTTCAATGGCTGGGATGTCATCAGGAAGTGGTTCAGCTTCCAATGCTGTTAGGTTGTTCTCAGCCTGCAATCATTAGTGAACACAATCTTACAGCTACATCCATCCATCCGTCATCCAATCCTATGCTGTCCCACAAGGAGCGTAGGAGCCTGGGGCTAAGCAATTTGGCCCTAACATTTAAGGTAAGAGTAACCAGCCTCGTTCATTCCTGAGTGGCATTACGTGAGCAATAACCCCAACCACCCCTTGGATATAAACCCATCTATATACCTAGGCTGCTTCTCCCAAGGAAATGGAGCTAGCCGAGACAGGATGATACACTCCCAATCTACTCATCCACTCAAACACATTCATTCGCATATAAACCTACACAGGCTTGATCCAACTGGAGTGCCTTAATTACCTACTAAATCACACCAGGTGCCATAATTTGGTTATATGGATACCACCCAGATTAGTAAATGGTTTCCTGGTGTACAGGAAACCATTAGGTTTGTCACTCAGTGTAGTGTCACCCATAGGAACAAGGAAGAGGAAAGAATGGAGGAAAAAAACATAAGAGGAAGTGTAAAGTTACCTATAGGCAGGAGGAGAAGGAAAGTATGAAGGAAAGAAAGACAGAGGAGGAAGGAAGAAAGGAAAGGGCAGACTCCCAAAGCAGAACTACATTGATTGAGTGGATGGTGAGTGCCCCCACTTACCACCAGTCCTACCTTTATTTACTGTAATGATAAAAAAACAGCAGTGTGTGACAGTATGAGGTAACAAATTCTTCACTTCTGAAGTACTTCTAAAACATCATCATCCATTCATCCATCCATCATCCAAACCTACATTGCCCCATAAAATTCATTTAAACTTTTTACCCCTCATGTTCACCAAACTAAGAATAAAATGAATGATCATACTTGTATCAACCAGCGCATAAGTTCATCTAGGAGTCCAGCCAGGTCACGGAGGCTCCTAAGGTGATCTGAGAGGCGACCCTGGCGCTGCCGAGCCCATGCCATCACCTCATCCCACCGTGACTGAATGATGGTGATCCAATGTTTGATGGTGGCTACACCATCTGGGTGAGCCTTGGCCAAGATGTCCTCTGCTAGAGCAATGGTGTCATCTTTCTCCTTCTCCTTGCGACCCAGCTCAGCCATGAAAGCATCATGCTCAGCTATCTGTTGCCTTGTTTCCTCCTCACTGTCTGGCAGAGGACCTGCATATCTCAGCTTCATCTCTGCATCTGACAGCCAGTCCAACAGCATGTGTACCACCTGATTTGGAGAGTCACAGATAAAAAATGACAAAACAACACAAAATTAATTTAAAAACTTTAAAATACAACTTCCAGAATTCTTCACATACTTGTACAGCATAAAAAATATATACATAAATTACAATTAGTTTATATGGTTGTCTTTAGTACAGTCATATTAATGGAAAAACATTTAAAAAAATACATATTCAAACCTTATGAAGTTGTTCAGCAGCCTGCAATGCTTCTTCAAGTCTTCTAGTACGATTCTCTGTGGCTCTCTCAACCTTCTCCCAGGAGGTAACTAATTCAGTAATTTGAGAGCGAATGGTGGCAGCATCATCCGGACTGGCCTTGACAAGGAGCTCATCAGCAGTGCGCCTGACACTCTCCACCTGGACGGAGCGATTCTTCATCTCAGCACAGAACGCCTTGTGTTGTTCCACCAGTGCCATGACGGTGTCTAAGTCCCCATGCACTGGTCCGTCATCCACAAGTCCTAGTTCTACCTTCTTCAGCCAGTCCAACAAAGCCTGTGTGGCATCCTTGAACTGGCCAGTGAAGAGTAAGGCTTCCTCCAACTTCCTCTGCCGATCCACACTCTTTTGGCACACGCTGTTCCATTTGTTCTTCAAATCCATCAGCATCTGCTTTAGAGTCTCTTCATCAGTCTTTGGTGCCTTGTTTTGCAGACCTCGACCCTGCTTCATTGTACTGTCATAGAACGGCTGCTTTGATCCAAGTGCCTTTTGGAATTCTTTGTGTTTGGCAATCTGTGCCTTGATCTTCTCTGGATCATTACCTACATTAGCAGCCAGGTCATCAAGTTGCCTTTCAGCATCATCTAACCAAGTGACTAATTCATTCCAATTGTCGTGGAAGTCCTTAGCCTCTTTGAAGCCAAGGTCAAGGGCACGTGTCCTCTCAGCTGCCTTTGACACTACCTTTTCCCATCTGTGCTGTACAGAAACTAATAAATTCTTTATCAAGATGACATCTTGTTTCTGACTGAAATATTTGAGATGAGTTCCTTTCTTGTCCAGGCTAAGCATCACCTCACGATGGGCAGTGACATCCTTTTTGAAGCTGTTATGTTGTTCTATCTGTTGAAGGATTATGTCCAGCACACGTGAGACAGGTTGCTGAGCATTCAGAGTGTTCTCCGCTTCTGTGAGCCAATCCACAAATTGTTGAAGAGCATCATGGAATTCAGTAGCTTCCTTCAGGGCAATCTCAAGCTTGATCTTCTTATCATTAGCACGGTTCATGACACTCTCCCAGCGCTGCCTGAGGGTACGTAAACTATGGTTTAGATTGGTGGCAGCACCCTCACGTGATCGTTTCAGATACTCCTGACCCTGCTGCAATTTTTCTTCTACTTTTGGCCTGTTCTCCTCCAGATCATCATAAATTTCCATGAAGCGTAGCAACTGTTCCTTGGCAGTCTCAGGCAAACCACCAACAGGTTTGGATGTAGACAGGGCTGCATCAATATCTCCAAGCCAGAGGAGAAGGTCCTGGATTTCTGCACTAAATATCTGGGCTTCCCTGAGAGCATTTTCTAGGTCACTCTGCTTGGCACTGGCTTTATCTTGCAGCTCACTCCACTTCTTGTTCAACTCTGTAAGCTTCTTTTGAGTGTTGGAAGCATCTTCAGAGCCTTTGTCAGCTTCTATTAGCTGCCGACCCGCATCATTGAGGGTGTCCACGCTAGACTGGTGAGCTTGGATGTCATTGACTGTGACCTTGAGCTTAGCCAGTTCTACCTCAATCACCTGTGGGTCACCAAAGACTGGCTTCAGGTCATCGACATTTCGGGTGGTGCGTTCTATCCACACCAGCAGCTCCTTCAAGGCATGCTGGAACTGACCTAGCTTGAGCAGAGCATACTCCAGGTTGCGTTGTCTCTCCACGATGCCTTTGAGAAGTTCATCCCACCGCTGGTTCACCTCTCCCAGTGGAACCATGATGGCTGCAGCCTGATCTGGTGATGTGCGCTCCTTCAGCTCCTGAGCTTGTCTGTGGTTAAGTAAAGTTTTTAATACAATGTGTCTTACAGCAGGATTTCATATATGGTGTCAATTTACTTTAATTTCATTTCCAGTATCTTGTTAACAATTATAAGGAAACTGCTTGAAAAAGTAAATTACAGAAGAAGTGTTAAAAGGTATAAAAACACAAGTAATGTAGCATAATTAAGCACATTTCTGGATGCATACCGATGAAAAAATATATGCAAGAGAATACAGCTGAATAACAAAGGCAATATAACACTTTACTGCAAAACAGTTCTATCTTCATGCAGCTTATATTTCTGTCAATAAGCAACACTCAGAAAAGCATAACTATTCCGATATCAATGGCCATGCAGGTATAAAGTGGTCTAATATATAAAACAAAAATCTATGCCATTTCCATTAAAACTGTTTGGTGTTTACTAATGGCCTCTCTAAGTGTAAAAACAGGCTGCTATGACAGATTCCCTCCAAAATGATATATGGTACAGTACAACACCAAATATTGTGGGGGGAGAGAAAAAAAAAAAAAAAAAAAAAAAAAACTTACACTGCACTGTTAAAGATGTTACCTTGTCCAAAGCAAAAAAAAAAACAACTATAACTAAAAAATACATAACATAAACACTAGAAATAAACACTAGTGGCAAATCTGCAATGTCAAGTGGCCTCTGGGTCAAGCTGAAGTACACACACCAAACCTAACTTGCCTTCTCAGACTCCTGGGGTTATTGCACGACAGGATGTGAAAGAAACAAATATTTTAGACAGCAGATAATCATACCTATTCTACTACAGACAGTCCTCATTATGGTACATATACGGAATTTGTTTTGATACTGTATACAGTATTACACTTTTTTCAATACAACTGGTACTGTAAAACTGGGGAACTAGCAACATATCTTTAAAAGTCAGTCTTCTTTAATTTGCTGGAGAGAGAGAGAGAGGGAGAGAGAATTGTATATTATTCACTACATGTAATAAACTCTATAAACTTTTCTACATCAGTATCAATTACTTCCATACTTGTACTTGTAGCCTTAAATCACATACGGTAGGTTACCTAACCCAATTATCATATCACGGCTGCAAACTGTAATGAACAATGCACTGTGCTGTATATGAAACCCTTCAGTATGATGGCAGCTTTTCTTCCTGTATTCTTGGTAGTCAGAAAAATTCACTCTATTTAAAAGAAACCTCTGAAAGTGACCAACTTAGAAACTATATCCATGATGCTTCACTATATGAAAACCTCCCTAAACTGCATAAAATAATGTGGGAGGTGCCTTAATATATAAATGTCACCAACATAACCACGGAGTTCAACAGAACTTTAATTCTCTGCTAGTAACAACATTTTCAAGCTCATCTAAAGAGCTTCACAGCAGTTACAGTTCAGTGCATTGCTTTAATATTTTTATGAAATTATACGCTCAAACAGGCATAGTAAATTGCCGCAACAATACAATTTGCATCTCCTCTTTCACTAAATTTTAATGCATTTCATATGTTTGGTTGAAATTGGATTTACTGGTGGTACCAATACAGGCAAACAAACTATCATTATTTTACTTAATATCACAGAGTTTATGCATCCTAAAACTGGTTACAGACTCAATTCTTCACTCCACTATACTGAAAGGTTTAACCTACTTAGGCTTTTTTTTTTTTTTTTTTTTTTTAACACAGCAATTCTTTCACACTGCAAATGACATAAGCAAAATCTTCATCATTCACCATCCTGACCTCTTTTTCTCACCTATGATGGGGTGAGGTTGGATCTGGAAACAAGGAAGGAGAAAGCAGGAAAGAGTGAGAATTATCACACCATACCAAGTGAACTGGGCCAGGAATTCATTCACTCACCACTCAAGCTCTTAGAATCCTGACTCTACTTCAGAGGCCTAATATATATATGTATATACTGTATATACATACACACACACACACACTACATACAGAAAAAAAAAAAAAATCTATTATGTTCTAACCTGTTGAGTGCCTCCACCTTAACCATGTGTGGGTCAACCTCATCCTTGAAGCGATGTAGCTGGTTGATTTGGCCCTTGATGGCCTCAATGTCTCCAGCAATGGGGCCCATCTTGCCAAACTTGTCCTCTGCCTTCTCTAAGAACTCCAGCATATTCTGCGAGTACAGGTGGAAAAAAATGTCAATTTACAGTATACATTCTGCAACAAGACAATTAAATGAAAATAAAGTCTTTTTTTACAGAAATCAAAGTGCCTCTTAATGCCAAATTTCATCCTTGGTAAAATAAAACTGATGTTTGACCATCATACCTGATCATATGGCTTACTTGAACAATATGCATGAACAAGCTCCTGGATTACTACATAAATATATAATATGAACAGTATAGCATGGAGCATTCCTAATGAGAAAAGGCAGTGTTTGGAAATTTCCCAAACCATTGTTTGCAGATGATACTGTACTATTAGGTGAAGACGAATGGGAACTGCGTGGCTTAGTGAATGAATTTGGGGGAGTGTGTGAGAAACATAATCTAAAGATGAATGTAAGGAAGAGTGAAGCTATGGTCTTAGAGATAAATAAAGTCAATGAATGTAGAGTGAGGTTAGATGATGAGGAAATGGAAAATGAGAGTGCATTTAAGTACTTGGGTAGTGTGATGAGTAAAGATGGAAGTTTGGAGTATGAAGTGCTTGAAAGGGTACAACAAGGAAGAAAAGTTGCTGGATCTTTGAAAGCAGTGATAAGAAATAGGGAAGTGAGCATGGGGGAAAAAAAAAAAAAAAAAAAAAAATGCATGATAGTATTGTGATACCAATTGTAGTGTAAGTGAAACTTGGGCTTTGTTGGAAGGACACAAGTCAAGACTGAGTGCAGTGGAAATGAGTAATTTGAGAGATGCATGCAGATTTACATGGAAAGAGAGACTGACAAATGAGGAAGTGAATTTGTGGTGTGGCTGTAAATGTAATAGAAAGCATTAGGTGAAATACAACGAGGTGGTTTGGCCATATTGGAGAGCAAGAGAGTGAAGAGAAGAGTGTATGTGAGTGAGGCAGAAGGGGGGAGCAGGAGGGGGAGGCCAAGGATGAGAAGGAGGGATGGAGTGGAGGAATATATAAGAGAGACGGGGTTGTGAGCTGGGGAAAGAGTGGTGAACTGGCAGGGGACAGGACGACATGGAGGCAATTAGTTTGGGGCCACCCCTTACAGGATTAAGGCATCTCGCAATAGATTGATAGACAGACTGACAAATGAGGAAGTGAAGTAGTGTTGTGATGTGGATAAGGAGTGTTGTGGTGTGAATGTGGATGTGTTGTGGTGTGGATATAATAGAAAGCATTAGGAGAAATACACTGAGGTGGTTTGGCCACGTGGAGAGGATGGAGAGCAAGAGACTGATGAAATGAGTGTATGTGAGTGAGATGGAAGGGGGAAGAGGGAGAGGAAGGCCAAAGATGAGATAGAGGGATGGAGTGGAGGAGTATATGAGAGATGGCTATCTGTAATGAAAAAATGGTATTCAACAAAAGTAGGTAACATATTGGTGACCAAATATATATATAATAACTAAACATTTCCCATAGAAACTGACCCTTAGTGTGTCATGGAACTCCATAGCCTTCTCCATGGCATCAATCAAGTTCTCTTCACGCTTGGCATAGAGTGCTGTCACGTTGTCCCAGGCATAGTCCAGATCTTCAATATTCTTCTTCACCTCTGGCTTGTCAGAATCTCCACACAAGTTCATAAGATCTCGACCAGTCTGTCTCACCTGCTCCACCTCTGGCTTAGTCTGGTCAATCTTGTTTTTGATCTGGGACAATTCCTCACGCTGCTGCTTGATGGCCTGAGGCTCCACTGCCACTGGTTCCTGTGCCTTCAGGGTATCCTGCAGATCTTTCAGAGCAGCCATCACATTCTGCAGTTCCTCCCAGAATTTCTCAGCCATGGCCAAGGCATCCTCTAATGACTGACCACGCTGGGTTGTGGCCATCTGTACCATATCCCACAGCTTATTCAGACGATCCAATTTGGATTTGATATCCTTCACAGCAGGGTCATTACGTGATGCCTTGTTTATAACATCCTCTGCCGCAGCCTTCACAGCAGCAAATGCAGATTCTTTCCTCTCCAGGTCATCAATTATTCCATTATTCTCCTGGACTTGTTCGTGAATCTTCTCAGGGTGGGCAGAAATTGGCTCTGCATTCTTCACTTGGTCTGCTGTCTCTGCCAAGGCTGACAGCATTCCATCCAACTTGTCTGAAAACTGGCTGGTCTCTTGGAGAGCATCTTCCAGGGCTTGACTACGTTCACGCAAGGCATATTTGAGGGCGTTGTATCTCTCATTGTCGCTCTCCAACAGATCCTGGATCTTAGCTCCATCCTCCTGGTTGACTAGCTTCAGCAAAGCACCACCTGTCTTGTTAAGTTTATCGAGAAGAGGCTTATGGTCAGCTATGGACTGAAGGAAGGTCTTGTTCTTCTCCATCTGCCGAATAATTTGATCAGGTCTGAGTGCTGGAGTGTCCATCACCATGGCCTCATTCTCCAAGCCAGTGAGCCAGTCATCCAATTCATGGTGGGTCTCATAGAAATGTTCTGCCAATGGCAATGCTTGTTCCAGGGTTGACAGTCTGTCAGATGAGAGTTTTGACACAGACTCCATTGTTTCCTTCAGGTCATCCATTTTCTCCCTAAGCTCACTCGTATCCTCATGATGAGGTGACTCACGCAGTACCTTCTTTGCATTGGACAACACATCACGTACTCTGCCCTTCTGGCTGGCGACATCATCATTGAGAGCTTTGTGCTCCTTCAATTGGATACGGATTTCTTCGGGATCAACACTTGGGGGTTCTGCTTCACGAATCTGGCCCTCTACCTCACGGAACCAGCCTAGTAGCTCATCAATATCTTGGGTGACCTCCTGGGACCTCTGCTTTGACATGTGGATCCTCTCCATTCTTCTCTGTATTTGCTCACAGATCTGCTCAAACCGTCGGTTGTCTCTTGTCACCAGTGTCTCGATACTAGATGCTCCTTCTCCAGGAGATATCTGACAAAGCTGAGGGCCGACAAGGTTCACTGCTTCTACAAGAGGGCGATTCTCCTGTATCTCATGGGCCAGTCTCTCTATTTCCTCTTCCATCAGCCCAGCACCAGATGAGTCTATGCTCTGCAACTGACCTTCCACAGACAGCATCCAAGAGCCCAGGCGGTCATGAGCATTGTGGAACTGCTGCACCAATGGCAGAGCTTCATTGGCAGCCTTATGAAGGTCAGTTGCCTTGGCGCTGAGATCATTATAACGTCTATGAATGGAATCCAGCTTGTCCTTCAGTTGCAGGGCTTCATCACTTGAGATGTGTTTCATGAGCTGTGATCCAGCATCCATTACTTCCCCAACCTGCTTCTCATGGGAAACCACCTCTTCCCCAAGATCTGTCAGTTCATCCATTTGCTCCAGCAGTTTTTCAACAAACACCGACAGGACACGGTACTTGGAAAGACGTGCCTCCATTTCATCCATCCAGGAAAGTAAATCTTCGTAAGTCAGAACCAGATGACGTAATCCGACTTTAGATTCTTGTAGTAAGCGACCCAGGGTCTCTGAATCCTCTACCAGCTGTCCATATCTGTCAGTAGTGGCTTGTAACTTGTCTGCAAGAGCATTGGCCTCATCATCGCCAATCAAGCTCATCAGAGCTGTGGCAACATCTGTAAGGTCATCAAATGCAGGTTTCTTGCCAAGGATGTCATCGTGCAAGTTGTCATGCTCCCTGATAAGGCGCTGGATTTTCTCTTCATCAGATGGAACAGTGCTCATATCCTTCAGCTTCTTCTCAGATCGATCTAGCCATTCAGATATGGGAGTGAGTTTGTTCTGGAACTCCTTGGCTACTTTCAGAGTCTCTTCCAGAGCCTCCATGCGTTCCTGGGAACGAGCATTGGCATCATCAAAACGATTGAGAAGGTCATCCAACTGGCCCTCAACAGCAGCCTTCTCTGAGGGTTCTAAGTCAGCAGCCAAGTTTCGACCCATAGACAGCAGAGACTGCATCTCATGCTGACGGTCCATTAACATCTTTCTCAAGAACTTCTGTTCCTGTACCTGTGCCTTCACTACTGAATACTCTCCTGAGATGGGAGCCTGGTTCTCCATCATCTCCTCAAAGTTCCCAAGCCACTGCAACATGCTATCCAAAGCATCCTGGAACTTGCCAGACTGCATCAACCCCTTGTCGAGTGCCTTTTCTCTATCACCAATCATCTCCTTGAGCTTGTTCCAGAGCTCATTCAATGCATCAATATCATTTTCAAGCTTCTGGGTGTTAACTCCAGAGGCAGCACTCTGAATAAGCCCCTGACCAAGTTTGTTGCACTCACTCACTGGTTTGTTGAGAGCTTCAATCTTTCTTGCCTTGAAGCGTTTGAATTCCTCTTGCTGGGCAATAATTGTGTCCACATCAGCACCTACTGTCTTAAACGCATCTCCTTCCTTATCTGCTTCATTGATGTCATCCATTATGGCACTGTATTTATCATAAAAGTTCTCCAGCTTCTTCAGGATTGTGTCAAGGTCCTTTCCACGCACTTCACAGCGGTCCTGTATCTTTTTCATCTGTCGCTGTAGCTGCTTGATTTGATCCTCAGCAGCTTTGTTGTTGGCAGCTGTGAATCCTTGGTTCACAAGCTCATCCAGAGTAGCCTTGGCATCATCAATTTCATCACATTTTCTGTCAACCTTCAACATGAAGCCCTGGAGCTGATCAATCTGATTAGTGACAACCTTAATGTCTCGTCCAACCGGTCCCATACGATCCAGCTCATCCTCCAGTCCAACAAGCTCCTGACCTACATTTTTCACTAGGTTACTAAACTGGTTGACAGCCTGAGATGCCTCTTCCAGGTCATGGCAACGGTCTTCTAGTTTGCCCCGCAGGTCACCATAACGGTCAGCCAACCTCTCTACCTCATCTTGAATATGGTTAGCATCAGAGCCTAGAGTGTCAGCAGCAGCACACAGGTCTTCACCCTTGTGTTTCACTTGGTCCACCTGTTTGGCCATTGCCTCAGTTTCATCCAAAAGAGCCTTCATTCTCTCTAGAGACTTAGCATCTTTCCCTGTTCCAGCCAGAGTATCAAGAGAGGCCAGCTTGTCCCCACAACGCTGAAGAGTGTGATCCAGGTCCCTGGCCTTATCATTGAAGTCTGTTAACTTGGCAGCCACATCATCTAGATCCTGAGCACGGGCAAACACCATGGCATTCAGTTGGTCCCACCGTTCCTTCATCAAGCCCAGGGCGTCATGGACTCCTTCATGATCTGTGTCTGTACAGGATATGAGTTTCTCCCCAGCTGCTTTGTTGTTTTCGTATTCTCCACTGTGGCGTGACACTTCATTCTTGAAAGCCTGAATTTCTTTTATTTGTTTATCAATTGCCCTCTTTGAGAATGCAATAGGGTCCATTGACCTTGCCTTCTCCTCAGCCTTGTCGAGCCAAGGATTGAATTTGTCCTGGAGATTGTGGAACTTGTTGCAAGTATCCATGCATTTCTGAAGCCTAGTGCGCCTGTCAACAGCAGTCTTGCGAACGTTGTCCCACTCCTTTTTTATAGCATCCAGAGTTGCAGTTAACTGCCGGTTTAACTCCTTGCGAGATGATTTGGCAACAATATCTTTACCCTTGTTGATCATCATGATAACCTCATGTTCCTTTGCCATGAGATCCTTGTAAATGGGCTCAAAATCAGCCACCTGATGTGACAAGATGTCTTTGTCAGCAGATACACGCAGCTGATCTTTGAGATGAGCCACTTGGTCTGTTAGCCACTCCTGGATATCTTGACAAGACTGACCAAACTCTTCCTCATCTCGGAGTGATGCCTCTAGTTCTGATTTTCTGTTGCCAAGTTTCTTTTCAAGGTTGTTGAACATTTTGTTAAGCTGAGCTATTTTGGACTTGACATCACTCTTTGAGGAGGGATCAGAAAGGATGGATATAAGATGCTCCCCAAGACCTTCCAAATCTATTAAGGCACCACGTGCTTTCTCCAGGCCACTCTCTAGAGCATTGACAGCTTCGATTTGTTTGGCTGAATCAGCACCACTGGCAATAACATCATCAAAGTCATCACCCAACTTCAGCAATGTGTCATGCAGCTTGTTATAGTTGTTGTAGAAATCAGTGCCTGCATCTGATGCAGCATTCAGAGCTGCATCTCTAGCATCAAGCTGACCGATCAACTCTGTCCATTTGTTATTGATGGCATCAAGCTTGTCATTGATCTTCTTGGCTGTCATAGAGTTAGGTTCACACACCCCAATGATCCTGTCTCCAGCATCATTGAGATCAGCCAATTTTGGTTCTTGTGCCTGGAATTCATCCCTCAGCACCTGTACCTGTTGGGCCTGCATCTGCACCATGCGTGGATCAGAGGCAATTGGACCCAGCACAGTCATCATACGGTCCTTTGAAGTCAGCCAATTGTTGAGGGAATCATGGCTGTCTAAGAAGTCCTTTGTGCTCTCCAGGAATGTAATACGGTCCTTGAGGCGGCCCTGTAGCTCCTTGAAGCGATCATTCAGATGTTCCACCTGATCCTGGAGGATGTCTGCCCCAGGAGCATTAGGAGTTTTCTTGATCAGTTCTACCACTTGGATCTTCAGTGTGTCCAAGGCTGGGTGCTTCTCTAACAGATCCTCCAAGATACTCTTGCATTGTCTTGTGTATTTGTCTGCCTCCTCTTTGGTAGTGGGTATGGCCTCCCTAGGAATACTGCGCTCAGACTTGTCCAGGGCTAAGGAAAGGGTTCGCATGCTGTCAGTTAACTTCTTCAGTTCTTCCCTCATGAGGTCAAGATCATTCTGCCTGTCATTCAGCCTCATACCAATCATTTCATATCGGTTGTTAACCTGCATCAGCTCCTTCTGGATAGGACTCATGTCTGTAAGATACAAAAAAAAATTCTCATTTAGCAGATGTTCAAAAATTTATTCTTAGTATTGCTGACACTGATACAGCACCCACAGTTTTATAATGATGTTGTTGATCAACCCCAGTCAGTACTCGTTCAAAAATTTATTCTTAGTATCACTGACACTGATACAACACCCACATTTTTATAATGCTGTTGTTGATCAACCCCTCAGTTTGTCTGAGCAGATCCATCAACTGCAGGCAAACAACTGCCACTCCAGGGTTGTCCCATGCAGTGTACTGGTGTTCTTGCAGGGACAAGTGTAGAGGTTTGGTTCCTGGACAAAGCCACATTTGCACCTCTTCACCGAGCTAACAGGAGCATCATAGAAGGCTCCATTTCACCCCATAATCTAGTCATATGGTTACCACACTGTGTTGCTGTGAATTGTTTCCTGGGTAGCAAGAAACCATCAGACTTGTCACTCAGTGTAGAGCCACCTGAAGTGGAAAGAAGAATAGTAAAAAAGTGACAGGAAGAAAAGGGAGTAGCAGGAAAAGGGGAGGGACACAAAGATAGAATATGAAAGAGGAAGAAAGAAAAGGGCAGCACTACATCAAGTGAGTGAATGATGATCGCCATCACCTACCACCAAGGTTTTATAATAAAGCATACAATCAAATGGATAAGTTGGCAAACACAGAGTTTAAATTTTCTCACTTTTGAGCCAGCAAACACCAGAACCTGAAACAGCATAATGCACTAACCAGGCAGTTATCCCCCAAAGCTTAAATTTACAACTGAATTACTTACAAACATATATAGATAACAAAAGCAAACAATGAAATATGACAATTACTTCCAACTTGGCAACAATGTAGAACATACTGGAAGTTCCATGACAATCACCATGCACCTGAAAAAAGCCTCTTGAAGCCACACTGCACTGTAACACTGGTAATAATATTAATGCAATAACCTATCATCCTTTGCACAAAATTCTTCATCTTTCCCTCTGTCTTTCCTTTGTTTCTCCCTTCATGCATACAGGCAGACTAACCATCAAAGTGGAATCCTTCTTGTGATGTGCGTCTGCTGCCATAACCTCCAGGGATAGGTGACATTGGGGCAGAGCCGTTGTAGCCGAGAATCTTGTGTCCCGGGGAGGAGCCACGTGCATCTTGTGACACCCGCCGTACTACACACATACAATCACACACACAGGTCAACAAAATGCAAATCATCCATGCTTATGCTTACAACAGAAAATAAAAATTACAAGCTCTTATAAAAGCATTGTTGGAGCTACATCCCAAAGCAACTGCTAAAGACTTAATGTGCAGGTGTACAACTTAGCAGTACTGTACTGAATTACTCTGAATGAAATGGAAACATTTTGTATTTACTCGAGTGAATCACACAGATGCGTCTTTGAGATGCTGCAAGGGTTTTCATTTAATGTGAATGCCATATTGGGATGCAAATTTAATAAAGCAACATTATGCCACATGTGCTGTACAGTTTAAGTGTTGTGCATGTAGCAATGTGGTGCATGTACTGATCTTGATAAATGAACTGTGCTGCAGTGACAAATACCTAAGTAAAGATTAAACAAAAATGGTCATGCAACTGTGAGATGTTGCTGTGCATGCATGTTCATTTAAATTATCATTAAAAAAAAAATAAATAAATAAAAAATAAAAAAGCTGCCATCTGATTACAGATGCGTGTAGTCTACTCAAGTGATGCTTTACCTTGACATTATTTAGTGTAAAACAGAAGTTTACTTTTGCATTACATGTCAAAACTCTACAGTATGCTGCAATTTAGATCTACAATTACTATTTACTGTTTGCAAATACTGTACCTAAAAAAAGCATTCAGGTAATGTTCAGTAATAGGGTATATGTTTTCTCAATACAGTACAGAACAGCAAAACCTTGCATTATCTGACATTACATTTACTAGATACTGTACATTAAACCTACCAAACATTCCCGACTTTCTTTTTCTTTTGATCAGATTCATTCCAATACTATAAAGCTGGTAAAAAGTCTTAAGTAACTAATGATCATCTGTACTAGTTTTGGCTTTATAAATTTAGAAGGGTTCAATAACACTTTCCCATTTAGAATAACACATCATGTCCAATATATTTCATCATAACTGCCCTTTGGATGCTAGATCACATCAAACACTATTTTCACTTACAGTATATTCAAGGCAATTTCTAAATTTTTTACATCTATTCAAATTTTTTGTTCTAACTATCCAATGCCCTGGCCATCAAAGGGTATGCATTTTGAAATATGTCACTGAGATAATAAGATGGAATGTGAGCACTAAGGAAATAATTTTTTGATTTGTTGACATACATTAATTTAAAAATTCAATATATATATATATATATATATATATATATATATATATATATATATATATATATATATATATATATATGCCACTAATAAATGTATAAAATATATAAGACATCCTTAAGAAGTAGTACAAAAGTTCTAGTTACATAAACCTCTTATCATTTCTGAGGAAATTCTCAAAGGTGTTTAGATACACTTGGGAGAAAAAAAAGAGGAGTAGACATGTCTTACAACAAATTATTCATTATTCTCATCACTGCTTCTATATTTTTTACAGTTCTGGAAGAGTTATTATACTATCCAGTGTCTTGGACAAGCATGGGGATGCATACCAATATGAAAAAAAGTCAATTAAGAAAAAGAAGGTCACTGTCATAATTAGGATGAAAGTGACAATGTAATTTCTGGTATTTTGACAACTAAGCAAGAACAGGTGGCTGAGTGGTGGAATGGGAAAGTGTTAATCTGCATACACATATCTTTCTGTATTATCTAATATAGTTTTACTATACTGTACTGTACAAAATTTGCTTTATTGTGTTTCAGACTGACCAGGCTTCATCAGATGTTTTCCTGATACACTGGCCTGTAGTTTAATATATCTTGGAAAACTATGATGCTCATTACCAGCATTAGCAAAGCTGGTACAGTAATGTTTTCAGTTAGTCTCTGTGTGTGAGTTTGTGTGTCTGTTAGCATGATAACTTTGCAACCACTCAAGATATCACCACAAAATTTTACAGGTGTGTAGTAGGGATGAAAATCTCCGACCAGTTCGATTTTGGTGAAAGTAGGTTAAGGTCTGTGTGTCTATTATTATGATAATTTCACAACTGTTCAAGATATCATCACTAAATTTGACAGGTGTGTAGTAGGGATGAAAATCTCCTATGAGCTTGAAACTGGTGAAAGTAGGTCAAGATCAAGGTAATATTTCAATCCGTGCTAAGTATGTATTAGCTTGTGGCTAGTGTGATTCTGCCTTTGGGGGGGCCTCTAGTATTGTTTACTTTTGTGTTTATTACACGTATTCCTCACTTAGTCTGGTATAGCAAGGTTAAAGTGTATAGTAGGAAGGCAGCATTATCAGTATGTATTTAAAACTACCTACAGCTGAAAATCAGAAAGTGAAATTGTAGTATATTAATCTTTACTGAGGAAAGATCAAAATCTTTCAGTTGTAAGCTCTATTTCACTGGAAAAATAATTTTAATATTCAGATTTGTTACTGAATGAAACAGATTACTGAAATCTTCACAGATAACTGTAAAATCAAAGTGAATGAACAAGTAGACTAGATCCATGCTTTTGCTGTTCTTCATTCAGATTATGGTTTGTGGAATTTTCACCAACAAAATCTTAGTACAGTACCTGAAGAGGAAGACTTTTCAGGCAGCTAGATGAAATTTCTATTTCTATTGCCAATGGATGTCAAGGATATAAAAAAAATTATTTGAATGCAATGAATATGATTACAATACACTGACCCTTGATTATGAAGAACTGAGTTTCCTTTTACAGAGAACTTAATATCAACAAAATTATGAATAGAAATTAAGTTACAGACAAGACTAAGCAAGCCAAACAAATGAAAAAGAAAAGCAAAAGCACTCAAACTTTCAGAAAATAGCCATTATACTAGGAACAGGGATCAAATTAGGCAGAAAACTTGAAAATATAAGCAAGAAAAGATGATAATATCAAAGTAATAAGCATAAGCCTCCACTCAGATACTGGATATGGTACAGAGGGGGCAAGCATGCACACACACAAAACACAAACACGCACAGACAGCAGAACAATATTCTGGCCACACAGACACACACACAAAAGACTGAGGAAGAACATATCTGGCCACAAAGACAAAACTACATACAAGGACATAATACCTTGTACTGCATTTTGGCCACACACCCACCTTGAGATTTAAGAGGTGAGGTGATTGATGGTCGCTTGACTGGTGTAACAGAGGAGCGCCTGCGTGTGGGGCTCTCTGGCCGCTCTCCACGCAGCAGGGCATCATAAGTGTTGCCCAACTCATTGAGGCGATCAATGGTGTTTCCATACTCACGATGCTCCTTCACTAGTGGCTGAAATAAGGAGGAGGATGGTGTAAGTCTAAGACAGCAATTTTTTTTTTCTCTCTCTCTCTCCTCCCTCCTTTTTTTTGAGGAGGGGTATTCCTGGGAGGTGGTGGGGTGCAAGGAGGAATACAACTTTACTGCCCCATCAGAAGCACAATGGCTTGGGGTTAGCATGCAGAAATTTTTCCACTGTTATCCAGTACCGGGTATGTCAGAAAAAAAAAAAAAAAAAATCCAAATATGAGTGCCAATGAAGGGGTTAGCTAGCAAATTATCTTCTGCTTATCATCATACCAGCTCATTCTTCTCTTATTGTATCTGAAGAGGGCAGGTAGGAATAAGAAACAAGGAAAAGGAAAAGCTGTTCACAACAAGTACAGTGAAATGAAACCTACATCCATCTGCTCGTTGCCCAAGCACTCACATTCTTGGCTCAATAAAATGTTTGTTTTCTTTGACTCATAAGGAAGCAGAATTTCCTTCAAGTTAGTTTAACACTCTTGATAATAGTAAGTTTTAACAGATAATCCTAAGTGACTCAATCAAATCCAGCTACATATACAAATGTTGCAACATAGCTTGCAAATGCTCACTTTCAGGTCTTCAGTCTGTCTCCTGACAATCTCTTGCTCTAATCCAACAGGGACTATGTTGTCAAGGGTATTTTCTGTTGTGGTTAGCCACTGCATGCAGCGGTCTCGTAGCTGTTCATACGCCAGCAGCTGCTCTGATCGTTCCTTGCCATTGCGTGCTCGCTCATCAAGTGTGTCATTCAATTCTTTCCACTGACCTTCCAAGTTCTGTGAAAATTATTTTTGCATTAATAACTAAATGTCTATGCACAGTACATTATAATAAATAATCATACAGTAATTGCTTTATATTCCATTAATTTCTAAAACCATTCACCTTTATCAGATATACTGTACAGTAATACAATGTCAGGTTTTGCATCATCAGAACTATCCTTCTGACTGAAGTGAAAAGCTAATACAGTATTATTAAACATTTATTTATAATAACAATCCATACCTTTATCTTGTCTTTAACTGGAGCAGTGTCAGTGACATCCTTCTTTGACACCAAGTCTTTGCCAGTCTTAATCATGCCATCAAAGTCATCAGACCTGGCATCTCGCTGACGAGCGATCTCATCGATCTTTCTTGCATAACTGAAGAAATATAAACACAAATAAACCCATGGTAGCAGTATATATATATATATATATATATATATATATATACTGTATATAGGGATGGAGTTGAGAGGTATATGAGGGAGGGGGGGGTGAGCTGGGGGGAGGGTAGTCAAATGGTGGGTGACAGAGTGACTTGGAGGCGTTTTGTCTGCGGCCACCCTTTGCAGGATTAGGGCGTCGGGCTATAGATAGACAGATATATATATATATATATATATATATATATATTCACTCTCACCTTAAATGTTGGGACCAACTGCCTAGCCACGGGCTCCTACACTCCTCATGGGGCAACGTAGGATTGGATGATGGATGGATGGATGGATGGATGTATATATATATATATATATATATATATATATATATATATATATATATATATATATATATATATATATATATATATATATATAAAGTACCTCAGGAAAAACTATTCATACAAGAAATACTGTACACCAGTGGAGCCTTAATACAATTTAAATAGTATCAAAATAGTGCTATAAAGTACAGCTTGAACTGTAAGGACAGTCTTGTTATAAACATGTCAGCCAACCACTTTCTACTAAAATACACATAAGGCCCCTCTCACCTTTCCACATCAAGAGAGAGGACCTCCCTGGACTCGATGATCTCCACAATCTCAATGTACCATTCTTCAAAGTGCTCCACTGACACTGTGAAGGCATCTAGCTGTGTTGATACCACCTCAAGGTGTTGTCCACGAGCTTCAGACTTCTCAACCACCTTCTCGAACCTTGAAGAAATCAAATACTGTACTGTAGTAAACACACACACACACACACACATACACATATATATATATATATATATATATATATATATATATATATATATATAGTACAGCTAGTATAAAAGAATACAGTACAACCTCGATATAATGGACTTAAACAGCCCGGAATTAACTTTTATTGGAATCAAGGAGCTACCAGACTAAATTCTTATATATCGGGAAAAGTCCGATAAAGCCAGAAGCAGTCTGGACTGCCTGACTGGTTCGGCTATATTCACAATAATAAGGTAAATAAAGGACATGTTTATCAGTGTAGAGTATAGCATTATTACAGTACATATACCATTTGATTATAGTAGTGAATGTATAATGTACTGTACAGTGCTGTAATGGTAATGAGAGCAGTTTAAAAAATGTTGGTGCGATCCAGACTAAAGTTTGATATATCGGAAAAAGTCCAGGGTAGCATGGGGAAGTCCGGATGTAACTTTTATCTGAATGGCTTGGGTCCCAATCAGTCCATTATAGTGAGGTTTTACCATACCACCAGGGAGTGTAGGCCAGTCATCTGCCATGAAAACAAACTAATAAAAACAGTAATATGAAACATAAGTATGGGAATCATATACAGTATAATTTTTTCCCTGGGTACAAAAATGCAAATTTTTAAAAGGCTATCTGTATTTCAATTGCTGTATTTGCATACTGATAAATACTGTACTTCTAGAAATGTACTGTATACTGTATACAGATGATTTTATTTGGTCAGGTCAGCTGAGGTCTTGAAGACAACCTAGAATAGGATGGTTGGGGTGTAAAGGTTGCACAAGAAACAAGTTTTTATGCTCAAAGTACATAAAATTATCTTAAACCCTTCAGCCCTGCTATATCATTTATATTTTAATCACTAAAGAAATACACCATAATCTCGAAAGGGGCTGTCACAAATTGCCTTCATGTCACCCTGACCTCAGCCATCAGGCTGTCCTTTCTCCAACTCACACCACTCATTCATCTACCTCTCCACCCCTTCCCTTCCCTCCCTTCCACCACCTCAATCACATACACTCTCTCGTTCTCCATTCTTTCCACAGTCAAACCATGTCAAAGTACTTTAATGTTTTCCTGCACATCCACATCATCACAATCCTTCCTTGCTTCCTCATTAACACTGTCTGTTTTTCTAACATAATTCGTTATTTTTACTTTCTCCAGGCAACTGGCTTCTGCAACGTCTGTTCCTTTGTTCATTTTTGAAGGCCCCAACATGCTTGCTTGTGTCAGCCTTGGTCACCTAATGGCAGCTCTCCATGCTGCTCGATCTCTGGCAGCTTCCCTATTCAGTCCCTTATCAACGAGGTCAAACTCAGTGACCTTGTCCCACATCCTTTTCGGTCTACCTCTCACAACCCTACCCCTAACATTGACACTTCCTACTTTCTGCACCCAATTATCATCCCCCATCCTCTCCACATGCCCAAATCATCTTAAGCTACCTCTCCTCATCACAACACCAACACACTCCAGTCCCATCCTATCCCTCAACTCTTTCATCGTAAACCTAGCTCCCCCAGGCCTTACACTCGGGGACGCACTGCACATCCACCTAATCATTGTCATTTCTGTATGTCTGAGCCTACAAATATCCTCTTCCTTTACTGCCCAAGTCTCACTACCATACAGCATTATACACAACACATGCTGCATACAAAGATCCCTTAACATGGAGGGAGAGCCTTCTCAATGTCAGGAAAGGTAACAGCTCTCTGAACTTCTTCAAACCACTCCTCACTCTAGCCACAAAGTTAGCTCCAGCCCCACCTCCAGCACATGTCTCCCAAATAACAAAACTTTTCCACACACTAATGAGATTCACCAGTGAGTTCAACCCTTTCACGCCTGGCAATCTCCATATGCTCTCCCAGACACACTGCACACACGAAATCAGTGTTATCTCGCAGTCTACCTCTAATACCACTACATGTATCATACGGCCACTTATCACAAATACTGCACAAGATGGAATTACTTCACACGCCCTTGTGGCAAATCGCACATGGCCACTCTCCCTCTTCTTTGACAGTACTACCACCAGCCTTAGATACCATCACTTTTGTTTTATCTGCATTTACTCTTAAGCCTTTGTGCCCCGTACCATCTCTCCACTTCCTAAATCTTTCCTCCACCTCCCTTTCATTCTCTGTAATCAACACCATATCATCAGCATACAACCTCTCCCACAGAAGTCCATTTCTGATGTCACATGAAAGGGCTTCAAGTACCGTGATAAACAACAAGGGACTCAAAACATGACCTCTGGTGCACAATAACATTCACAGAAAACTCATCACTCAAATCTCCATTCACCCATACCAGGATGCGAGCACCCACATACATGGCCATAACGACCCTGACCAGCCTCTCTGCAATCCCAAGCTTTTTCATTGCCCACTTGACCACCTCTCCAGGGACTCTGTCAAAGGCCTTCTCCAAATCAACAAAAACAAAGTAACAGTTCCCTTTTCTTTGTTATATATTTTTCCTGAAGCTGTCAAACAATGAATATGGCATCAGTGGTCCCATTGCCTGGCATAAACACAAATTGCATCTCATCAACATTCACTTCTCTAGTTATACCTCCTAGAACTCTCTCCATTATCTTCTTATGGTAATTAATTTTCAAACTTAAGTGGATAGATATGAGGTGCTATCCAAAATTTTCCGGACTGGGATTGCGACGCCTATACGGATTGTAGTGGCACGATACACCTCTAGGTGGCAGTACTAACATGCACAGAGCTAGGTGGACATGAGGATTAGTGATGTTCATTTGTCTGCTGTTGTGCACATCGTCTGGTGATTTTCGAGATGGAAATAAAACAGGAACAATGAAATGGCATCATTTTTTGTGCGACTCTTGGGAAAAATGCAACTCAGACTCTGGCAATTATTCAACAAAAGTTTGGTGAGCAGTCTCTTGGCTGGACAGCCTCATCAAGACCCAAAAAGGGCAGACAGGTGAAAAGCAAGGTTAAGACCATGCCGATTGTTTTCTTTGTGATCAGGGGGATTATGCACAAAGAATTTGTCCCAACTGGCCAAACTGCCAGCTCCAACTTCTGCTGTGATGTTTTGCAGCGACTGCGTGAAAATGTGAGAAAGCGATGCCCTGATCTTTGGCAAGACAACTGGCTGCTTCACCATGATAATGTCCTCGCTCAGAGTGCATTCAACACCCAGCATATTTTGGCTGAGAACAACATGGCTATCGTACGCCCACCCTCCTTACCTGCCGGATTTGGTCCCCTGTGACTTCTGTTCCCAAAAATGAAGATAAAACTGAAAGGGTGTTGTTTTGATACCACTGAAGACATCCAGAAGGAACAGCCAGCAGAGCTCGACACTCATCGAAAAGGACTTCCAAGGAGCATTCCAGAATGAAGGCTGTGCTGGAACTGGTGTATCAATGCACAAGGGAACTACTTCAAGGGTGATGGTAGCCAATAGGAGCTATGGTGAGTTTTCAGTTTTATATAGCCTTAGTCTGGAAAATTTTGGACAGTACTAATACATTTATAAGAGGTCTCTCTTACCGCTGACTAAAACCGTCTAAATATAAAATATAGTGACAAAGATGTCAACGTATTAAAAGAGCTTGTCAAAAGAACTGTACACTATTTGTGGTTTTTAAGTTTGTCTTGTAATTTTTATTATATTCTTGCTATCTCCTGATGATTTTACTCAGCTCAGGATAAACTTTTTGAACTGGAGGAGAGTATCCCAACTACCAAGAGGATCTCAAAAAAATCACTGGGCAGAAGCATGAAGACTACAGAACATGTCATCATGGTGAGGTAACTAACCAAATCCATCATAACACTGATCACAGCCATAACACAACATGGAGGTATGGAGGTGGTGATGCTGGTGTGGCTATAAAGGTGACGGCACAGTGGTATCACGCACACACCACAAAGCCAGCCAGGAGGCATGACGTGTGTGCTGGGCAATCCCCAGGTCCTGTCCTCCCCCCTTACTATTTTTTATCCAGCCCATACCCCACTGACCAGGCTAATGTATGGCCTGGCCTGCACTACAGGTGCAGGAAATCTTTGAAAGAAAGAAAGAAGAAGGTATCAGCTACTTCTAATTCACAACCATTCACCATCTGTGCGCTGATACCGAACAGCTGACATTGTTTACTACCACCCAAGGTCCACCTCTAGGCCTTGCTACTATCAATATTCTTTTAGTACTACGAGAACGGAAGTGGTTACCTCTCTCTCTCTCTCTCTCTGGGTCTGTCACACTCTGTTAGAATGAGTTAGTTCTCGACATCCCAGGAATTTTGAGTAAAAAAAAAAAAAAAAAGTCCAACCTCCCGAAATTGTATCAACACTTCAATAAATTATCCCTCTAAAAATAAAGTACAGGTAATTAAATAATGCTAAAGATATGCAGCTTATTAAGGCAAATTTCTAGAAACAGCCCAACTTTAACAGTAACTGAAAACTGTTGGAAAACACAATATTTTCTGTGGGATTGTGCCTTGGGCAACTCCCTGGCACCTCCCAGCCCACGCAGCCTCCCTCCCCTGCATAGTAAACAGCATGTGTGTGGCTTTCTAAATATCAAAGGTTCATCTTCTAATAGTCAAAGGTGTTTGCAGGGGGAAGGAAACGAGATGATGCATTTCATAATAATAATAATGATCTATCTATCTATCTACTGCCAGATCCCATAATCCCATAAGGGGTGGCCATTTGACTTTGATGATAATAATAATAATAATAATAATAATAATTAATAATAATAATAATAATAATGAAAGAAAAGCATTCTGTTGTCACGTGTTAATCGCTCACCAGAATATGCTGTAGGCCAAGTCCAAGATTTTGGCCATATCTTGATACCCTGAAGCTCTGATAAAAACTAGTTGCCTTTGGCAGCCACTCGGGCGACCTTGACCTTGACCCAGAGTGCCCATTTTCGAACTCGGCCAAAATTTTGGCCATATCTTGATACCCTGAAGGTTTCATGTTAATAGCTCAAGCCGTTCATGAGATATAATGATCACACACACACACACACACACACACACACACACACACACACACACACACACACACACAGGCTGGCAAAACAATGTAAAGGCGGGCGATAATAATAATACATTCAATGCTGTTTACAGGGGGAAGGAAACGAGATGACGCGTTTTATAATAAAAATAATAATAATAATAATAATCACAACTCTTATTAACTTGAAACGGAAACCTACAGCACTACGAGCTACATAGGTGAAGGCACCACCAGTGATGGGAGGTGTGATCGTCAAATTCTGAGGCCAAGACAATAAATAAAAACTGTCCCATCTCCCAAGAAGAACTCTTACTTTAAAGTGTAAGATTTGTTGTCTGTTCAGCTATATTTTCACTCGAATTATCTTCAGAAAGGATCATAAAAACACCTTAAGGGATGACAGTTTTTATTGCCAAGGTTTCGCTCTGCCGAGTTCTGTCAGAATACCTTAATACCTAAAATAGATAAATAAATAAAATGAAATAAGTTTCTTCCATCAGTATGTTAAAATAACGAAAATTATCAAGACCTGAGTACAGAGTCCCTAGTAGTTTCAATCATTTTTTCAGTTATATGATCTTAGTGATGTCCAGGAAACACGGAGAGTGACTTGCGTAGACTACTGCCGCGCTCCAATGACAGTTAGGGAGTAAAAACTCTGGGGTATTAGCCTTAACACTTACTGGAGAAAATTCTGACTAACAAAAATGACAGTGGTGGGGAAATGGTTCTGTTAAGAGCGACCCCGGACCATACGAGGGCAGGGCGTGGCTAGACACTGGTGGGTGTGGCAGAGGGAGGGAGGGGTGGTGGTGGAGGATGGAGGGCCTGAAAGTAGGGGGTGGTTGGGATGAAATGCGCGCGCACACACACACACACACACACACACACACACACACACACACACACACACAGTTTCACCGAAGGAATATAAAGTGCCATAAAGATAAAGTCACTGGCCCTGCAAGAACAAAATTAACCATTGTCATACACCTATAATAATAATAATACTAATAATAATAATAATAATAATAATAATAATAAAAGTGTGTGGGGTGTCGTGGGTGGAGGGGAGAAGAAAGGGGTGTCAGTGCTTGGGTGTGGCTGGTGGATCAGGTAAGGAAAGATGAATGGCAGATAAAGGAGTGAAATGGTGGCGGATGATTTGTGGCCAGGAATGAGAGTATCTTTTAACCCTCCACTGCCTGGACTTCTCGAGGAGTAGGCAAGGTGTAAATAAGAATGTGTGCAAAATTATGTATGCATGAGTAAAGATGTAAGAAAATGTAATCAAGGTAAAGGAGGTGTGCGTTAAAGGAATAAATGTGTGCATGAATGTGAGGAAAGATAAGTTGACTACATCTGTACCATTCTCTCTAACCCAAGGAAAACCTCTCACAGCGGTGACCTAAGGAAAGTTGTATTTAATTCCTAAAGGTAGAAAAAAAAAAATCTTAAATGTAGGGCCGAATCTGTTATAACTTCAACATAAAAATATCTTCAGTAATTGGTTTCTCTTACATGGCAACCTGTACGAGAGCACTATTTAAAGATGTTACCTCGTCGCATCGTTGGGTCTCCCGGCCCAACTACGGTACAAAAACACTACGATAGCTCTTCATTTTAAAGCCGCTACGCATTGCTTAAAGATAGTTACCTTGACGTATTGTTAGATCAACCAGCCCTAATACAATACAAAAACACGACGATGGCTGCTCCTCATTTCAAAGACGCCTCCCCTCACAAAATGGAACGTAACGAAATAACTACTTTTACGGATCGCATTTTACTTAAACACCCCCACACTGAAACAAATGGAAAGCACGACAACGGCACCAACATTTATACTTTTCTCGCAGCCACGGAAGGATCTGGATAAATTTTCTGTGCTTCACTGCAGACTTTTATATTTCAGGTAAGGATAATGCGGGCAATCAACATTAACCAAGACTGTTTTCACCCTTGGATGATTTGAACTTCCCTTTGCATAAAGAAAAAGTGCTGGCCTAAGTATAACAACATGATACGTAAATGGAAATAGTTTACTTCTTCAATCCACTGACATATTTTGCTTTATTTTTGCTCTTTTGAAGACAATTCTATTAAACTCTGATCAGACCTCTAGTAATGGCCAAGTCAATAAAGGAAGGCCTTATCTAACGCGTCCAGTTCAAAAAGTGTCCCAAGAACTTACTAAAGCCTCTGATAAGTAGGAAAATAATTACTGGGGCACTGGAGTATGGGAGTTAGAGAAGTAAAGGTGCAAAGGGTTTAAAGGAGAAGAGGGGTTAATGGAGTAAAGGAGATAAAATAGTAGAGATGTAAATGAGTTAAAGGAATTACAGGAGTAAAGGAATAAATGCGTTAAAGGAACACAGGAGTCCAGGAGTTAAATGAGTAAAGGAGTTAAAGGCGTAAAGGAGTAAAGGCATTAGAGTAAAGGCGTTAAAGGAGTACAGGAGTTAAGGAAGTAAAGGAGTTAAAGGAGTATATGGGTTAAAGAAGTAAAGGAGTTAAAGAAGTACAGGCGTTAAAGGGGTGAAGGTGTTAAAGGAGTAAAGGTGTACAAGGAGTCAAGGCGTTAAAGAAGTACAGGAGTTAAAGGATTAAAGGAGTTAAAAAAGTGAAGGCGTTAAAGGAGTGATGAAGTTGGAGGGGTAGAGGTGTTCAAGGAGTAATGATGTTAAGGAGTAAAGATGTTAAGGGAGTAAAGGAGTTAAAGGAGCTACTTCGACGTATCACCACCGCCCCTCCCCCTTTAAGTAGAGCCAGACAGTGCTTAAAGTTGCCCTGGGAGAAAGGTGGTGGTGGTGGTGGGGGTGGGGGTGCGGTGGTGGTGGTGGGGGTGGGGTAGCGGTGGTGGTGGTAGTGCGGTGGTGGTGGTGGTGGTAGTGCGGTGATGGGGTGTTTTTTGATCAGGCTGTAGTGGCTTTTAAGGAGATTCTGTGTGTGTGTGTGTGTGTGTGTGTGTGTGTGTGTGTGTGTGTGTGTGTGTGTGTGTGTGTGTACGCACGGTCTAATTGTAAGGAACAGCCATAATCAGCAATTTTACCACCTTCCATTAAGATGACGTCTTTTGTTTATATCCATCTATAAAAATTTATTAAGTTTAGGCTATTATTATTATTATAATTACTATTATAATGATAATATTATTAATATTTTAATTGGAGGGTTTGGCCTTCAATAATTTCTTCAGAAATAGGGACCTCCCCCAGGTCAAGTAAAATGCCGGGCAGTAGCAAATAACAAATAGAAATAAATTACGGCACATGATGGAAAAATCACCTTATCGAGATTATTATAACTGATTAACCCTTCACTACGGTGACTACCGCCCGACGGTTTTATTCACCACTTCTCCCCTCTGGTGTGGGCTCCTCTCATCATTGTGCACCATGAATCACCAATCCCTAGGGCCTTTTGTTGGGTCACGGGTGTGGAGGAGAAGAGATACACCCACTCAAAACACTTCAGTCTCACCTCTGACCCTCCCACATCACTGCCTTCCCTGCCTCATACAAAACGGAAGGCTTGCGTTGTTATTATTGTTGTTGTGGTGGTGGCTGCTGTTGTTAATGTTGTTATTGCTATTATTATTATTAAAAATACTACTCTTACTACTACTACCACTACCTACTACTACTACTACTACAACTACTACTACTGCTGCTGCTGCTTGCTGCCACCACCACTACAACTACTACTACTACTGCTACTACTATTAATAGCAATAGCAGTAGTCGTAGTAGTAATAGATGCATGATCAATTTTATTCTTGTCGATGCCTCCACACTTTCATCATCTGACCTTTCGTCCTGTCTCCTCATGGCTTCCCCTACCGCATACAAAATGGGAGGCTCTTATTATTGTCATTAGTACTATTGTTTTAGGGTGGCCGGTACACAGTTTATCTATTTTTTACTAAGTTGCGGCCACACCCCTGGGCAAATTGTATGCTGCGTTCTCTTGTTTTACGCACACTGTGTAATCATCATCATCATCATCAATTAAATTTTAATCACTTACGTCCTTTTTTATGAATCCTACATCATCCTATCTTCAAGTAAAAGAGAAAGTTATGACGACGACGACGACCAGCGATGGTGAAGATGATGATTTCTTCCTCTTCACCTTCATATTATTGCAACTTCATTACTGCTACCACCAAACGATTTTTGTACTGCTTAGGGGAAACCTTTAGTAGTAAAGGGCTGAACAATTTATCAAGCATGTTCCGTTTACGTGCGTCTGGTGCATAGCAGTGCTCCGTGTATGAGGTTCAGTGCCTTCATGGTGTTCCGTATGTTAAGGCGTGCCCATTCAGGAGGTGCAGCTCGTAAATTATGTCATCGGCGTTTGCCCACGATACGCCCATATGACGCCCACACAAAGCCCCCGATGTGCCCACACAACGCCCAGGATAAGCCCATTTATCGCCCACACAAAGCCTCCGATACGCCCACACAACGCTCACGATAACGCTAAACAACACCCACGATAAGCCCAAACAACGCCCACGATAAGCCCACACAACACCCACACTACCCCCCCCCCTTTCTCTCTCTCTCTCTCTCTCTCTCTATTTCAACAGAGACGGATGCAACCTTTCGGATACCCAAGCAATTGCACAAACTCTGTAAATATGTAAATAGGAGCAGGAGGAAGAATACTAACGCACATTAGAATTACATGCCATTTCCTGGAAGCATACACAACTAAATTTCGTTATATTTTCTTATTAATATGTATTTTAAATTAATGGCAATTTTTTTACTTCCATATTATTACCTCCGCCAAGGAGGTTAAGTTTTCTCCCCTCTCAGTTTGTTTGTTTGTTTGTTGATTGGTTTGTGAGCAAGATTACACAAAAACTACAGGACAGATTTCCACGAAACTTGGTTAAAGAATGGGCCTTGGCCCAGAATACACTCCATTAAATTTTGGTGCAGAGCCGGATAAACATGCGGATCCAGGAATTTCTTTTTCACTTTAACATTGTGAGGTACGGCGTTGGCGGAGGTATGCGCTCTACTGAGTGCCATTCTAGCCGTGAATGTTTTTGGCGTATCAGATAGAGCCAGGATTCCGGGGGCTTGAAAGGTGAGTGAATTGAAGCGTGGCCCATTGGATGGACCAAGCTGGGCTGTCTGCACGTTGCTATTCCTCACCCTGCCCTAGGGTGGGAAAGGAGGTCTGAACGATGATACTGTTTATGGTAAATGGTGCTCTCTTATTTCTTTCTACTAGGCTACTTACTCTCTCTCTCTCTCTCTCTCTCTCTGTTTGGCAAAATTACATGAAATCAATTTTTCCCCATCGCACACATTTGCAAGTCGCCCCTACACCTTATGAAGACAAAAAAAGACACTAATATGGACACTGCAAGTCATTAATTTTCTATTATGTCACTGTCAAGAGTTTACGATGCGTGAAAAAAGCTTATACAAGACTATCAACGCATCCGACACCTCTTCCATAATTATTCATTTTTAAAAATATATATCTGGTCTCTTCCCCTCACACTCCTTCCTTCAGCTCTTATTCTCGTCTCTCTACTTCCCCACTTCCATCATCATCACTTCATTCGCCACTTACTTTTCCCTACTGTTCCCGCCCCCCCCCCACCCTCCTCTCTCTCTCTCTCTTCCTCACCTTTTACCTCTCCTCTCCTTTCCTTCCCTCCCAATAATCTCTCCTCCCTTTTGTTACAGTACTTTTCCCCTTTCCTGTCTCCCTCCCTCTCCCTCCTCTTTCCCCCTTCCCTTCCTTCCCTCTGTATCCTTTCCCTTACCTTATTCTCAACTCCCCATTTCCTCATCCCCCTGTATATATTCCCCCCTCTCTTCTTTCCTTTCCCCACTCTCCTTCCTTCTCCCCATCTCTTCTCTCTCGTTTTTTCTCCTTCTCTCCCTCCCTCATCCTTCCCTTCCCTCACCTTCTTACTGAAACCCTCTTCTTTCTTGCCCACTCGACTCTCTCCTTCCCTCCCTCTTATAACTTCACTTTTCCTCTTCTTTCCTCTCCTTATCATTCCTCTCATGCTATTTATACAGGTTTCTTATTTCCTTTTCATTCCTTCACCTTTTATCAGTCATTTCCTCTCTCCTTACCAATCTTTCCTTCCCTCTGGATTTCTCCTTTCCTCCCTCTTTACCTTTCCTTCCCTCCTGCTTTGTCCTTCACCGTTTCTCTCTCCATTCCCTATCTCTTCTTCCTTTCCCCCCCAACCCTTTCCTCGTTTCAGACCTCACCTCTTCCCGGCCCTTCTTTCCTCCTCTCTTCGCCTTTCCTCTCACCCACTTCTCTCTCTCTCCGCCCACAACCCTCTCTTTCAGTTCCCTTCCGTCAAAA
>NC_137031.1:40207750-40340250 GCF_032717465.1 Coenobita brevimanus
CAAAACGTAAACTACATACACATTCTACTCATGCAAACCTTACATACACTCCCCGCTTCTCTCTCTCTCTCTCTCTCTCTCTCTCTCTCTCTCTCTCTCTCTCTCTCTCTCTCGAACATATCATTCAAGCACTTACACTCCACTACTCAATACAACACCCGCATTCCACTAAGCCTCTCACATCCACATCCTTCCCCACATCTTCACACATCACTCTCATCCATTTAATACCATCCACACACGAACCACAATACGCCCACACTATCATCATCGTCATCATCATCATCATCACCACCCCAACATTATCTAGATCCACTCTCACACCCACACCAATCCACCCACCCACAACCCGCCCACATCCACACCAATCACATTCACATTCACTCAGCTCTCACACCAAGCTTACTCACTCACCCACAACCATATCCAAGTCTATCCACTCTCAGACCTACATCCATTATTGCCCACTTCCATATTCACTCACCTTCACATCCACATCCTTGCACTCTCATTCCAATTCTCACATCCACCCACCATCCACCCACACCCACTCAACCACCCACATCCACTTAAGAGACTCCTAATGTCAGACTAAAGTGGAGTAAGAAAACTCTTCTTCACGTCTCTCTATATTTTAATAATTCCTTCTCATTCTCTCCACTTAAGAGGATGAGAGAGAGAGAGAGAGAGAGAGAAGAGGGAAAGTAGACATACAAGACAGAAAATGAAGCAGACGGAAACGAGAGGTCATGGGGTGAAAAGAGAGGTTGAGGAAAAGGCCGTGATAGTCATTTGGGTCAAGGTGATTGTGCGAGGTCAACCGCCCTACCTGACACCACGCACTCGGGCATACACGACCAAGCACAAACAGGGGGTCAGAGCACAAAAACACTCCACTCCCTCCCCCCCACACATACACACGCACATCGCTTTCACGAACATATAAGCATAAACACGGAGACAAGTTCGCGTATACACACACACACACACACACACACACACACACACACACACACACACACACAGAAGCAAAAGCATTAATTAACGACCAAGGGCAGATCCACACACACATGGAATCATTATCGTATGTGCACTCATTAGCATGTAAGGGTACGAACACATTAACACAGGTACACAAAACAGCATACAAATATCCACAAATCAACATACACGGTACATATATACGTAAAAGCACATGTATAAATCTGCATGCACATACATACACAACTACCCTCCCCCCGCACATCCACGGTAGAATAAAACATGAAAGTATGTGCATATACCAAAATAAACATACATACACACAACCAAACACCAATACATAGGGTACACACACACACACACACACACACACACACACACACACACACACACACACACACACACACACACAAAAGCAAACACAGCAGCATAATCACACATCAACACAAACAGCAAAACAAACACACACATCAGCATTTATTATCAACACAGAGGCAAGCACCAGGGTATTTCCACACAGGAAGAGCGCATGAACAACAATTACCATTAAAAAAAACACACACACACACTTGCACGCATGTATGATTAACCATTACTTGGACACACAACAAAACATACAAGCACAGCAAGAATAAAGACAAAGCACAAGGAGACAAACACGGCAGCAAGTTAACAAAAGCAAACAAAAGCCAAGGTGACAAACAAACACAGAAGGACGACCACACTCAAGGAGAGCACACGCAGTTCTCAGGCAACGTATACACACTCAAAACAAACCCTCGCAAATACACCCAAGCAGACGCACGCAAACACACTTAAGTATTTCCACACACACACACACACACACACACACACACACACACACACACACACACACACACACACACAAGAAGACACAAGAAAAAGGAAATAAGGGTGATAAAGGAGGAGAGAAGAGACGTAGAAGAGACGCAGAAGAGAGGAGAGACGCAGAAAAGAGAAGAAAGGAAACAAGAAGATAAGCGCAGAGATGAGAAAGTGCAACAAATACAATTAAAACAAGGATAATGAGGGAAAAACATCTGCTTGCTTATCGAGAGTCATAATTAACATTGCCAACCCATCACTACCTATCAACCTCGTCCTAGATTATTAACAACACAGCGTCTACCTTCTGGTCTGCTTTCTCGTTAGTTACTGCACGCTTCAGGTAGAGTGGCGTGAAGTGAGGTGACTTGGTAGGTAACGTGTAAAAAGGATGACAAACAGCAACGTGTGTGTGTGTGTGTGTGTGTGTGTGTGTGTGTGTGTGTGTGTGTGTGTGTGTGTGTGTGTGTGTGTGTGTGTGTGTGTGTGTGTGTGAGAGAGAGAGAGAGAGAGAGAGAGAGAGAGAGAGAGAGAGAGAGAGAGAGAGAGTGCAGGAGGAAGTATAAACATAAGCAGAGGGAACTGGCCAGAAGAGGAAATAAAGACAATGGGGCAGAGCTCAAAGACTTTAAAATGGAGACAAAGACCGTCCAGACGAACTAAAACGGAGGAGGAGGAGGAGGAGGAAAGAATGGGGGTGAGGAGGAGGAGGAGGAGGAGGAGGAAAGAATGGGGGTGAGGAGGAGGAGGAGGAGGAGGAGGAGGAAAGAATGGGTGTCAGGAGGATAGAATAAGGAGTATGAGGAGGGAAGAAAACATATTGACGGAAAAGATTAATGTAGAACGAGGAACAGAAAAAAAAAAAGAGTAAAAAGGAGTACCAAGAGAAGGAGGGAGAGACCGGAGGAGGGAATGAAGGAAATGAGGAGGAAGGATTGAAGAAACTGAGAAAGGAAGGAAGAAGGTAAAGGAGATGAAGAACAACAACGAGGCTAAAACTTCTCAAGATCTACACAGCCTCATCCACACGGTCACAATTTCCCAACTCACGCCCTCCTCCCCACCGACAGCCTCTCTCTCATACCCCTTACCCCTCTCCTCCCCTTACATTCCCCCCTCACATCTCCCCTTCCCCTCCAAGGACATCACTCCCCTTCCCCCTCCATTTTCCCCCAGTTATATGACTAATTATCTGACTATTTGTACATCTGTCTGTAAATCGACTTTTCCTTTCTCTTCTCTTTATGGTATCTGTTTCAAAGTATATTTCATCCCTTAAACTCTCCATCTATCCATCCATCCATCACAACCCATCTTTTTATCTTAACCTTTCATCTACGTGTCTATCCATCTACTACCTGACGCAGCACACTCTGCGAAATGGTCTTGATAACATCTGGTCTTTGTCCCCACAACATATGGTCTTTCTGTCACCATTTACTATAATAGCTCTTCCATCTCCCACAACATGCCACACTCCCTCATGTACTTCCTCACCTTATCTCTCCATTCCCACAATTCGCCACACTCCTCTCATACTTCAGCCTTAACTCTCAAAACATACCATACACCCTCACACACTTCCTCATTCTGCCCCTCCACTTCCACCACACACCTTACTCCCTCACACACTCGCTCACCCTATCCTTCCACTCCCAGCACACACCACACTCCCTCACCTTACCCTGACACTTTATCTTTGCTCTACTTCTCTCTCTAACCATCATCATCTCATTCACTCTCCAACCAGACTAAATTCTCGCACAGTTACATTATCCAACCTTTCTGGTGCTTCCTTAACTTTCACTACGATCACGTTTTTCCGATTATTCTTGATATCTCCGGACGATTTTATTCACCTTGGAAGAGACTGAATGCGAGGGGTTTGATATTGCTAAATCCCTTTCACTACCTGATACCTGTACTCAGCTGAATAAAATCGTCTGGATATAAAGGAAAAATAAATGACATCAAAGTGAAGGGGCTAACCTACTTTTGGTTGCATCCTCTCCTTAGTTAACATCACTTACCCTTAATCATCTTGCCCTTATCAATTCAAGGACTGTCATACAAGACTGCTTTCTCCTAGTTTATCTCTATTTGAAAACACTGCTATTAATACTGGAGAAAAAAAAAACTCAGAACCATGAGTTTTACGACTAACCATTTCGAACGATGCTAAATCTAATACTAAAGCAGGTATTTCTACAATTTCACTCGAGGAATCCTACTGCGTGGTTTCGCAAAGCAGCAGATACTAAGGTTCTGTGCAAAAGTTCAACTCTCACTAGGATTATAAATAAAAATGAGTGCAGTTCATGAAAGACAAGAATTATTTGCAGCGGAACGAACTAGCCAAGGCTCCTAATGACGACGGCGACGACGACGACGATGATGGTAATTATTCCTAGTGGCATTTAGTCACTTCTTCAACAGTGTACTACAATCCCCATAATAATCTTTCCATACACTATCCACCCTTTTATTCAATCCACCTTCTTCCTTATTTAACCCTACCTCTTCCCTTTACCCCAGGCATCCCTACCCTACCCTACCCTACCCTATCTCATTCTAGAATTTCTCAAGACCTCCCTATTATTGTGTCCACTTCTTTATCTGTGTCTGCCCCTACCTGTCCTCCTAACTCAGTCCCACCACCACTAACGATCCACCCCAGTGACACCAACACACTGACGTATTACACCACTTACACCCACTACACCACTTACACCCACTACAACACCTACACCCACATTTACGCCTACAGACACACGCCACCGAAACCTGCTACATCATTTACCATTCCTCACATCAACCTCCCATTTACACCTACGTCTCATTTACACTTCAACTTACACCTAACTTCATTTACACCTCCTCTTCCACTTCCCACTTCCACTTTCACCTACCCTTACTTACACTTACCATCACTTACACATTTTTCTACCACACACTACCATACCAGTTAGAACTACTACTACCACACCACTTACTTTCATCCACCACCCACAACATATCTTCTTTTTACTGCTGCCACCTACAATAATATAGTTCCCGTTAACCTTATCTGCTTATTCCAACCCTTTTCCCCCTCTGTAACCTGTCTGCTCATTTCATTCCTTTCCATTAACCACTAAGGTCATTCCATCCATTCCCCGTTAACCTTCACTGCATTCTTTGACCAGCCAGCTGTGTTTTCCACCCCTTCCGCATTAACCCTCCCTTGCTTTTTATCTAACCACCTTACCACATTAAAGTCATCTTATTCCATTATTTCTGCATTCCCGAAACATTCCTCAGTTCCATCACGCCAAGTTTCTAGGATGTTCCCCATTGATACCCTCACCATTTACCTGCACAAACTCCCTGGCGTTGAAGAACCACCCTCAATTCTAATCATGTCCATTATTTGTAAACTTCCTGCCTACCAAACAGGTCCCAAAGTCCTCCTGCACACACACACACACACACACACACACACACACACACACACACACACACACACACACACACAAAGCCTTACCCATTACCTAGCTTCAACTCCCAGCCTCCCACCACCCCCTCAACGACTCTCTCACCTTAACGACCAGCAGGTAATAAAGTCAGTCCATAAGACAAAGGATGATGGGACGGGGCATTAGGCAGGCTGAATTCGCTTCCTGGATGGGCAAGGTCACACGAAACTACTCTCAACAAGACGACTCCTGACTGGCTTACGAGGACATTTGCATAGTCTGGCGGCGCGGACAGCCTCAACAAGATAAGTATATACAGTGAGGCATGTGTAAATGCGATATATCCTAAGAAATAAAAAAAAATGCATTATGTCCAAAGGAGTAATAAATAAATAAATAAATAAATAAACAACTAGAAAATGAAGATGAGGCTCACGTTTTCCTGTGCTTGACCAAAATAAAGGGGCATATAAATCACTGTTGATAAAAATGATGTATTATTTTTATTTTTATTCAAAGTTTCGACATAAGTAAACCTGAAACTGGCTCATGTCATAAAACGAATATCAAGTGCCATAAAATACTCATCCTTTTCAGACTATTATTATTATTATTATTATCATCATTATCATTATTATTATTATTATTGTTATTAATGCAAAAAAATTATGAGCCTACGCACGACTTTTCAGACAGAAAAGGTTAATATAAGCAACATTACAAGAGAAATTATAAGCAAGGGTGTGTAATAAACAGAAGCAACACATAAACACCTTCTGGAGGTAAACACACCTACAGGGGATGTGATGTCTTATTTTCACCGATTTATTTTGCACGTAACATCTTACTATATAATAATACACTATTAATGGAAAATATGCCGATAAGGAGAGAATGTTAAGGTGTAAATAAAAGGTAACAGCTAATAATGTTACCCTTTCGGAGGCTCAGGAGGGCCCAAGGGTAAGCTACGCAGTTCAGACCATTACCGCAGAAGGAAGCCACTCTCCGCCCTTGGCAGCGTTGCAATGATCGAAAATCCTCCAGCCACCTATTGGATTCGAACCAAGGCACGTGAGTACACATTATCTTTAAGATACAAAAAATATCAAGCGAAAAGGTGCTATGAAGGATGAATTTTTACTTGCCTTGAAAATTTGTTTACTGAGGAGAGAAAGTAGTTTCTGGACGACCTGAAACCTTTTTAGATATGAAGTGGATCCAAGTAGGGCCGAAAATGTTATGGACTATCTCCCCAATTTACAACTATTCCAAATGTAGGCACAGTTCCTCCATTCGAATGATTCACGGTGCAACGATACACGATACGCTGGTGCAAAGTGTCTCTGGCCACAACAATACGGTTCAGAGCATGTGCATAACCTGACGGCTCACGAGACAGCGGGGCCGGGGGTTATTTATTATCTTCTGCCCGCCAAGGCCGCACCTGCGCTATTACCAGCACTACCCTTGCCATCACTCTTCAAGCCTCTCCTATCCTCTTATCTACCACCTGCACATTACCAGAACTACTCTCGCCACCAATCTTCCTCTCCTATCCTCTCACCCACCACCTCAACAGTATTACCAGCACTATCCTCATTACTCTTACGGCCTCTCCTATCCTCTCACCCACCACCTCAACAGTATTACCAGCACTACCCTCGCCATCACTCTTACGGCCTCTCCTCTCCCCCCACCCACGTAAACACGCCTGGGAAAATAGTAAAGGAGAGATTCTGAATGACAAAATAATAGAACACCGAGCCACGAAGCAAAATCTAAAAACAAGAGTAAATATAAAGAAATGAAAAAAACAAAAACAAATATATATGCGAGATGACTGAAAAAAAAAAAAGTTAAATCCCCAATAACCCCTAAAAACCCTAACCCCAAAAAACACTAACTAGAAAAAAATATAAAATGGGAAAAGATTATTAGATCATCAATTACAGACAGGCATCGGCAAAAAATAATTAAGCAACAAGACAGCGCACACACACACACACACACACACACACACAAAAAAAAAAAAAAAAAAAAGGAAGGATACGAGAGCACTCAACCACGAAGCAAAACCTAAAATAACACAATATGGCGGACAAACATTATTACAATTAAGGACGCATTATAAAAGAAAATACCTCCACAATCACCCCGAGACAACAGATAGAGTAACAAGTCAGCAATCCCGACAATCACACGGCCATTGCAACACACCTAACCCCTAATCCAAGCCGGGAACATGCCCAAGCCACTCAGGAACAGGCTACTTGGCATGTACAGGTAACAAAAAAGGTAATTCCCGCGGTGTTTTTACATTCTTGAAATCCTGGAAGTTGGGCTTTGAAATGCTTGGGGTAAATGCACAAACTTTCGATAACTTCTGTCGTAAAAATAATGTGATTTTGTAAGGAGAATAGTGAAAGGAGAGAAAAGTGCAGCCTGTCAATCTTCAATCGCCACCTATCCTTAAAAAAAAAAAATAAATAAATAAAAAGGAGGTGCCAGATTCTCATTCTCTCTCTCTCTCTCTCAACCTTTAATCTGTATGATATAACCTTCGCCCATAAAGGTGTATAATATTATATTTTGTCATTACGGTAAAACAACACCGCATCAACCTCAAATTCGAAAAACAACGAATACCCAGACGGCAATTCATTTAGCAAAATAATCGAAAGTACGATATTTCCAGTTTTTGTCGAGTACGTAGAGACAGGACACACTATCAGCCGAAGAAGACTAAACGAACGCTTGCAACCTACAATCCTCTTTTATGTGGCTCTAATCAAATAAAGCGAGATTACAACTTCCTAACACTCCTGAATATTACTCGTTATTTTAGCAAGATCTCATCAGGTTTCGATATACTGTAGTTTCTAGATGTTGAAAAAAAAAAAAATCTATTGAAGCCAACTGTACAATCATGAAGGGTACTCATAAAACACACACAAGGCCACCGGACCCAGTACCAGATATCTCTAGCCCAGTATCATTTCCCCCAGCCCAGTTCCCGCCCAGTTTATGTCCCGGTATGAGTGAGGCAGGACGGGTGGAGGTGCGGCATGCAAGCAAGGTCACTCTCGGTTCCGTCTACTGAACTCCCAGAAGACAAACACCGCCGAACATGTACACCAAACACAGCAAACAAAAATACAGCTGCGATTTCCTTGAACAAGCACGTTAACCAAACCCTGAAGAAGAACTGGTTGATGCACTATTATTATCAGAGGGTATCCAGGCCACATATAATATAATTCAGTGCAAACTCGGAGACAGTTCAAAATCAGAAAATTTACAAAAACAAAAGCAAAAGCGTAAAATAAAAATAAAAGTGCAATTGGTGTTAGATACACAAAAAGTATTCGCACTTACAAAATCCCCCTCTCACCCACACACACACAGCTGCCTGTTTTGCAATGGCAGAGTTTAGCTACACCTTAAACAGGCAAACAGGACGAAATGGCGACCACCACCAAACCTCCCACAACCTGTCTGTCATGCTAAAGTCAGTAACAGGGAAATAACAGGCCCTCAGCACTCAAGTATTTTTCCTTTGGCTGTAAACTTCAACACCTATTTATTCATCTTTTATATTCTCACTACATATGTAGCCTATCAATTCGGCCTAGTCTTTCCTCCCGGCTACATTTTAAATTCTACATTTTTATTTGTATATTTCTCATTTTCATTTCATTCTGAGGCGGTGACTCAGTTGGTAGAGAGGTGGCCTGCAGTCCTACAGGACCCAGGTTCAAATCCTCGCTTGGGCAGGAAACCGTTTAAGGATTTGAATTTCATAAAATCAGACTTGACTGATCTTCCAGAAGACCCGCCGACTTGCCGTAGGAATACCTCCGCTAATACCAATACACCAGTCCTGTACGAGACAGCCCTAGCATGTATTCAATATAAACGGTGAGTGTTAGCGCCGAAGAAGTAACATGTAAAGATGTATGGTATGTAGGAGGACTACTGGGCCTTGGGAGCAGGCTGTGAAACCTATGCCCAGAGTCGGGGACACACACACACACACACACACACACACACACACACACACACACACACACACACACACACACACACAAAACTTGTCTTCACTTTGTGACGAAATCCTCTTAGTTCTTCCAAAAACCTCAAATCGTGCTTTTTTTTTTTGTTTTTTAACCCAATTTAAACTCATCTTTGTAAAACTGAGGGCCTGAGCCTGACAGGCCGACCTGACTTTGCAGAAAAAAATATCAATTCTTTTCAAAACTCTGATGCCTCGAATTTCATTCAGTTACGTTTTATCAAGCCTGTACAGCACACTAACCGAACTTTACTTTGATGTACCGACTTGCATCTGCACCAAGAACTCCTTTACATCAATTTACTACTATTTATCATTTTGTGTGTATTTGAAGACCCGGACTTGACTTTAATGTGCCGACTTGCGTTAGTGCCGAAAATTCCCTACCAACCACCTACGCACCAGGTGTCGTAAATTTTCCCTCGCCGAAATATATCACGCGCCGAACACGTCACAACATTAGCATAGAGGCGGAGTTGTTTATGGCCAGTGTGACTCCCTATTATTTTTTTTTTTTCTTTTGTATTTAACTCTTAAGGGCGATCTTTCATATATTTTTTGTTAGTCTCTAATAATTTAATGCAGTTCAGGAAAGACCTAAGGTTCTTGCGTAGATTTTGTCATGGGGTTGAAAATAGGCTACTGAAAATATCGTAATGAAGGGGTTAAGTGTGTCTCATGGTAGCTCTCTCTCTCTCTCTCTCTCTCTCTCTCTCTCTCTCTCTCTCTCTCTCTCTCCTTTAACTTTATTCCCACGCCTACTCCCACCTCCATACCCAGTAAATCACCCACAGACAATTTCGCATGCATGCATTCTCTCCTCTTTTCTTACTTTCACACACAATCTTTCATCTATTCCAACTATTACACACTTTCTTTCCATTACACACACACACACACACACACACACACACAAACACGCACAATCGCCCAGCACCACCGGTATGGCGAAAAAACGTTCTCGTACATGTGTGTGACTGGAAATGTTTGTGTATTTGTTCAACCACAGGGTCGGGTTACCAAGGATGTCTGTCTGTCTTCCAACTCCACCCCGACTCCCTCACTAGGTCGCGCCCACTTACCTACTACAATATATACTGCCGTGTCTACTCTGTCACACCTACTCGCATACCTGATCATATTTAGTTATACCTAGTGTCACATCTGATGTCATGCCTTCTGATGTACCTAAACCCATGTCTGGATTTCAGTGTCGTCAACTGGTCACACGAATGAACTATAGGCTACCCGTACACTGAATTCTACTTCTATACTGAACACAGCTGCAATAAGTGATTTTTCCCATTATCTACACACACACACACACACACACACACACACACACAGGATTATAACAGGAAGTGTTAAACACCCACTTTACCTTCTTTGCTGCACTTAATAGCTGTCACACAAAATACTGCCACACCTATGCTACTTCACACTTCTACCACCAGCTAATTCCAGATGTAAATATAGTTGCTACAAATTTTCATGTCACAACTATGCTATGTCTAAGATCTATACATACTTGTCACCCTAACTCTGTTACACATACTTTTATGACACAATTACGTTACTTTGGTTACCTATAGGGGATTTGTTGCATTTCCTTACGCATGACATACGTTATTTTTATCTTCCTACGCCACTCCTACGCATACGTCACTCCCCAGGAGGCCGATCCTGCACCAAGCCACACCCCCACAACGTCACAACCCAATAAGCCTCCTCCAACCTCCACCTACATGACGTCACAGCCCAGAGTAGGTAATTATCGTTTTTGTCTTCTTATCCCAAGACGAACTAACTAGCTGAAAATATACCTTTCGAACTAGAGAGGTTCAGTATTGCCTTCATTTAACCACTCACTACTAGGGTACAAATCTTATTTGAATATAGTAGTCCAGTAGCAGCAAAAATAAAACATGTCGTCGTACTGAAAAGCATGCCACATAAACGTCTCGCTCTCGTTCCGGTAAGTCACAGCTAAATTCAAACAAAGCTCAAAGCCACAACTAAGTCCCGCCCAACTGCATCACACTCCACCAAACTTTAAACCCCGCCACACTCCACCACAACCCCGCCCAATGGCACCTAAACTCCGCCCAACTCCACTACAACCCAGCCCAACTCATCAGTTCCCAGCCCACTCTCAATAACCCACACCTTTATAAATAGTCCCAGCACCCACACAACAACCCTCTAAACCACGCCCTTCAGCCCGCATTATTAGCATCACCCACGCCCACGCACCATCCTAAGGCACACCCACATCACCCAACATCACTCACGCCCAAACACAACCCACAGACTATGCCTCTGTTTGGCCAAGACCCTTCTCTAAACAGGCCACAGTTTGTATAATCTCACGGTCCAACCAATATTATTCTCTCTTGTTAATATATATATTTTTTTTTGGCATACATATTTATTTTTGTCCACCACCTCTTCCGTTTGTTCTTCCTTTTCTTCGCCTTCAACTAAACTCTTCTTCCTCCTTCCCATCCATCTACTCTTTGTCCCTTTCATTATCATCATTTTCACTACCATCATCCACTTACTCCTTCACATCATCATCATCATCATCTCAATCTTATTTACCACGATCATACATGGGGTGGGCAGGACACTCAAAACAAAATGGAAAACACCAAAGTAGGAAAACTATCCTTAGACTTCCCATTGTAAAGTAATAGCCACACCTCCATTCCCCGAGTCTTCATATATTCGACTTATTTTTATACTTGAAGTAAAACAGCCTTTTGGCTGCTACGACCTTCCTTCAGCTGAGAAGTGTGATTGGCGTTGACAAGAATAAAACAACTAAAGGCAACCAAATACGTAAAAAGAATAAGCGAAAAAAAATTATAAATGTAAGTTCGTACCCTTCTTTCTGGTACTCCTCCCTCTATCTTTATCTCTCCTAACTTCTCCATCCCTACTCATTCCTCTCAACTTTACCCCTCCTTTTCCTTCGTCCCTAGTTTATCATCTCTCTCTTCTCAACTATCCTCTCCTTATTTCCCAATACTACTCTCCTTCCTCTACTCACGTTATCTTTATTCTGTCCCTTTTTCTCCAACTCTTCCCTATGTTATCTGCTGCCTTCCCTATCCCCTTCTCCTCATCCTTATCATCTCTTTTTCATTTCTCTTTACCATCCATCTCCTTTCCTCTTTACTCTCTTCATACTCTCCTCTCCATTCTCTCCCCAGCCCATATTCTCTCCTCTCCCCCTTTCTTTCCATTCCTTCCTCGCCTCTCTACCCCTCTTTCCTCTCTTCCCTTCTGTTCTTTTCGTTATTCTCTTCTGTTCTCCTCTTTCCCCATTCCCTACTCTATCGTTATCCTCTCCTTTCCACTCCTCTCCCTCCTCCAACTCTTCTCTCCTCTCTGCCACCCCTCCCCCTCCCCCGCCATCTCCATACCGGTATCTGTTTATGAGGTTTAGTCGTGTTGCTGTCCACCCACACACACAGTTCTCCTCCACCACAACTACACTCTCCACCACAACCTCAACTGTCACCCCAAAACTTCCTCCACCACAACTATACTCTCCACCACTACCTAAACCACAACAATACTATCTCCACCACTACCTAAACCACAACAATACTATCTCCACCACTGCCTCCACCACAACTACACTCCACCACTGCCTCCACCACAACTACACTCCAACCTCAACTGTCACCCCAAAACTTCCTCCACCACAACAATACTATCTCCACCACTGCCTCCACCACAACTACACTCCACCACTGCCTCCACCACAACTACACTCCACCACTGCCTCCACCACAACTACACTCCACCACTGCCTCCACCACAACTACACTCCACCACTACCCCAACCACAACCACACTCTCCACCATAACTACTACACTCCTCACCATCAGAACTACAACTACGCTCCACCATACTGCTCCACTCTCCACCGCTACCACAATTACACATCACGAAAACAACTACACTCTCCCCCACAATGTTACTCCACTCTACACCTCCACAACTACAGCTACTCTCTCCATCACAGCATTACTCCCTCTCCAGCACCACCACGCCCACATTCACCTCATCTAGTCTCCACCACCACCATCACTACTACAAACTCCACCACTGCACTCGTCCACCCTCTCTCCCACCAACTCCAACACGTTCTCCACCATAACTTTTCCACTCTCCAACATAACTTCTTCCCTCTCCACCTTAATTGTTTCATTCTCCGCGTAGTTCTCGGTCCATTTCTTCTCCTCCTCCCATCCACGAAGCCGGTAAAGATCCTTTGTTTTTTCTGAATATCCTCTTACCTCTCCCCGTCCACAGCACTCTCGGCGTACCTCTCCTCCTCCTCCTCCTCCTACGTCAATCTACTTTCAATTTGTTACTTAATTCCATATGATCGTAAGACCAAAACTATAGAAAGTAACACAGAAAACAAAAGAACAGATGGAGTAGAGAAAACATGGGAAAAAAAAAAAAAAGTGAACCGAAGAGACAAGAGAAAAAATAAGAAAAAATGACACGCGAAGAATAAGAGGACAATGATTAAGTGAATAAAATTGAGTGTGTCTTGGGGTCGCTTTTATAGGCTATCTCTACCCTTCCATGCATACCACCTTCAGTGCTGCAACTGTCACCTCTTGCAGTCCAACTACCCATAAAAGAAAAGGGAGGAGAGGAGAGGAGGACAGAACAAACACAGGAAAATAGGACAGCATGATAATATTTGGATAACTGACGAAGGACGAAATGAACAGAGGATGTAAATATGTGAAGGAGAAACGTGAGACGAAGAGATGTAAGAGGAAGCCTTATCAATAATCTCCATCCTTCCAAGCACATCCATCTCCATGCAGCATCTGTCACAACTAACAAACCAACTACTCATAAAGGAAAAACAAACAAGAGAAAAGAAGGAACGGGAGAGGAGAGACGAAAACACGGTAGAAAAGAGCAATAAAAGATAGGATAGGAACAGAGTAAAAAAAAAAAAAAAATGAGGAAGAGGAAGGGGAGGAGGAGGAGAAATAAAATAGAATTCGCTTATTACAAGAGAATGCTAGTCACCTCCAGCCATCCAAGCCCACCATCTCAATGCAACATCTCTCAAGTTCCTATAACAAATTAAGCGGACAGCGGAGGAGAAATAGGAAGGAGAAAAAGAGAAGAAGAGAGAAGACAAATGAGAAACAGCCTAGAGCAGAGCAGAGAAGACCAAAATCAGACTTAATATATATATATATATATATATATATATATATATATATATATATATATAAGAGAAGGGAAACGAGACAAGAAAGGGAAGGGGAAGGGTACGGTAAGAGGACACCTACATAGGTCACCTTTATCCCTCCACGCCCATCCAACTCCCTCCAGCATCTACTAACAATACAGCTACTCCAACCATCAACCACTAAGTAAGGAGTTTACGAGCTTTCACTTTCATCCCGTCTAAATGTCAGTGTCAAGGTGGATAAAATGGCCGACTCTACCAACATTTATTGCCCCTACGCGTGACTCTGGCACAAAGTATTTGTGGGTGAATTATACTTACTGCGACTTATTTGTGGTGGGTGTATGTGTGTGATACACAACTGTATATGCGGGTGTGAGTGTAGGAGTGCGTGTGCATTAATGCGTAGGATTATGTGTGTGATTATGTGGCTGTACACATTTGTAGGGGTACGTGGGTATGTGAATGATCCGACCACGTCCCAATTCATGTTTATCTTATACATGACTCGGGCCGAAGTACTTTCTGGTAATCTCTAAACAATGCAATTGTGTATGTGAGGATTTCAGTAAGAGTGCTGGTACAGTAGTGGTAACATACACCTCTCATCAATATGGACGGTGGGCGTTTGTGTGTGAATGTGTCGTGTGTACCATGCCCGTTTAATCCAACAAGGGCGAGGGACTACTCTGAGATGAATAAAATCGCCGGATGTTGGTCATAGTAAAATCCTAAGAGTCGTCGCTGTTTTCCAGGGGGTTGGTTGAGACAGTTATACAGCCTTCCCGTACCATGACATCATCTGTATTCTATTTTTTCTACTTTGACAAAAGAAAAAAAAAAAAGTTAGGTCAGAAGGTATCGCCATTAATCACATTTGTAACATTTTTTTTTTTCCATTCTCGCTACCGCCAGTCGATTCCATTCAGCTTAGAAGAGTCCACTGATGATGAAAGGGTTAAGTAGTATTTACTATAAGTGGCTTAATAAATATCGGAAACGAGATCTCCAACCCCCCCCCCTCTCTCTCTCAATGCAGCGTGGATAGAGCAATACACACGAGGAGTAGCGTATAAGTAGGAACAGCCAAACCACAGTCTCATCTAACCTAATGTAAACTAAGTGAGATGATGGTAGACTGGACTGAGACGAATGGCAAATTAAGACACAACCCTGAATTAACTCCTTATTTAGCTCACTCTTGGCAAACAATCTTTTTATTTTTATTTTATTTTTCCAATCCTCTCCTTACTGTCTCGCTTTTTCTCCAGCATAACTTCATTGATATTATTCCCTCTTTTTCTATCTTGCAATTTCTCTTCTGTTTCGGATTCTCGTTTTTATCTTCCACTTTTCCGCCTTTTATTTACTGTCTCGCCTTTTCTCTGACTTATCTTCATTAAAATCTTTATTTTTTTTTATATCTCATAACTTTATTGTCACACTTTCTCCAACCTCTCTTCATTAGCTCATTTTTTCATTAACTGACATATCTTCTTTTTCTTCGTATTGTTTCATCATCTTTCCATTTCCACCTTCAACAATTCTTGGTCTCTATTATCTTTCACTTATCTTCCGTATTTACTACTCTAATGCGCTCACCGTCCCATCCTAAATACTCCACCCCCCTCTCTCATCTGTTCTCCTTCCTTTCCTGTACCCACTAACCCTTCTTGTCCATGGCCCTACCCTACTCTGCCCCTTCCCTCCCCATACCCTTACTCTTAACCGTCCCTCTCCTATCCCTTCCCTCCCTCCCTCTCACCTTTCCTACCTCCCATAACCTCTTTTTCTTAACCCTCCTTCCCCTCCTCTGCCCAAAACCCTACCTCTTCCCTATCCCTTCCTCTACCCTCACACCTTCCTCTCTATTCCTACTGCCCATAATATCTTCTCTGGCCTATTATTATCCCCCTCTACCCTGCTCTTCTCCCTCCCTCCCTCTCTACCTCCCATACCTTCTTTTATTTCCCTTAACCTACCCCCTGCTTCCATACCTCCTCCCTGTTGGTCTCTCCCTCCCTCTCGCAACCCAGCTTCTCTCCCTCCCTTCCTCCCGTAATCTCCTCTCCCCTACTCTGCCTCCCTACCTCCTTCCTGTTGGTCTCTCTCCCCTAGCCAGCTGTGTCCACAGTCTGTGCCTTAATCCTGTAACACGACCGACTACAACCGACTCGACCATTATTAGCTCACTGCCCTCCACTCTCCTCACCTCCCTCAATCCCTCTCCCCATTACTTCTCTTTCCATGTTCACCTCGCCTAATCCACTCCCCTTCCCTGCTCACCTCACCTCCCCTTCTCCTTTTCTCCCCTCCCCTTCCCTACTAACCTACCTCCCATTCTCCTTTTTCCTTCCCCTCCCAACTCCCTCTTCATCACTTCCGTCCATTCCTTCGCCCCATTTGACCCCTTCCCTTCTCATCCCCCCCCCCCCAACTCTCTTCCTCTTCTCCTTCCCTTCTCATCTCCCCCCCCCCCAACTCTCTTCCACTTCTCATCTAAGCTCACACTCCTTCCTTTGTCCTGTCATACCTTTCACCCCATCCCCTCCAACCCCTGTTCATTCACTCACCCTCATTTCTCAATTCCCCCTCCCCTCCCCATATCACCTACTCCCTTACCCCTTTTCTAACCAACCACATCTTGCTCATCCTCCTCTCCACTTGCTTCACTTCCCCTCCACGCCTCTCTCATCATCTTTCCTCTCCTCCCTCCAACCTCTCCTCTAACATGCTTAACTCCTCCACTCTCATCATTTCTCCTTGACTTCCCCCAGCCCTTCCCCCCTCACCCACTTCTCTGCTCACCTCCCTCCACCACCTGTCCTCAACGACATTCTTGCCGCCTACCCCCACTAATTTACTCTTAACTAGTCAAGGTTACTCGAGCCTGACCTTATCCTTTGTACACCTTGAGATCACCATCATCATTATCATCATCAGCACCATCACCATTATCATTATCACCATCACCATCATTATCACCACTGCCATCAACACCACTGCCATCAACACCACTGCCATCAACACCATCACCATCACCACCACCATCATCATCATCATCATCACTACCATAATCATCATATTCACAGTTTTCTACATGGCACTGGTCGCATTTTCATATTCTATTCCCATTTTCTTATTCTCTAATTTCCCTGGCCAAAAGTGTTTCTCTTCTTCCTAAATATTTTTCCCACATGCCATTTCATATTTCTATATATACTCCCTCCTTTCACATTTTTTTTCTCTTTTACTCAGCCACATTCTCTCACCATTTTGCGTTCTGACATTTCTGACAAGTTCCTTTCGCCCTCGTTGCATTATTTCCAGTTCACTATTTCCTCTCACTCTGTCCATTCGCACTTTTATTCTCTCTTTCCTAGTCTCTAGACTCTCCTTCCTCACATCAACAAAACTAAGAGTGTATGTACAATATTAACAGACCTGTTCAAAATCTCTCAATCGGGTCTCCATGAGAGAGAGAGAGAGAGAGAGAGAGAGAAATGGAAAGGACTCTTGCACGCCAGCTCTCTCGTTCTATATTTTCTTTTTTTCCTCGGCACAGTGACTAGCTTAATCTAGTGTTCTGTTCCCGCTGTGTCTTCCCTTTACATCCCTTTCAACTCGCGCCATAATCCCTCTAATGTCTCCCGATTCGTCTCTTCACCTTTTGTCACCGTTTCAAATCCTCCCTCCCCAGTTTCACACGTTTCATCCTAAGCTGTCTGGTTTTATCCCATCCTGTCACATCACTCGCTAAACGATATTTCCCCGTGGCGCTGGACGCTGGACCTCGTAAGTTCAGTGTCCATCACGCACTGTCCTGGTTTCATCGTTCTCTCTCTTACAAACTTCGCACACCCTTAACAACTCTTTTACCATCCACAACCCTATCAACTCTACACTCCCCCACTCCCGAACCGACTCCCTCCCACTCCCAACTCTTCCCTCCACACCCCTACTAACTCCCCAAACTCCCTCCACCCACAACAAGCGATGGACTGCAAAACTCATCAGTGGAGGCCTCTCGCTTCACTAGGGAAGTTAGCACGGCGGGGAAATGGACTTACTAGACTGAAAATATGGTAGTTGGTGGTGAAATATGGTGTTAGGTGTTGAAATACAGTAATATAAGCGTGTTTTAGTCTATCCACCTATGCAGAGATCTGTGACGGTGCTGGTAAGTTGGGTAAGGTCTGAACTCAACCTATTGAAATTAATGAATAGAGAAAATCCGAACATAAAGTTGCTGACGGCACTATTCTGTATATGAGAGAGAGAGAGAGAGAGAGAGAGAGAGAGAGAGAGGTAAGAATACACTCTCACATCATCACTCACCATCTAACTATAAATACCTGTGACACACACACACACACACACACACCATCCAACAACCACCCGTCCTCATGTCACACCACCTCACCACGCGCCAATATACTCGTACTGCTGTTGCACATGCATACTTGCGTGTATGCATCACACACACACACACACACACACACACACACACACACACACACACACACACACACAATCAGCTTATGCATACACACAGAAGCATCTACACAAATATCCATACAGCACACATCCCACGCTACCAGCACCACACACACACACACACACACACACACAATCAGCATATGCATACACACACAAGCTCTACACAGTTCTACATACAGCATACATCCCACGCTACAAGCACACACACACACACACACACACACACACACACACACACACACACACACAAACACACACACACACACACACAAACACACACACACACAAAATCTACATACAATACCTTACAAACACAAACGTAGACCCAAACACACCTTCCCAAACATATGGTGAATAAATAATACTGTTCGTAACTCGTACCAAATTCTTTTCCAAACCATTAAAAAAAATCTTCTGTGGTTGCCAGGAATAAATCTGAAGTGTAGCCAACAATGTCAGCGTAAAGAATGATGGGGAGGGGGGTTAGGTAGAAAAAACTAAATTCTTCCAACTCTCACTACGATAACGTGTCTTTATTTATTATTATGATCTGATGCAGTTTAGGGGAGGTCTATTGCCCTAAAGGAGCTCCCGTTCTAAAAGCTTCATCTTAAGGGGATATAACAGAAGGAATAAAATCGTCAGGAGGTAGAGCAAGACTGAAATAAATACGTCATTGGATTGAACAGGCTAACTTCTTCAGTACAATTAATTTTAATCTTAATATTACCGTCAAACGATTTTGTTCGGCTGCATCGTTGTGACATGACTCATACTTTACCACGCCGTGCCTTTCCTACGATACATGTCATCAGGTGGTAGGAATAATAATAATAATAATAAAAGCGCAATCCGAGTGAACTGGCACATTTTCCTTATTCTGTGGATATGACAAGGAGGGAGAAAAAAGAAGAGAGAGAGAGAGAGAGAGAGAGAGAGAGAGAGAGAGAGAGAGAGAGAGAGAGAGAGAGAGAGAGAGCAGTGCTGGTCGATGAAGAAAGAAAGGAAAGACGACAGAAGAGTGCGCGGATGTAATGGGTGAGGCAAGGAGCGAGAGAGCTGGAAAAGAGATAGAAAACTGAGAACAAAATGGAGAAAAGCGAAGAGAGTGGAGCAAAATATGAGAGAGAGAGAGAGAGAGAGTGGAGTGGGTGTGTGTGGAGGCAGATATGCATCGTAACACTTGCACTACACCTGTCATTATCCACATGTGTTCTCCACGTGTACACACACACACACACACACACACACACACACACACACACACACACAATCGGCTATTTTACACGTGAAATGATGAAAATAACCACCCCTTTCCTTACCATCGCGTATTTTAACCATTCAACCTTGTTCAGTAATAAAAAAATAAAAAAATGCCACTAGGAAGCAAGAAATATTAAAAGTGGATGAATGATACCCTAAGAACTCTGAACGGGGAAAAATATATATGACTGCTCAGGTATTCTTGTACATAGTGTAAAAAAAAACTAACCACCTATAAATATAACAAACTACTTCTCATGGGCAGCTAGTACGTGAACGCTAAATTAAGACTTTAAAGTGTACGGAAAAATATACTCGGGTATTTATTTGTGATGTAATATGCACTAAATCACGAGGGCTATCATGAAATACATACAAAAATACAAATACATAAAAAAGAAAATAAATAAAAGGTACAGAAATATAAATGAATAAACAAATCACAGTAAGATCTCCAATACAAGACTACAAATTAACACTGCATCCAGAAACAGGGCGACAAAGACAGCAAATCATGGAGCTACATGTATTACCGACCCGACTGGCGTAGGTGACTAGGAAGTGAAATGTCCCCTGGCAAAGCTACGTACTGACGACCCAAGTACCTCGCATCAGGATATGAATGTACTGATCTGTGCACTAATACATATCAGGTGTACATGGAATATCGACTGGCACTCAGATGACTATGCCAGTAATGTAATAAGCGTGTGGTAGTACATGCACTATTAAACGACAAAAGCTGTACACGTTCTCTTAAAAGTACTCAGGAGTGTAGATGTAATATCTACTAGTAATAAGGGGCGCACTACTGACCAACCGGTATCAAGAGGTGTAGACGTAAAATATACACAGTAACGGGTGTACAGGTATACAAGTATATGCGATAAACAGGTAAGGGGTGTTCATGAAATATCAGCTTCCAGCAATAATCGTACAAGTAATGTGAACTGGTACTTACTTTGAGTTGAGTTCCCTGAGCTTGGTTTCGATCTTCTTGGCCACCCTTGCGTTGGAGGCTGAGGAGAGCAGCGCCTCGGCCGAGTCGTTGATCTGAACCACGGACGCCTGTGTGGGCAAGAAAAAGACCACGGGGTTAAGGTGGTGGGGCTTACCAAGAGACAGTGACAGGTGAGGAAAGAATAGAACAGAGAAGAAACAAGGAAACATTAAGTAACAAGGAAACATTAAGTGACAGTTGAAGAAAGAGTAGAACAGAAAAGAAATGTGGAAAAGGTGAACAGTATCTATAGATATACCTATCTATCCCTATCTATATAAATACGGCATATAATATACTATACAAATGATATAAAGTGAAAAACAGCTGTCACCTCATCTCCGTATTAGATTTCACATATAATCATTTCATTATTCACGAAAAATTAATTTTTAATAATAATAATAATAATAGGCCTAAACGGTAAAAAGCAATAGCTCAATATGAACCGCGTCACCAGCCACAAAAACCCCCTTCCGTCACGGTGGCACTCTTGACACCGCCTTCCAAGCCTGCCGTTCATTATGCTACTGTTAATGAGTGGGTCGCCTTCGTCCCTGGCAGCTCTCCCTATCACAGGTTCTGGCTTGCAACTCAGTGACGCAAGCTTGGCAACCACCGCCAAAGAGTTCCTCTGATCTATATTAATATCGAGAGTAAGAATATCAACATGGATGATTATATTACCCAAAATAGTAAAAAAAAAAAAAAAACACTAATTTCTCTCTCTATATATATCTATAGCACGAAGCGTCGAAGAAGATACTGTCAGCAAGTATTATTACATTACCTTTGTGAAGCCAAGAAATACTTTGTCACCTTTATTACTGAATGTATGACCAAATACGATAACTTATTTGACATTGGTAAAAAAAATAATCTTAAAAGTATCGAGAGCCAGAATATGGCCACGGATGATAAATTTTCTCAAAACATCAAAATCAAAACACAACAGCACCTGACTGACGATAATAACTGTACAGTATATGCCTTAATCAGCCCTGAATAATTTACAGGTATAAATACGTTATGAATAAATAGCAGCCACATTTAACCTGCATATTTCCTTAAAAACTACAGATAATGGCCTATTAGTATTCCAAAATTTATCCGGTATTACTCATAAAACCTGGCACTGCTGTACAACGGGTCATCAAATACTTTAACTAATTTACCGGCGATGATCTGTACTTTACTACAATAAATAATACACAAGAGACAGCAACAACACTTTTAACACACCTCACTTGGACACAAATAAAACCCAATTCTCTGAGGGAATAAAAAGAAATTTTCTACACCAGCTTCCAACCTTTTTAATGGTACTTTTTATGTCCTCTGAGATATTACCTTACACCCAGTACCCCAACGTGGCAGTCCCCTTATCACTTGATCCTTCCCATAACGCCCTTTCACACCTAAGCGTCCAGATAAGGGGGACGCGATAAGATAAATGAGATGAATGGCACTAGTAAAGGTTTTATCTAGGAGGGCTAACTCTCATGAGGCGGAATTGCTATTAAAAATCCTTTAACCGCGGGATAAACTTTCCGGAATGTGGCGTTTCAAGATTTTTTTTTGTTTTTTTTTGTCAGATTGTTCAGTTTTTCAGTCATCTTTTTCATAAGGGTGAAGCGTAGTGTACATAGGAATAAAATTACAGTTGGACTGCATCGACCCACAGAATAGAGCACTGGCCCTACACCTCTGGAAGTGCTATCATGTAAAGGGTGGAATTCATGCTGTGTACGTGGCAGGAAATGACTGTTGTAGAAGTACAGCAATGAATGTGCAGGTCTAAATTAAAGATATGAAAAGGTGAGATTGTGGATATTTCTGTGGGCCAACAATAAGGAAACATACAAATAATAAACAGACATTAAGAATAAATACATTTATTTTAGGTAATTCGAGGCAAGGTGGGGGCAAGGGGCTATGGAAGAGAAACTCTGACGCTGGAGGGAGAGCTGTGTCAAGGTGCGGGGATGGGAATGGGGTAAGGCTACCACACAAAATACAAAGGAAAGTGGCACAGCAACCCTGAAGGCTGCTTACTTAAATGAGAAAACACGAAGGGTTAAACCTACTTCGATAGTAGTGGACTATTTCCTATATAAAATGGGGGAAACGGTCACTAAAAGAATTATAAAATATATATCGAGCATTATTGCACTAGGCTATATAGTTTAATCACGAATAAACAGTTTGGCGTCAGACAAGATTCGACTACCATTCACTGATGTTAGTTTAAATAATGAAAAGGGGGGGGGGTCAGGAGAAGTAATCCACCTTGTGAGGCGGGGCTGTGAGGCGGTGTGAAATAATACAACAATGTCTTTCTCGGTCCGATGGTAGGGTTGGAATGCAACGAGGTAATAATATGAACGAGATATGAAATAATTCGAGGTAAAGAGATGGTGAGGTGCAGTAATAATATGTAGAGACGTAAAAATGATAGCAATGTCAACTGACCTGGTGAGACATGATGTCGGCGTGAAGTTGGCGGTGTTCCCTCAGCTGTTCGTCCAGGCGGTCCCGGTTCAGAGACGCCGGCTTGTTCGCGTTCCTGGAGAGAGAGAAAAATCCGGATTCAGTCAAGAACGTCCGAGAACGACGTACGGTACTCCAGTACAGTAAGTCCTCGTCATAAGCCAATCTTGTTACACATTAATTTTTCCTCTAGTAAGACCACAGTAACTTTCATGAAAGTCCCCATTAAATTTCCATAGCTCCCAGTAGGGCTAATTTGACGGTTTGCTCTAATTTAAAGTATCGGCAACAATTTTATAACGAGGGCCACCTGTAATCTGAAACTAAATTAAAACCCTGAAGACTACCTATTCTAATACTATGGGGACGACGTGGAGGTGAAATGGAAGGGATGAGTGAAAGCTGTGGTGTGGCTATATATGGCAACCTCTTGGTGATATGGCAAAAGGCCTATCAAATCATTAATACACTCAAAATTTCTAATGATATGAGATCTAGCAAACAAATCCACATTTCAGATTTCACACCGATTGCTGGTGACCGTCCGACTCTCTGTCTGCCTGTCTCTCTCTCTCTCTCTCTCTCTCTCTCACACACACACACACACACACACACACACACACACACACACACACACACCTCCCGCGACACACGATATCAGCACATTTTGTTAGCACGCCAGGGGAGTCGATAAAATGGCAGGGTCAGGCAGACGAGGTGGCAAGCTCGTAGGGAAGAGAAAATGGAGGGAAGAAGGAAAAACAAAAGGGAAAAAACGGGATGGATATAACAGAAGAAAAATAAGGGGGTATAAACAGGTGACGGGAAAACGGGAGGAAAGAGAAACAAGATAGAATAGAGCAGAGATATAAACAAAGGAAGAAGTTAAAACAGAAAGGGTATGAAGCGGTAGGTGGTAAGAAAAACGAGAGAAGAGAAATGAAGAAGAGGGGAAACAAGTGAGAGAGATGTAAATAAGGGGGAAGAAAGAAGCAGGAGAGAAAGGACTAGTATATATTAAAGTAAAACCCGTCGGGAAGTGTTATTTACATTAACTCCGAGTTCACTGCCACTGGAGGAGTATGAGTTTAACCTATACCTCTGACATAAAAGAAAGACAGCACAATATAACATTTAAATGGCATAATGAGAGAGAGAGAGAGAGAGAGAGAGAGAGAGAGAGAGAGAGAGAGAGAGAGAGGAGGAGGAGGTTGGTTTAGGGTAAGATAGCAAACAGCAATTCCTTTTATAATTACTTTCCCAAGTGGGCTGCACAGAATACTCAGTAGTAACACTTATGTATATAGGCTATAAAAAAAAAAAAAAAAAAAAAAAAAAAAAAAAAAGACAGGTAGAAGTACAGGGTTACCTAAAGATTATTAGTTAAGTGTATCTGATTCTTGGCGTTAAAAAAATAGAGAAGACTTATCACTAATATATTATAATGTAGGTTGAGTAATCTGGTAGAAAAACCTTTAATGTAATGTTCTTACACCTTCCTTCAGCATCCTACGTCATCATCAGCAAAAGCCTAAATAAACTGCATCATCATCATCTCCACCCTTCCTTACCTTCACCCTCTCCCACGCTTTCACCGTCTACCTTCCTCATCCTTTCCTATCTTCTTTAATCTAACTCCACCCTTAACCTTAATCTTTCCCCTCACCTTCAACTTCATCCTGTCTTTAAGCCCATCTCTCTCTCTCTCTCTCTCTCTCTCATTATTTCATTTTTCTCGCACTATTTTTTTTTTTTCCATTTTTCATATACAATATTTACCCCGCACTCATTATTTCTCGCCTTCCCTCTTCCTCATTTACACCCACACACCCCTACCAACTCCCCTCACTCCCTCACTGTCATGAACATTCAACTTCCTCCTACCCTCACTCTTTCCCCTCTTTCCTTACTCTAATCCCATTCATGTTTTTTTCCTTCGAACCTAATTTCACCCTCTCCCCTCACTTCCTCGTTTCCTTACCCTCGCTAAATAATTCCGACTTTCTTGACCTTTCGAAATCAAACCCTCCAATTTCTTTCCACCTTTACCCTTTCTCCATATTCCCTCACCCTCTTCCCCTCTTCTCTCATTTCCATCCATACCATTCCTTATCGATGCCAACCTCTCCCCTCTCTCGAGCCCTTCATTTTCTTTTTTTAAATCAAATTTAACCTTTCCCCTTACTCCTTCACCCTCTCCTTTCACTTTCCTCATATCAACCTTCCCTCCTTATTTCCATCTTCTCTCCCTCTCGCTCACTCCTCCCTTCTCTCAACTGCTTCAACTTCTTCCTACCCTTACCATTTTCCCTGACTCCCTCACCCTCTCCTCTCATTTCCTCCCATCCTAACTTCCAATCTCTCCTCTCCCTCTTCCTCATCCCTTCCCTCTCGAAACCTGCAATTTCTACCTAACCTTACCACTCTCCCCTCACTCCCAATCCCAACACCTTCCACTTCCTCCCCTCTCGCAAGACACCCATCCTCTCCCCTCAGTGGCTTAATACAGGAAGGGGAAGGCATCTTATTACCATCTCTGCCTCCTAAACGTGCACCACGAAAGCAAAACCACAGTCTGAGCCAAGAGTCCTGTAATTCTGGGCCTGAGATACGCGATTTTAAGCACTACTTACCCTGGCGTAAAGGCTGAAATGTGGTTGGGTAATTGGGGCATGGTATAGTAGTTTATATTCAGAGCTATTATGAAAAAAGATGGGTGTTTCTTCCTTGTCGCGCGCGCGCGCGCACACACACACACACACACAGACACACACACACACACACACACACACACACACACACGCACACACACACACACACACACACACACACACACACACACTGAAAAAAATCCTCCACAATGCTAGACAATTACCACCACCCACCCACCCACATCCACACCCACACCCACACACTCGCGCGCGCCCGCAAATACAACCACTAAACCAACAAAAGCACCAATAAAACCAAACTTGGTCTCCCCCAAATAAATAAACCACACAAATTATCGCTGCACAGCACTATCACCACAAATGACTCAAAAGCAATATAACAACAGCGACAATTAAATCAAAACAGTAAAACAAAAACAATCTCGAAACTAAAACAACTATCAAGGAACAAAAATAAACAGCAACAAACGACAGCGTCAACACAAGCTATCGCACAAAATCATTTACAAAACACACACACACACACACACACACACACACACACACACACACACACACAATAACTAGCACCCAACCACGCCCCTCCCTCCCCGCACGCACACAGTACCGGTACATGCGAAAACACCCTTGCAGAATAAAACTCAAAACTACTGCCTAAACATATTTCGGAGACCACACAAACTACAAACACACACACACACACACACACACACACACACACACACACACACACACACACACAGTCAGCCACCTTATCCCGTCTAATAATAAATAATAAAAATAACTAAGATAAAACCACACCACGATTAAACATTGCTTTCTTCACCCCGGCTAGTAACAGAGAGCAAACTCGAACTCAAATTCATACCAATATAACTCAAGATCATGAAAATGAAATAAACTAATTCAAAACAATACGAGTTACATCCGCCTACCTTCCCCCAAAATAAATCAATCAAATCTCTGAAAAAATGAACGCCAATATATAAACAAAACTGAAAACTACTTTACATACCCCATATACCACGGATAAAAATATAAAAGAATATAAATGAACCAATAAACGAATAAGCATAATACCAAAAACAACTCAAGTCTCCCGCCTAATCCAGCAACTGCTAAACACACTTGTCTTTTGCCCACAGAGAGGTCGAGACAAGCGGCCAATCTGCTAATCTCAAACCTTCTCCAGAGCCCAAGATCAACACGAGCCAAGAATGATGGGATTGGTTTTAAACGAGGCGGGAATTTATTGCTCTGGTTTACTGGCATTTTCTTTTGTTTTATTTGTATTCTTTTCAACATTTTTTTTTTTTTTACGTGGATATGATAGACATGCGCTGATTGGAGGAAAATACAATAAAAACAAGTGCTTGGGCATAAAACATTAAATTAAACACACACACACACACACACACACACACACACACACAAACTATACTGGCTATCGTACATGCAAAACACACGTGTCACAACAATTCTCCCTCTCTCTCTCTCTCTCTCTCTCTCTCATCACTTAATACTTTCGCAAACTCCTCAAACCATTTCTCTTCCGCAAACTCCTCAGACGCTCTCTCTCTCTCTCTCTCATTCTTTCGTAAACTCCTTGAATCATTTCTCTTCCGTAAACTCCCCAGACTCTCTCTCTCTCTTACCTAGCAGCTTATCTGTCACCACGGCGGGCTGACAACAAGGAGAGTGAACCCATCTTGCTACGATAACCCATATCTTTCTATCTCTTCTTGATGCATGTTAGACTTGCTTTGTTTTAGGTACTACAATCACGCATCTGTTGTTCCTTTGTTACGCTGCTATTTGACAATTGCTTGCTTCTGCTATGTGCTTCCCTCTACTATGTTTCCTTTGCAATCGTACGTCTGTTATCCTTTTGTTACGATACTGTTTGGCATTGGTTACTGTTATTGCACTACTGTTTTACCTCTTTCTTTTGCGATATCTATTTGTATTTTCTTAACCGAGTTAGTTTTATTTACACACAACACCGCGACTACTTTAATTTTTCCATTAGTTGCTGGTATGCTGTTTTCAGCGAATTCTGTAATTCCACAATAACTTCTTTGCTTGTTTTTGCTATTTCGTTTGCATTCTTTTATAGATTATGTTCACAACACCGAGTTATATATATTTTTCATGCCACGTTAATCTGCATCTCTTATGTCACTACTGTTTTACTTTGTCCTTATTTTTTGTAACTTTTTCTTATCCCATTCTCTAGCAACTTTAATATTCACAATCCTTCATAATTTTCCATCCGTTATTGCGGTACTGTTTACCATCTGTTTTCGTTTTTTTCTGAATTTGTTTTTTCCCGTTCTTGCGCTATCAAACTTCTGTGCATTTTTCTTCCCACACGTTTTGCACTTATTTCAAGGCACGGTAACTTTATTCATAGACCCGTTACTCTTATTTTGCGTATTTTTTCCAGTAGTTCATGGTCCCGTTACTGTATCCCATATTATTTCATCTGTTATTTCGTTACTGTTTTAAATAATTTTCTTCGCCGTCCTATTATTTTTTGTTCCGCTCTTTCGCTATACACATTACCAGTTACTTTCATTACTCTCTCCAACAACTTAAGGCTATTGCTTTGTTGCCTTTTATTTATCACTATATCCGTATTTCTCGATCTACTGCTTTTCTCTGTGAGCATAGCCTACTCAACATTCCCCTCCATCTGGCATAATACTGTACTTTTCTGTCCTCTCTCAACTGTCGTTTTTATTATTTGATAATTGTGTTTCTAATATTTGTATATTTTCTTTCCAGTCTGCTTTCCCCTATTTACCAGTATTTGCCGTTTCCCTATGCACTTGCACTTACGGTCTCACTAGAGTATATCCTTCAAGCTTTTGTCTCCTTAACTAATATCTCTCGTTTCTTGATCAACGCTTATTCCTTACTTCATTGCCATTCAGTTCTTCACCACCAGCTGGATAAACATATGTTAGTTCCTGTCGCTTTTTTGTTGTGTTGTTTTTATGTTGTCTCTTGTTCCCCCACACACCTGACTGTCCCTTTCGCTCCCTGTAATCACGTATCAGCTATTTTTCTATAATCTTCGTAATCGTGCTTCTATTCTGATTAATTATATTCAAGATCTTGGCTCTAAGAATCCGATATGACTGTGCCACTGTAATCTTGCCTGTTTCCCCTTTTGTTATCCTGCTACCCCCGTTCTATAATCGCACCTCTTGTTCCTGATGTGTCTATAACCACGCCTTGCCGTTCCTGTGTTCCTTCCCTGTTCTGTAATAATGACTCGGCTCTATCAGTTTTATCGCGCACCAGCTTCTTTTATTACCGTAACTCAGTTGTTCTTCAACAGGGCTACTTATACCTCTGCTTTTACTAACTTTGTGTGTGTCTGTTATCCTTCTATAAGCTAAACGTGCCTTGTTAAGCCTCAATATCTGCCTCCGCCGACCGTTCATACAATTTCTCTCTTGCAAAAACACGCATCTATCCACTTAGGACGGGGGGGTGTTAGTGCCCAAGCAGTGACGATGAAAGTGTGAGACATGCAGGTGAGCTGGTGGGCCTCAGGGAACGCCCTATCATGCATATACCCAAGTGACGTGGGTGGTAATAGTCTACAAACTTTCGGCTACCACCATCACCCTCATGCCTCGTAGGGAGCCATTTTGGTGACAGAGGGAAGCCTTACTGATCACGGTGGGAGGGTGATTGGGATGGAGTTAGAATATGGGTGACGTGGGAGAAAGAAGAGCGGTAAGGAATAAAGGGAAGGTGGATGGATATAGGAGAAAGGGTGAGAGAGGGGAGAGGGTTAGAGAGGAAGGCGAGAAGGATGAGAAGGGAGAAAAGGAAAATGAATGGACAAATTCAGGGGGACGGAACGGGAACGGTGAGATAAAGTAGTGAACGGAAGGGATAAAATGGGAGATTAAGGAGAAAGGAAATTATAATGGCAAAAGGGGAAGTCAAACGTATGGGTTGAGAGGGAAAATTTATTAGGGAGGTGAATGGAGACGATGAGAAAGAGAGAAATCAGAGAGGGTGAGTGGGGATGGTAAGGCAGAGAGAGAAGGGCAGCAACAAACACAGGCACTGAGGCAAGCAAGCAGGCCCCCAGTGACAGTGTACAGACGCTCCCCTGGGCCCTCAACACAAGCACTGTACAAGCACGGTATCACCACCCCCATGCACTGTTCCAATATTTCTCGCCTCCGCTTGTCTTCAGTAGCATTAATATCAAAATTATGCTGAACATCGATCTCCTTAAGTCTAAGAGCTTATTTTTTTCTAATATATCTTCTTACATGTCTGTAATTATCAAGATGTCGTTCAGCTTGTATTTTTCCCTTCTTATACCCATAGCCTATGTCTGTGAAGCTACAATTACTTTCGCCTGTGTCTTTAATAGTTTCATTAATAGCTTTCAAAATGTCTCCAAAATCTTTTATTCTTCTTACATATCTTCAATAACTTTACATACGGTACGGTACCTGTGAAGCTGTCATTGTTGTTTTTAACTGTCTTCAGTAACTTTGATATCCAACTACCTCTGAATTTTTCTTTTTTGCTTGTATGCCTTCAGTAACAAAATCAATTCTTTTCTTCTTAATGCCACCAGCAACCTGAATGTCAAACTGTTTCTGGATCTGGAACGCAAGTTTTTTCTCGTTCTGTCACCGACAACTTAAAGATCACGCTTTTCTCAGTTTACGATAATGTTTTTATTTTTTCCCCTCAAATTTGTATTAATACGTCTTCCAGCAAAGTATTTTTTTTTCCTGTTTTGTTGACATCAGTATTGAAAACACCAAGACAAAATTCTGCTTCGGTATGTGTCTGATGTCTTTTAATGTCAGTCGCTAACATATCAATATTCTTTCCTCCTACTGTAGATAGCATTTGTATCTGTTTTATATTATAAGCACAAGACGATATTCTTCTTTACATTGCCTTTTATGGGTTTTAATACCTTCTATTTTAAGACAAAACTCGTAAATACTTTATTACTGAATGTATAATATCCGCCTTATATGCCGATGATTAACGCTCCTGTCTGTCCCTGATGGATGTAATATTCTTTCCAAATATACGAAATTCCTATCTAGTCACACCACAACGCAAAATATTCCTCTTACAATGTTCTTCCTGTTTTAATATTCCTCTTATAACAATACAAGGCAATAATCCTCCTTAGTTTCTACAACCACAGTACAAGGCAATGTTGTTCTTCAGTCTGTTCTTGCTGGCTCTTGCACCAGTCTTTAAAAACGCAAGACAATATACCTTCTTACTTTGTCTTGCTGCCTCCACTATAAGTCTCACTAAACTAGATATCACACAATGTAGGAACAAGCTGTAGCGGACGACTCATGAAATGCCCGTCACTGCATCTCTCTGGCTGCAATCGTGGAAAGTGAAAGTGAGCAGAGTTAGAGTAGCGCGTGGATGACCTCGCCTGGGCAATTCTGGCGTCACCAATCTGCGACCTGACACAAAATGTTTTTCCTTTACTGCGACGGGTGAAGAAATTTCCATATGCGTACCGGTATGTAAATCAGCTTTCTTCTTTCGTCACGTGCAAACGGATGTCTAGGAATTTACAAACCACTTTTGAGACTCATTCTGCTAAAGAAAAACGAATGTGTACCAGATATATAGTGTATATTAATTTTTTGTGACGTAAAAATGAAAAATGACCGCTTCTTTCAGTAAAAGCAAAAACTAAAGGAGTAACTACTAGTGTAAAAAAGTTATCAAGAAATGTGCAGAAATACAGGCAATACATTTCTGCTATTACTATGACGTGCAAACTTACAGATGTGTAGGTAAACAGCTCTTAATATACACAAATATAACAGTACTGCTACCGGCAAGAAAAATCCGCTTTTTCCCGACAAGAGCAGATATTAAAATGGCACCAGTACTCAAAACAAAAACAACTTCAGCTGACGTGTACAGATATGTAAAATACGTTTGTAAACATCGTAGAGAAGAATGAAGATATCCGTACACCTACAATTCTTCTAAGCAACAAAGTAAGAAATGTACAGTACAATCTAACACTTTCTTTGTGCGATAGGCGCAAAAAATAGCAAACAGAAAATAGCAACGATGGCTAAATTCAACATACTCATTTGCAATCCGGGTGCAATAAAGAACTGCAGTTAAGCCAAGACGGTAGGTCGCGAGAAAGTTTGTTTGGTTTTGTGTCGCGTGAAGGTTTATTTGTGTGTGTGTGTGTGTGTGTGTGTGTGTGTGTGTGTGTGTGTGTGTGTGTGTGTGTGTGTGTGTGTGTGTGTGTGTGTGTGTGTGTGTGTGTGTGTGTGTGTGTGTGTGTGTGTGTGTGTGTGTGTGTGTGTGTGTGTGTGTGTGTGTGTGTGTGTGTGTGTGTGTGTGTGTGTGTGTGTGTGTGTGTGCATTCTATTTATCTGAGGGAAGGGTGGCAGAAGGCAGTTCTGGATGAACTCTTGGAATATGAAGTTAGAATATCGATGGCTGGGTGAACTTTGCAATTAAGCGAAACCGTGTCATCGCACAGCTTAATTTCCCACGACCACCTGATGCCAACGCGAACCCTTGAGTACGTGCGGCAAGAAAGGTAGATCAGTAGGGAGCGGGGAGTAAGCATGGAGGACAAGTCGGTGGGGAGGGGGAGGAGGGGCAGGTCAAGGTGGGACAGAGCAGGACAGAGCAAAACAGAAAAGCTGAAACAAGGCGGTGTTGGGCACCAGTGAAGAAAAGGATAGAGCAAGGTTTGTAAGGCCTAAGTAGAATGAGAAAGAGCAAGGTAGGGCAGGGCAGGGCAGGGCAAGGCAAGGCACGGAAAGGAAAGGCAGGGCAGGGCAGGGCAGGGCAGGGCAGGGCAGGGCAAGGCAAGGCACGGAAAGGAAAGGCAGGGCAGGGCGGGGAAGGGCAGGGTAGGTCCGTCATAGAAGACAGTTGATGTCAAAATACAGCTGGACCGGACACAGGCAGATATATCCCAAAAAGGAGAGGGAAGGCAAGGTAGAAAAAGGACAAGTCTGGCAGAATAGGGCAGGGCAGGGCAGGGCGGAGTAGGACAAGGCAAGGCACAACAGGGTAGGCCAAAGTCAAGAAGCGCAGGGCAGTTTAAAGTAGGACTGAGTAGAGCAAGGTAGGACACCCCTAACAAGACAAAGAAAGGCCAGGTATAGTTAGGCGTGATAGGTTTGGGCAAGGCAGGTTAAGTCAAAGCAGTTCAGCGCACGGCAGGACAGGTCAGATCAAAGTAGGAGAGGAAGGTCGAACGCAGGGCAGGGAGGGGCGGGGCTGGGTATGCCATGTGTGAACCTGTGTGTGTCTTTAAGTGCCAACACCTCTGATGGCTATGGGTGTCGTCTTAAACGGTGCCGTGTGTGTGTGTGTGTGTGTGTGTGTGTGTGTGTGTGTGTGTGTGTGTGTGTGTGTGTGTGTGTGTGTGTGTGTGTGTGTGTGTGTGTGTGTGTGTGTGTGTGTGTGTGTGTGTGTGTGTGTGTGTGTGTGTGTGTGTGTGTGTGTGTGTGTGTGTGTGTGTGTGTGTGTGTGTGTGTGTGTGTGTGTGTGTGTGTGTGTGTGTGTGTGTGTGTGTGTGTGTGTGTGTGTGTGTGTGTGTGTGTGTGTGTGTGTGTGTGTGTGTGTGTGTGTGTGTGTGTGTGTGTGTGTGTGTGTGTGTGTGTGTGTGTGTGTGTGTGTGTGTGTGTGTGTGTGTGTGTGTGTGTGTGTGTGTGTGTGTGTGTGTGTGTGTGTGTGTGTGTGTGTGTGTGTGTGTGTGTGTGTGTGTGTGTGTGTGTGTGTGTGTGTGTGTGTGTGTGTGTGTGTGTGTGTGTGTGTGTGTGTGTGTGTGTGTGTGTGTGTGTGTGTGTGTGTGTGTGTGTGTGTGTGTGTGTGTGTGTCACGTGCTGAAGGTTGGCACCCTCACCGCCTGGCACTCCATCCACCAGTGAACAGGCAACACCGTCCTGATACACACTCATTATCCCGGGACACTGAATGCCTCACTGACAAAGTTTATCTCAGATTCTTATAACGTTGAGACTGTGAAAGGATGTGTGTGTGTGTGTGTGTGTGTGTGTGTGTGTGTGTGTGTGTGTGTGTGTGTGTGTAAAAGTCACATCAAACAAGGTTCTTCCCTTGTCTTTAATCTCTTAAACGTCGACAATTAAATGCATGTGACACTTCCCTTAAAGGCTGTAAAATCCTAAACATTGCTCTAAAAACTGATTATTAACATCAACTGTCAAAGAAGTGCTATAATTAACTTAATAATGAGCATTTTACTGTATTCATGAATATTTTTTTTCAATAACGCTTTCATAAACTTAAAATATTTCACAATACGGCGAAATGACAAATATTCGTATAATGAAGTTCATGCGTTGCCTACCCGAGTAAAACTGTAAACCGAATTGTATTCAAAATAAATAATTTGAAAAATATCACAGTAATTACTGACGCTTTCACTTCTTGCATTTCCTCCCGGCATTTATATTAACTGTAATGATTAATAATAAGGCTGAATATAATTATTTAGGTCGCCTTCTAAATATGGACGCAATAAGATCTGGTCAAGCTTAGACATCAACTTCTGAAATTAGGTCATGTTTCTAATTAGCAGTTATCAATACTGTGTAACATACCAATTTGAACAATATCCAAACCAAGTTGCACACGCATCGGTATTTTAATAACATGAATAATTCTGGTCAATCTTCACAATATAATGCTACACTTCACATAAGCTGTCAAGTGATGCAAAACTGACTGCTGGTGTCGCCTGTTAACCAAATGGCTTCACATGTCATAAAAACACCCATAGCCATACCACCTCAGCAGAACTGAATGTGATATCTCTGACACAGGGTATCTAAACAGGGTATTCAAAGCCCAAGTGGTGACGCTGAAGGCTGTTGGGGGCGAGTCTTGTGTGCGGTAGGCGGAGTACTGGATATCGGGAACGGGCCGATCGGGAAAAAAAAATCGCCACTTTTAATTTAATTTCATACTATTCTCGTATAGTGACAAAGTATATCAAAGTTCAAAGCCGGATGCTGCATTACCAGTCGTTGCATCCTCGACATCAGATTATTAAAAACGTTTCTTTTTATCTCCAGCCTGACGCCACATCCTGCCACCTCACCCACATCGGTCACCACAAACCACCGCGCAACCCTTATCTCCATTCAACTTCAGTCCCGTACCACATCCCTTATTCTATTTTATCCTCTTTGAAGTGTAGGAGTCTGAGGCTAGGCTATCGTAGTCTATTACATTTAAGGGTAAATGGCCACCCTACACCCTTTCGTGGCATTACATGACTGAAAAGCTTCCAGTCATTCTTGAGGATCGAGCCCACTCCAACAGGGGTATTCAAACATCACCAAACATTATTATAAACCATGGGATTATTCTTCAATCTCGCAAATCGTACTACCTGTCACACAATTAATGAAGACCGTTTCTATAACCTTCAGTCAGAAAGGTGTGTCCTAAACTGAATCAAATCGTTCTTACGCCCATAAGAATAATAATAAAACACGTCCTCTGCCTGGAAGGGTTGAGTTAGCTGCCCATACATAGTACCCCGTGTGATCATGCATACAATCAAATCACTGCCTTAATTGTATGTACACGTCACCTCCCCTAGACACAACCACTTCGACGCTCGGAAATAAACACCTGCATCCCCTGCTAAGTGAAGCCAAACCGGCTCTAGTCACACACCATCACTTAACTCCTCAACTGCGAATTGCCTACTTTGCATTTGATTTCGGATACCGTCAGGCGATTTTACTACGGTTAATGAAAACCTACGGGGCCATAAAAAACTGTAAGAACTATCACAACTTTCTTGGGAAAATACAAGGACGTCGTATATCATTCCACTTTTTAACAAAAATTTTTCTCCAGATCACAGAAACTCCGCTGCCAAAACGGTACCATCACCCTGCCACGGTTGACAGGGATAAGGGACAAAAGGTACCATTTTAATGATGACATTTGCCTGGCGCTGGGCTTAAGTCGTGCCGCATTTTCCTTTACTACATCACTTGCAACTGGAGGCAATATAAGGTAATGGGTCAGGCCATTTAGGATCACAAGTTACCCGTCACTTCAATGGGAGTGGTAGTCGAAACCCCCACCGATTTTTAGTTTCCGTATTGTGCGAACTGTACACTTTCCTTGTAATACCCATTATTACTGGATAAGAAAACCAAATACTTGCAACCGATACTTCACTGTGCTGCTATTTCCACACACGAGCATATAGTGAAAATTTGTAGTGTCATACAGATTTCTAGGAAAATGCGACTGGATGCGAGCTAATGTTATTTTCACACTCGAGCAATTGCTAACTTGTTCAATTTATTAAGATGTTTCACTGCTGAGACTGGGTGCGAGCTAACAGGTAATGTGTTCTAGCTATCGCATTTCCACAAACGAAAAACAGGTAAATTTTCTAAGCATTTTCTTTAAAACTGCGACTGGGGGCGATTTAATACATTTCCACACTCAAGGAATTTATCAAAATCCCTGTTTACCGAAACTTCTTAAAAACTGCGACCGGGTGCGAGCAAAGGTGTACCGGGTGTTGGCACAGCGACCAGATGGTGGGTCAGCCGTGGTACACACCTACACCCCACCGAGGCTACAGCAACACTGGTCCCTTGGTGTTGAACAGACCGGCTCAGGGATGCCACAGCTGCGGGATGCCACCACAACACAACGCTCAGCCTCTCCCACCCGCACCCACAAACTCGCTCCCCCTAACCACACGACATTCCCAGGGATTTAGTAGAGTATCCCCAGTTTCTTGTGCAAGGCTTAACGTCCTTTTTATTTTTAGTTACCACCGGACAGTGGCTCAAACTGGCCCTTTCCTAACAGCAGGAAAATAAAAACTGTTGAAAGCTCCTTCACTAAAACGATTTTCAACATTATCCTTGGTGCCTCCAGGCTATTTTATACGACTCGAGTAGGTTGTAACCATACCAAAAGGCTTTACTGCCGTTAAGACATTCTACCGATCTCATATTCACAAACACACAAACGACCAGCCAGTATCACGGACCGCGAAACATTAAGGAACGCGGCTTAAGCAAGGGAGAAGCTACCATGGCGGGCAGCTAAATGGGCGAACTTACGCACGCACCACGCCCACGTACACCCCCTTAAAAATCCTTCTGGTCTCATCTCTAACCTCGCTGCCTCAAGGTCATCATTCAACAGTCCTTAACGCCTTCATTCCGACGATTATTTGCAATTTCGTTTTATTTCCTAATACCCAAAGACAATTTTATTTTAGCTTAGGAGACACTTTCCGAAAGACGAATAAATACAAACAAACCGGTCTTAATGATACGTCTTTCCAAAGCTGAATAAAATCACTTAGGGGGATAAATCAATAAAAAAAAAAAATCCTTCGCCGTTATTGCCTACAACAGCGAACGAAAACCTGGGGAACATTTCTATCCCACGTGAGCAGATGTAAACGAATAAGAGGGTGGCACTCGGTAGGGGAGGGGGTAGGAGAGGAGAAGAGTGGTTGGGGAGGAGAGGAGTGGTTAGAGAGGAGACGAGTGGGTAGGGAGGAGACGAGTGGTGGGGGGGAGACAAGTGGCTAGAGAGAGGGGACGGGAGGCAGATGGGGTATCTACAGGAAACAGGGATCGAGAGGAGAGAAAAGAGGGAGGGGAGGGGAAGGAGAGAAAAGAGGGAGGGGATGGGAAGGAGAGAAAAGAGGGAGGGGATGGGAAGGAGAGGAAAGAGGGAGAGGAGAGGACAAGGGGGTACACAGGAAGGTGAGGAGACGAGAGGAAAGGAAACAGAAGGATAGTGGTAGATGAGGGGAGGGAGGGGTGGCAGAAATGGCAAAGCAGGTAGATGAGAAGGGGAGGGGAGCAAGTTGGGGAGGGATGGGAAGGAGAGGAAAGAGAGAGAGGAGAGGACGAGGGGGTACACAAGAAGGAGAGGAGACGAGAAGGAAAGGAAGCAGAAGGGTAGTAGTAGAGGAGGGGACGAAGGGATGGCAGAAGAGGCAAAGCAGGTAGATGAGAAGGGGAGGGGAGCAAGCTGCAACAGGGAGAGGGAAGAATTAGGGTAGAATGTAAGGTGGGGATGAGGGGAGGGGAGTGAGGAAGGGGAGTGAGGAAGGGGAGGGAGGGAGGGTCGGGAAGGAAGGGGGGGGAGGGAGGGAGGGTCGGGAAGGAAGGGGGGGGAGGGAGGGAGGGACGGGAAGGAAGGGTGAGGTAGAGGTACCCGGGCACCAGACCACGTGGGCAGACGGATCCCACACACACAGAAGGGGAGAAAGGGAGGGAAGCCAGAGGGGGGAGGGAGAAGAGGGGGAGGGGATGCAGGAAGACGGAGGAGGGAAGAGAGAAAACATGAAAAAAAATGGGGTAAGAGTGGTAGGCTGAGAAGGGAGAAAGAGGAGAAGGAAGGTGAAACGAGGAGGGGAATGAAGGTGTACAGGGAATGAAGGGGAAGGTAAGGGGTACGGGGAGGGGAGGTAGAGGGGAGATGGGAAGGGAGAAATAGAGACCTCCGCCCACCAGACCACGTGGGTAGGCAGAACCCACACGCACATACCTTTCGTCTAATTTAACCATTACATATCCTCACTTATTTTGTTGTTACAAGAAGTTTTATTTAGTCTGGGTGAGACTTTTCAAAATCGACTGGGTAAATATAGTCTTCATATACATTTTCACTACAAGTGGGCTTCCATTTGGTCAATAAAATCGTCCTAAAGAAAAAATAAAATACCCCAAAAGAGATTAACATGTATGAATAACAAATTACTACCGTGCCTAATCATAAATACAGAACATGCCAAACTGAATGCAGTATCAGTGACAAACTACTGACATCCAGAAAGCCTTCATCACTAACCTTTTTAGTGCGGTGACGTACAGAAAGGGTTAAGCTGTAATATGCAAAATAAATCGCTGACGGAAAGGTGTTACGAAGTTTACTACTAGCGCGGAGTTTGGAGGCGTAAGAGGTTTTTTAAAAAAAACTCTAAGGATTTTACTCTCCATATTTCGAATGGCGACTATGAACATCCTCTACTCTCTTAATTTATTGAAAGCACGACCACGTCCTTGTAATCTTACCAGTGCACTTTCACCGTCCCCGGGTCAATGAGAACCTCACCATAAATTTTCATGTGAACCCATTAAGTAACCAATTTATAGGCAAGTTTTTGTTGTTGTTTTTTCTTTTTTATCAGTGCAAACTCCAGATAATTTTATTAACCTTGCCAGCGACCTCTTATTTTGAAGGGGTAAGAGAAGGACGTATCTAACCCATTCAATTCGAAATGCTTCTTCTAAACTAAACAAGATCGCTTGAAGGCGGCAGAATAACCGAAAAGGTACGGCATCAAAGTTAACTATTTAATTTTCCGTGATCAAAGAAAAACAAAGACAGGTGAGGTTAAAGACAGACTGATGAAAACCTCTTACATTTTCAGTAGCGGAGGCAACATTTTTCAACCCAGGAACAAAATTGGCAGACTCACACTTCTTGACTGCCTGACACATTTTACCCCTCACCCCACGATTACATGTTTCCTACTTTATTCATGCTGCCATCATAAAGCATAACTCAGCTTCGGACACTTTTCGAACTGGAGAGGTCAAATGTAACTTTCACTTCAATTTACACAAGATCTCTCCATGCAAAAAATAAAATATAAAACAAAATACATAAAGAAATAAAATAATCGTCTAGTGGGCATACAAAAAGACGCTATTGATCTGACAGCGTTAAATGTCAAACATGAGACAATACGGAACGCCTGAATGAACATCCATTTTTGTGCCTCTCCCACTGAGCTGAGTACAACGGTCTTGATAACAATCTATTTATACAAACAAGCTGATTAGGTTCTTTAATGTAGCAGGCTTAGCTCATAATCAGTTATTTTAGACTTTATAACCAACAATTTTCATCCAGTATGCAATCCAACGAATTCCTTCAAACTTACGTCAGAAATCGTCGAATAACACCCAAGAATGACAGGTCCGGCGATAAGGAAAAAATACACGTCAAGAGGCACCGAGTTAAACCCCTTATCAACAGAGCCACAAAGCATTTACCCGAGATATCACGGAGTCTGTGTATCGCGTTGTGATTGGCCCGTAGATAAGGCACTGATGGCTGCTCCGATAAGGTCACGTTTCTTGCAGGACCGTGAACCTGATAAACAAGCTCCCTAAGGCACTCACGCAGTGTAACCTTCACCCACGCAACCCACCACTCACACCCACGCAACCTACCACTCACATCCACGCAACCTACCACACCCACCCACGCAATCTACTATTCACCCACGCACTCAATCCTTCACGTACCTCATCCTCAGCTCAAGCACTTTTCTCGTTAATCCCTTTAGTCTGGGGATTTCATTTTACATACGAGGCGTTCAATAATCCACATACTACTTCACACCGTCCACACTCAAATACTCACCAACTTTACTCGCACACACTCTAGGTTTCTCACTGCTCATCCTGCTCCTCACACACACACACACACACACACACACACACACACACACACACACACACACACCGACTAACGCATTTCATCCTTAACGCACCCTATACCTTGCCCTACACCTAACACACTCCACTCAAGAACATTCCACATCTAATGCACTCCTCCACACCCTACACTAAAACATATTCCATAACTAACTCACCTTACGCCTAACGCACCTTACATCTAACACACTCCCTAACTATCCTATCTTCCATCTAACGCACTCAGACCCCCAGCCAAGCACTGACAGGAAACACGCTCCGGGTTTATCCAAGTAATGTAATTTTCCTTAACTCTCATATCCGGTCTTCAAATAAATGACTTACGTAACTCGATGATACACTAGCACCGGTTAATCTCTCTCTCTCTCTCTCTCTCTCTATCTCTCACACACACACACACACACACACACACACACGAGAGAGAGAGAGAGAGAGAGAGAGAGAGAGAGAGAGAGAGAGAGAGATGGGGGGGACAGGCACACACGAATTTCCTCAACCCCATCAATACGAGGTCTTTCCTAGTAGTAGTAACATCGACTGAAGGAAACAAAAGCACAATAAAATGACACTGCTGTATGGCAAAGGTTAGGGATCTAGGCCATCAGTGAGGGGTAAAAATCTACGGTATTCATTTGCCATGTTTCATGTTCTGTCTCCTAATCACACTCTTCAGTCTTTTAGAAACTGATCTTCATTAATTTCAAGGAGAACGTAAATGTTCATACCAGGGTTATTTTTTCTGATGTTCTCAATTATTTGTTGGGACAGTGGGTCGTCATACTGAAAGGCTTTAATCATCATCGTCCTCAAAGGATTTAATCGAGTGACAGGTTCCGGGCTAACAAAAACGACGGAAGTCAACAACCTGGTTTAACCCCTTATCACAGGTCACAAATCTTCACTGATAAGCTAACCACGGGAGGAATATTGGTGGATATTACATCAACCAACTGCTTATTGGACGGACATATAAATAAGTAAATGGGATGGACCGAGCAACTTAAAAAAAAAAATCTATACATTACCCATTCTTCTAAAGGCCACCTTTTTAATTCTTGCTAGCGCCAACGATATAATTCCGCAAAGGAAAGACTTCTCATTTTTAATGTTGCTTAATGCCGGACCGTCTGGTCGTGCAGACCCGCTGACCACAGGTAAGCAACTGCTTCTGTGGCGCCATCTAAAGGTATAGTAAAGCATATACACCGTGTAGGGATGCGGCGCCCCTTTAGGTGGACTGCCCCTCACCAGAGTACTATATCTGAGAAACACGATATCTAACCAGTTCAGTTCCAAAAGTCTCCCCCAAAGGTTGAATAAATTCGTCTTTGGAGAAAAATACAAGTCATCGTAGTGAAGCGGTTAACAACCCTATGTGGTAACTCAGCACGGAGCACAGACCTTTACTGAACAACGAGACGTGACAGTACAAGAGGAAAATGGGGAGGAAGAACGTTCAATACCCCTTAACACATACCTCATTTCTTAATTAACAACGCTCTTTCCTTAAATAAATGCCCATGCACATCTTTATAATATATTGTTTATTTTAAAACTTATTTTCATCTTCACGGTCATTTTTTTTCTATCTTATTAAAACACACACACACACACACACACACACACACACACACACACACACACACACACACACGGGGAGACGAAGGAAATTACTGGGATGGACTGAAGAGGCAGATACATTTAGGAATATGAAGTGATACATATTGAGCAGGAGTATCTAGGAAAATTGTTTTGGAGCAAATCTGAATTCAGTAGTAGTAGTAGTAGTAGTAGTAATAACATACTACTACTACTACTACTAATAATAATAATAATAATAAAAAATTTTATTATATGAATGAATGAAAATGAAATAATTATTATTACTCATCTTCTTGCCTAGCCCTGGGCTCCCACGCTCCTCATGGGGCAATGTTGGATTGGATGATGGATGGATGGATGGATTATTATTATTATCACTATTACTACAAATACAGGTACCATGATATAAGGTACAAATAATGAAATCTATGCTGAATCAATAGTCTCGACAAGATAAATATAACGTGCTCATGGGAATCCTGATATTAATTACTTATACTGATGCCTTCAGGAAGGTCTGGAGTGAAGTAATGGCAAGTTAACTGAGGGAGGTGGTGGTTAAGTGGTAGACTGTTGAACTGTCGACAGAATGGGTTGCAACCAATCCCATGCTAGGGCTGGGAAATGGTTAGAGATCTGATATTTGTTTAACAGTCTCAACAGATCTTCCATAAGAAACACTGAAATGTCATACAAACACCCACACTACTGCCATCACAGCAATTCTAAATGAGATAGTCTTAGCATGTATTCAGTTGAGATGAACGGTATTACTGACATAGGATGTGTGCTGTGCGTAAGAGGATAGCCAAGCCTCAGTAACAAACAGTGTAGTTTTATAACCAAAATCAGATTCATAAAAAAATACAGTACTGTTATAACTGACGTGGGAGTATTGAATGTAATGTAAGGTAACAAACTGAGTAACTCTAATCTTTACAAGATTTATACTGTATTCTGAAACATATGACAAAGGATTTGGATACTGTATACTGTATTGTACATTCTACTTCAAAAACTGTACATTACACTATACTCTGTTACTCATGGCAGTAAATTAATACAGCACCTGTCTGAATTTACAGTTATGGTAAAGTATCTGCTTATGGGAAAAAAAAAAAAGGTACAAATAAGCTATTATGAGGAAAGATCAGACAAACTTCAGTTGCTGCAACTTCAATTTATGGCTCAAAGTTTCTTGGGGTCTTCAGCCTCTCTGATGCCAGATAAATTTCACTGCAAGATCCTAAAATATTTCATGTATTATGACAGGCATTAAATAGCTACACTGGGTTAGGAATATCTTGAGGGACAAGGGATTATTCTGCAGTACACCAACCACAATCCAGTCAAAAACAGAAACTCAATCCTCCTACTGTTGACCTTTGCATAAGTGAAAAACCAGTATCTTCTGCCAGCTCTGTCATTCTAATTAGATGAGAGTTGTTGCTGGGTAATGCTGGTCTGTCTGGCTGGGCAGACTCACAAATTGCGGGCAAGCAATTGCCCCTGAAGGGCCATCCCATGAAGTGAACCAATGGAGAAGAGTGGAAGTTTGGTTTCTGGATGGATGCTGCATTTGCACCTCTCCGCCCAGCTAGCGGGGACACCTTACAAAGTTTCACATCTCCCCATTATTTTGTTATATGGTTACCATCTGGCAATGAAAACGGTTTCCTGGGTTACAGGAAATTATTATACTTGTAACTAATTGTAAAGCCACTTAAAATGAACAGAACAGTAGTAAAAAGTGAAAAGAGGGTTGGAAGAAATAGGAGAAGATGAGGGCTGACACAGAAAAACAATGACTAATATGAAGGATGAGGAAAGCAGCACTCCATAAAGTGAGTGAATGATGGATGCCACCACCTACCATCACAACATGAGAACAAGTCACAGATGTCCGAGTGTTCAATGAGAGGTAAACTATAACACCACCACCATTAACATGCTTCAACGTGTGATAATCTGGGCAGTCCGTGCAGTCTAAACCAAATTTTTACAAAGGCATCTTGCTGTACATGACCACAGCACACACTGAAATCATACTGGTCCACCAAAAAATGTGAGGGGTGGATTTGTCTGTATTGTGTTTTCCCCTATCTAAATGTCTCTAGGAATGTGGGCCAATGTTACACCTGAATCTGCAATTTCTGGATCCTACCTCACACAATCTCTTAAGTGGAAGTTATGGTTGGGATAATGAGGAAGAGTTTACCTACATCTCACTAGCTTTTGACTGCTGAGATGTTGTATCATCACATCATTTACAAGGCTCCAACATGCTTGCATGCATCGGCCTTGGTCATCTAACGACAGCTGTAAATGCTGCTCAATCTCTGGCAGCCTCCCTATTCAGTCCCCTATCCCTAAGGTCATACACTGTGACCTCATCCCACGTCTTATTTGGTCTGCCTCTCACAACCCTACCTGCGATGTTCACATTTCCCACCTTCTACACCCAACTGTCATCCTCCATTCTCTCAACATACCTAAACCATCTCAATCTGCCCCTCCTCATAACATCAAAACACTCCAGTCCCATCTTTCCTCTCAACTCTTCAGTCATAATCCTAGCTTCCCCAGGCCTCTCATTCATGGACTCACTAGACATCCATCTGATCATTATCATTTCTGTTTGCCTATGCCTATGAATGCCCTCTTTCTTTACTGTCCAGGTCTCACTACCATATTGTACATCATTACACTCCTAAAATGCCACATATAGTACAAGGTTCTCTTAGCATGGAGGGACAGCCCTCCCACTGTTAGGAGAGGCAACAGCTCGAACATATAACATGCCCCCTAGGTAACAAAACTCCTCTATACCCTGAAAAGACTCACCAGCAAGATCACCCCTTTCATGCCTGACACCCCTGACACCTGAGATGATGTAATTTTAACACTGACTGAAACTATATATGAGCCAAATGTCATACCCCAAGTACTCATGGATTCCCATTCGAGGGGACAGGAGAGGAAGAGCAGTTTGGAGGTCATTCCTGTAATAAAATTAATGCACAATCAACGGAATTATAATGTTTGATGCAATAAAACCTTATCCTTCCGTTACCAACATTAAATTTTGTACGACAATACCTCTTAATTTTTCACCTCTGATTTAGAATTTTATACTGGCATTTAGTGATTGTGGTAGGGCACTCATGGAGCACTATGAGCAAGCGAGCGCAGACAGCGAAATGGGCAAGCATAGTGAAGTGATGTTTACTCTAGATTCAGGTGAGGAATGAGTGGCCCAACACTACTTGGCCAGTCCAAGTGCAATGGTTTTCAGAGTTTAACTTGTCTACTACTGTGTGTGAGACAGAGAAGAGATTCTTTCGGCAGGTAGTAGATACACTCAGTAAAGTCACCATCAAAGTGAAATTAAGATGAAAGGCACGTGCACAAATGCTAGCTCACTCGTCACGTGCTCACAAAGTGCACTTTACTGGTGTACTATAGACACAAGTTTATACAGTACCCACTATTCCGGTTCATCAGCAGATGTTATACAGTAATCCTAACCCTTTGGCTGCTAGGGCCTCTTTTAATCTGAACATACCCTGAATACTAACTGAAAAACATACGTGTATGTGTGAACTCATCAACAATGGGTTAAAAACTGTAATTTTCTTCCTCCACTACTGCACTTCCTCATAGGTACAAGAAACAAAAAGTAAAAGGGGTTTTGTACTTACTTGAGCTGGAAGTCGATACTGTTCAGCCAGTTCATCAAGGAATCTAGGCCCTCTTGGACTCCCTGGCACTGTACAAGGGCTGTATCCAGCTCCTGGCAACGCTGGCCCAGCCGTTCCGCCAATTCCATGTAGTGCTCGGTTAACTCCTCTGGAGGTCGGGCAATGGCATCCTTCTCACGAGCATCCAGTTCTCCTTCAAGTGCTCGCAGGAGTGAGGCTGCAGTCGCACGGCAGTTCTCGAACAGTCGCGACTGAGCCACCACATCATTATTAATGGCCTTAGCCTTATCCAGTTGGTCTTGCACAACCTTGGGTTCAGCACCGACTGGCTCCTGCAGCAACCGTGATATTTTAACCTCTGTGTCCTTTAACCATCGGGTGGCCTTCTCAATAGCTTCAGTGTAGTCACGTTGCTTGTTGCCCACACTTGTGGCCTGTGACAAAGTTCAGGCATTTAGATGTGTATTAAATAACTGTGTGTGTTAATCCATTATTTCAAGATTTTTAAGCTATACCATATTACTATATATAGACTCACTATATGCAAAAATTATCACCTCTCACCAGAGAAGTGACATGTCCCTAGTCAGTGCCCCAAGCCTAGGAACAGGTGTGGCAGGTTTTGGAGTGCAGGGTGAGAAAGTTTTGTTTTGATTCATTTATAAAGCCTCTAACATGCTTGCATGCATCAACCTTGGTCACCTAATGGCACCTCTCCATCCTGCTTGATCTCTGGCAGCCTCCCTACTCACTTCCTTATCCTTGAGGTCACATTTTATGACCTTGTCCTAGGTATTTTTTTGGTCTGCCTCTCACAACCCTATCCCCAATTTTAACACTTCTCACTTTCTGCAACCAACTGTCATCCCCCACCTTCTCCATATGCCCAAACCATCTCAATCTACCTCTCCTCATCACAATACCAATAAATTCCAGTCCCATCCTTCCTCTTATCTCTTCCACCATAAACCTAGCCACCCCCCCCCCCCAGGTCTCACATTCAAGGATGCACTGCACATCCACCAAATCACTGTGAAAAATGTTTTCCAGTGGCTAGGACTGAGTCAGGTCCACAAATGTCACAGTGAGAAATTTAACTCGGTGAGAAAACAAGATCATTAAATGAACACTAACTCACCTTGTCAACAAGCTTATTAGCCCGAGCCAAAAGGTCCTTAAATTCGGCAGAGACCTCATCAGCGGCATCACGCACAACAGAGTCAGGGTCAGCAGTGAGGAGAGGGTAGCGCTCTGGCAGGGTGGTGCGGAAGTTGTTGACCGTTCGTAGGTAGAGGCTGGACTCGTCAAGGAACTTTTGTGTGGCCATGGTGATGAAACGTAAGTCAGCCTGGTGAGCAATTACATCACCCAGGAAATCTCTGCAACCCTGTTCATGGCTCTTGATCTTATTGAGGTCAGAGCAGAGTCGCTCCTTCTCTATGAGTGTCCTGGTGGCTTGCTTCAGCCATGTCTGGAAGAGTGCAATCTCTTTTTCATACTTGGAGAATTCTTCCATAGCAGTGGTGAGGCGACGGTGGGTAGTGTCAGCCTGAACCACACAGTGATCATAGCGCTGCTTGAGTTGGGTGGCTGCCTGGTCCAGAAACTCCAGCTCCTCCCTGGACAGCACCTCTCCTCCTTGGTTCACTACTTGACGCACAGCATCAAGGCATGTGCCCAGTGGACGGAACATCTCATCAAGCTCATCCTTGATCGCCTGCAGAAAAGTGGATACATTAAGAAATAATTTTATATAATCAACATGTATACTATATATACTGGAGAGAGAGAAAGAGAAAGCATATGAATAAACATGTAAACATTACATTATAACACACTGAACTCTACCTAATACTACTTAGCGACATGATGAAAATCATTTCACTGGATATATGTTTAGGCTTATATCACTGTGGAATTTTTCTGAATTTCATGATCCTTTCCAACAAAACCAATGTAACTCTGTGTGCATACATTAAGTACTGCTATGTCCATACCTGTATATAATCAGGAAGACTCACCTTGACTGTGTTGATCTGGTTCCTTAGTCCATTGCTGTTCTCGCTTACTGGCTCCTGCTCTGCCAACCGTCGTTCAATCTCACTAACCTTGTCTACCATGTCCACAATGGTTGCATCACACTGTCGGTACTTCTCTATCATAGCTTGCTGCAGGATACATAAACAAGAATGTCAACCAAACCCTAATCAGGGCATACAGTTGGCCTCAGGCTCATCCGTATCATATCAATTCCCCAAGTCAAACCCAGGACTGAGTTGTAAATATAGGATCACTGATCTAATACGGAGGCCTTAAGGAGTTATTGTTAAGTTCAATTACAAGTTTTTATTCCAATAAAAAACAAAGGTTACGTGCTTTAAAAAATTATGTTACATTACAATAACCAAAAGTAATGCTTTGGATGCAACATTACAAACATTCATCACACAGCAAAAGAGGTATTTTTCAACTTAAAGAAATAAAGAAAAAAGAAAAATCTGTTAGTATGGCTACAGTTTTAAAAGTAATGGAAGGTGTTGGTGTCTGCATTGTGGATGGGTTGGGGAAGGGGAGGGAAAGGGAGGGAGGATGCATAAGGGAGGGAGGATGATGCACAGGGGTGGGTGGTATAGGTCTGAGTGGGTCAAAGGTCAACACAACAAGCCATGGAAGGCAGGCAGTCACATAAGCCCACAGTCCATGACAGTCAGCCACAGTCGTAATGCACAGGAAACAGTCTGGCTGCAGGCATAAGAAAATATATCCAAAAAAATCCAAAATACACACCACAATTAAAAATATACAAAATTACAAGACAATAAAAAATACCTTACAGTCTACCTTAAATCTACAAAAGAAAGCAATTCAGCCACAACTATAAAAATCCATACATACTTTTACTGAAAATTCCTGGAAAGAAAAATTGAAAAAAAGGCAAAAATTGTAGATCCTGTTAGTGGACCTTTCCCCAAGTTTAGTTGCTAAGCCAAGTATAGTATTAGAACGTGGGTTAGTATACCACTCAGAACCAAGTATTATGTTCAGGCAAACAAGGATACTGATGATGTACTTTGCCAACATTCACACACACATACCACCAAGAGTACAGTTATGCTATAAGCCATCTATTGCCTGTAAGTGTTTAGTACAGGTGCAGGCATTCCAAATTATACAGCAGTTAGCAGTAGTACACTGTACAGTACTGTGAAGACTACATATGGTTCAAAAACAGCATTAAGTACAGCAGCGGGTGAGTGCAGTGTCATTCCCCAAGCGCAGTTACTTGTGCAGTCTTACCCGCGCTTGTGCGGTGAGCAGGTAGCCTAGGCGGCGGGCCTCAGGCAGGGTGTGGCGGGCAGATGTGGCAGTGTTCACCACCACCCCACCAACATCATCCAGTACACCCCCACGCACCGCATCATTCATACTCTGGATCGTCCCAGTAACAGGACATTTGACCATGGTAGTGGTACTGTCCAACAGCCCACAAGCTACACCCTCCTTTAGTGTTACAGGCTTCTTCACATGCGGGTTCATCAACTGGCCTGTTTTTGCATCATATAGGTTGTAGTCTAGAGCTTCCAAGAGTGCCAAGCTGCGGCGAGGAGTAACTATTAAACCAGCCTCCATGGCATCTGCTAATGTCAGTAACTGACCAGAGGCTGTATTGTATATTTTTCCCTTTTCAGCATCCAGAGCTCCAACTTCACATGCCTCCACTGGCTGCAGTAGCTGACGATAACGGGTATTTTTTATCAATACTGTCTGCTGGTCAATCAAGCCAAGGCGACACGTGTCCCTTAGGTTCAACACTTCCTTGGAGTTAGGGTCTGTGTACATCCCTGTTTCAATGTTGAGGTAGCCTCTGTCAATTGCCTCATCATATGATAATGGTTCTCTGAGGAAGACTATAGTACCTTGGTCAAAGATGATACATAAAGTCTTGAGTGTTCCAGTCTGTGGGTCATACAAGGCTCGCTTTTTGAGATCAATCAGATGTTCTTGGATAGCTCGCTTCAGAGTCTTGTATCTACCCGTATTAGGATCCTTAATAACAGCTGAGTCAGGATCAATCAATTCAAAGAGGAGTGCTTCCTCCAATGTATACTCCCTGTTTGTTTCTGGGTCTGTATAAGAACCTTTCTCAAAATCAATGGAATCTTCCTTGACAGCTTGCATAAAACTAATTGGTTTTCTTACTGTCACAATGATCTGCTTTTCTAATGCTATTTCAATGGTGTATGTCTTTTTGGTCTGTGGATCTGTGACAAGACCCTTTGAAACATCAATATCCTTGTCTTCTATTGCTGATCGAATGCTCTTGATAGATTTATCTTCAGGGTTTTTCAGGGCCGTGGTGTTTCCATCAATCAATCCATGGGTGATGGCTTGCATGAGGTTCAACTTGTCTCCTACACTAGGTTCAACAAACTTTCCTGTATCAGGGATGTAAAGGCCATATTTCAAGGCCTCTTCAACAGTCAGTGGTCTCTTAGAGGTCAAAATCAAATTTCTGTCAACTGCTTCTTCAAAAGTAAGCTCTTCATGGGAACTGGGCATAATGTACCTTCCCTTCACATCATCAATCAAGCCCTCCTGTATGGCAACATTTAACTTAACAAATCTAGGCTTATTTGCATGTCTAATGATTGAGATATCTGGGTCTATAATGTCTTGTTTACAGGCATTGGTGAGGGTAAGCTTGCGACCTGTGCTGGGTTGGATAATTCTACCAGATGTGGGTTCGCAAAAGCCCATAGTTACTGCATCATACAAACTCTGTGGCTTATCAATATCTAAAATCATACCATATTCCAAAGCATCCATAAGAGTAAGGGTGCACCCCGATTTGGGGTCATTGAATTTGCCCTGTCGGCGATCAATGATACCTTCTCTGCAGGTCTGAACCAGTGAAAGACAGGATGATGTATTGGGGTCCCAGTAGCAAGGGAGGCCAGGATTAATAACTAGTCTACGCATCGCTTCGTGGAGCGTGATCTTACAGCCAGTGTTTACATCAGTAACTAAACCCTCATCATCATCAACTAGACCTTGGTGGAGTGCTCGCTGTAGCGACATAGCAACACGACTGTCTACAATAAGTGTTAATTCATATGCTTCTAGCAATGTGTGCCAGGTGTCTGTCTGGTGGTTCTTAACTAGGGCAGTGTCTCCATCAATTATCTTACTATCAATAGCTTCTCGCAAGTTTACTTTCTTGAGACGGCCAGCCAGTGTGTCCTTCACATGAGATGAATCTGGATCAATCATCTGTACTGCCAAAGCCTCATTAAGTGTTATCCAATCCCCTGTGGCTGGACAAAGGAATTTCCCAGTCTCTTCACTATACAGCTCTTTCATGATCACCACCCTCAGTGCCATGGGAGGATGCGCATCAATTAAGTAGTCACGTTCAAAAGCATCTTTGAAATTCATCTTCTTAATCCTTCCAAACTTCATCATTCCTGCTCGTGTGTCAATGAGCTCCTTCCCAACAGCCTGTTTGAAGCTCATGAGCTGCTCTGTATCTGGGTCTCTGGCAAGGGTAGTATTTGGGTTAATAAGGCCACTTCGAATTGCTCTGCTTAATGTTACTTGGTTAGGTGAGAGTGGGCTGGCGATGCGGCCTGTGCTAGGGTCATACAGGCCTTTACTTACTGCCTGGTACAATGTAAACTTATTGCGTCCCTCAATTACCACACCTTTGGTCAAAGCCTCGGTTAGCTCCACCTCAGCACCAGTGACTGGATCCCTGTATAAGCCAGTGACAGGATCAATCATGCCCTTCTTAATGGCTTCATCTAGTGTCAGTGGCTCTCCAGTTCTTGGATCTTTTAACGATAAACACGAAGAATCTATGATATTCTGCTGGATGGCTTCCTTTATTGTGAGTTTATCACCATCCACATTGATTAAGCCACTCTCAGGGTCATACATACCCTCCTCCAGTACTTGTTGCAGCGACAGAGAACCAATGGCAGTAACCAGATGACCTCTTCTTACAGCTTCATCTAACGGCATCACTTCTGGTTGCAATAATTTTCCTGCATCGCCATCCAAAATGTTGTTTTCAATAGCAGCACCAACTGTATACAGGTCCTCATTCACCTTGACTCTGCAAGGGTTCACATCTACTAGTTTGCAAGATACAGATGAATTCAGTGTCATATCCTCACCTTCACATGCATCATAGAAAAGACCATCATCAGGGTTATAAATTTCCATTTGCACAGCTTCAGTAAGAGGGATAGCATTTCGACGTGTAATTATCAAGTTTTGTTGCACTGCCGAATCTATGGTAATAAAACTGTTATTCTTAGTGTTTTTAAGTTTTCCATTCTGTGACACAACCAAGTCACTAACAAGAGCATCTTCCAAAGTGACATATTTGTCTGCTTTTGTGTCTTTGCATAAAGTAATAAAAGGCTCCACTATACCTCTCCTAACAGATTCATCCAAATCAACTTTCTGGTTCATTAAAGTATCAGTGACCTTGCCAGACTTGGGATCATAAAGCTTCCTCTTCACTATAGCCACAAGGGACATTGGTTTTCTCTTTGGCACCAATACTCCTTTCTTTAGTGCTGTTGTAAAGTCCATTTCACATCCAGTTTCGGGGTCAGTGAAAGTTGTGGAATTCAGGTCAACCAGTCCTATTTCATCTGCTTCTTTCAGGGTAATAATTTCTTCAGTCCTTGGATCAATAATCTGAAGAGAGGCAGGGTCAAGCAGGCCACTCTGTATAGCCTCGCCAATTATCATACTTTCTCCTGTAGTTGGGTTTGTGAACATACCAGTCTCAGGTTTTAATTGTCCTTGCTGTATGGCTTCATGTACTGACAATGAAGGTTCCAGCTTCTTCATTTCATCCACAACTTTTATGTCTTCTGCTTTCACCAATCCTTTCTTCACTGCCTCAAAGAATGGAACAGCCTCCCCAGTTTGAGGGTCAATGACCTCTCCAGTGATGGGACTGACAAGACCTTCCTTGATAGCTTCTGGAAGTGACATTTCTCTGCCATTAGAAGGATCTTTCACTTGTGTTTGCTCTGGATTAAAAGAGCACTTGTCAAGAGCTTCTTCAAATGGGACGGGCTGGTTTGTTGCAGGATCGATAAATGAGCCACTTTCTGGATCAAACTGTCCCTTTTCAGACATAACTGCTGGATCCAAGGATCTGACAACTTCAGTCACTATTGTAATTTCCTCAACTATCCATATCTCAGTTCGGCTTCGAATTTCAATCACTGTGACAAGTGTAATGGTACCTTCAATGACGGCACGTCTCAGTGGTCTTCTGCTACCAGTTGATGGAAATACCACAACACATGAATCAACATCGATGTACCCTCCCTCCATGGCTGTTCTGAGGGTCATTTTCTGGCCAATTTCAATAATTGGAGGTGATGGCTGGTCAACTGGACGCAGAGATGGCCGTTGCAGCATCTCCTCAGCTGTTCTGGCAGGAACATATTCTTCTATGGTTTCGGTAATTATGGTGGTTTTTATGGTAGTAGGAGTCTTCTTCATTTTTGCATGAGCACCTTTGATAACTTCAGTTACAGCCATTCCAGCTAAAACAGGAGCTCCAATAACAGCCAAGAGACCCATTTTGACAGCATCTTTAACCTTAACTTTACTTCCCGACTTTGGATCAATAAAATCACCAGCTTCAACATCAATGACTCCTTTCTCTACTGCTTCCTTGGTACTAAGTGCACTTCCACTTTTTGTATCATATACTACAGCATTGGGGTCAATCACACCCTTGTCCACAGCTTCATTCAATGTCAAAAGTGTTCCAGTCTGAGGGTCCTTGAACTTTCCTGATTTTTCATGGTATATAGTAGAGAAGGCCTGCATAATGTTGATCTTGCTAGTGACTTCAGTTGATGTTGCTGCTTCAGTAGGTTCAATAAGACCTTGCTGTATAGCTTCATCAATAGGAACTACCTTATTTGTAACTGGGTCCTCAAAAGTACCACTGGCAAAGTCAATATGTCCTTGCTCCACGGCCTCACGGAATGTCAGCTTGTCTGGACGTGATTCAGTGTCCTCTTCCACAACTATGCCTTGTTTCTTTGCTTCCTCAATAGGAAACACCTTCCCTGTACTGGTATTTTTCACTTCCGTTGAGCTGATCACAACATACCCAGGTTTCACTCTCACAGTTTTAGTAATGATTGTCTCATATGATGTAACCGTCTCTGTGATGGTTGTCTCCCCAATTGTATAACTGGTATCATCAACAACTCTGGTCATGGGTTTAATCTGAAGGATACCACTCTCAACTGCAGTTTCCACTGGCATCTCCTTACCAGTACTTGGAATAGTAAATGTGCATGATTCTGTGTTTATCAGTTTACAGTCCAATGCTTGTGTTACCTGAACACTGTCTGGCAAAATTGGACTAGGTAAGGCAAAGATAAAATCATTATCTATTGCAGCTTTCAGTGACTGTCTATCACTGGTTACAGGATGAATGATCTCCTTTGTATCTGCATCAACCAAGCCCCTCTCGAGAGCTACAGGGAAAGTCATTCCTAAAGGAGGAAGCCAGTCTACTCTTGCAACTGCACCTGTTATGAATAAATCAGAGTCAACAGCTTCTAAAATAGATACTGGACCTTGCTCTGTGGTAACATGACCAGAGTCTGGACTGACAATGCCCTTTCGAATGGCCTCATCAAGAGTAACCAATTGTTGTGTTCTAGGTTCAACAACCTGTGAAACTGGGTCGATTATATCACACATCACAGCTTCACGCAGAGTCAGCATGTCACCAGTTTCAGGATGAATGAATCGCTGGGACTGGTGGTCAAACAGGCCTTGGGACACAGCTTCAGGTACTGTGATGCTCCTTCCTACAGGCACCAGTACATTTCCAGTTGCTACATCTAACACACCACTTTCAACAGCCTCATTTATGGTCAAGGGTTCTCCACATGCCACATCAACAATGGCTCCACTATCACCATCAACTTTTTTGAGTCTTAAGGCTTCCTCAAGTGACAAAGGCTCCCCAGCTGGTCCACGGAAATTATTTGGATCCTCAAGCATGGCGGCAGTTTTCTCATCCACAACCCCTTTGGATGCTGCTTGCTTAGGCTTCATAGATTTCCTACGCACTTTCTGCAATAACACTGGTTTTCCTTCGTGTCCTGGGCTGGGTAGGGACTTGGCACGACCAATAGCAACACTGAATTTTGGTTCTGTTGTTACACGCTCTCTGGTCCTCTCCCCAAGGGACATCTTTCTATCCGTTGGTGATTCTTCAGGACTTGATTCTCTGCTCTTTGATTTTGCTGGACTTGTTCTCTGAAGCTCGTCCACCACTTCTGGGGATTCTACGGGTGACTCTTCCTTTCCAGGTGATTTGACTTTTTCAGGTGACTTTTCCTTCACAGGTGAAACATCCTTTGTGGGGGACTTTTCTTTTGCAGGTGACATTTCTCTTCCAAGTAATGCTTCCCTTCCAGGTGATGTTTCCCTTCCAGGTGATTTTCCACGTGACTTTGCTTTTTCTGGTGACTTTTCCTTTACAGGTGACTTTTCCTTTACAGGAGACAACTCCTTGGTGGGTGATGGTGCTTCTTCTGGTGATCTTACTTTTTCAGGTGACTTTGCCTTAGTGGGAAACCTTTCTTTCTCTGGTGACCATTCCTTTGTGGGTGATAGTTCTTCTTCAGGTGACCTGTCCTTTGTAGGCAACCTCTCCTCTATGGGTGACTTTTCTTTTTCAGGTGACCTTTCCTTGGTAGGTGATCTTTCTTTTGTGGGTGACCTCTCTTTTGTTGATGCTATTTCTTCTTCAGGTGATTCTACCTCTTCTGGTGGCCTTTCCTTGACAGGTAACCTTTCTTTGGTGGGTGATCTCTCCTTCGAGGGTAATATATCCTCTTCAGGTGACATTACTTTTTCAGGTGACCTTTCCTTTGCGAGTAACCTTTCCTTGGTGGGTGATCTCTCCTTCAAGGGTAATATTTCCTCTTCAGGTGACTTTACTTTTTCAGGTGACCTTTCCTTTGTGGGTGACCTTTCTTTGGTAGGTGACCTTTCCTTGGTGGGTGATCTCTCCTTCAAGGGTAATACTTCCTCTTCAGGTGACCTTTCCTTTGTGGGTGACCTATCTTTGGCAGGTGACCTTTCCTTGGAGGGTGATCCCTCCTTTGAGGGTAATATTTCCTCTTCTGGTGACTTTACTTTTTCAGGTGACCTTTCCTTTGTGGGTGACCTTTCCTTGGTAGGTGACCTTTCCTTGGTAGGTGACCTTTCCTTGCTTGGCAACACTTCCTCTTCAGGTGACTTTCCTTTTTCAGGAGACCTTTCCTTTGTGGGTGACTTTGCAGGAGATCTTTCCTTTTCAGGGGACCTAACTTTTTCAGGTGTCCTGTCCTTTGTGGGTGACCTTCCTTTTTCAGGTGACTTTTCTTTTGTGGGTGATCTTTCTTTTGAAGGCGACCTTCCCTTTTCTGGTGATCTTGACAAATCCTTCATATCTTGACCATCATAAGGTAGGTCTTCAAGTGTCTTTGCTGTGATATCAAAACGTCTTGTGTCACCAGGAGCATCTGGTTTGTCTTCAACTTGGTCATCTATTACTCCTGGCTGAGGTTGTTTATGCTCTGGAAATTTACTTACTGGTAGTGTCTCATCCATACAAGGTTCAATAGGCTCCTCCTCATCTCTCTCTCTACCTCTCTCATCTTCTGTCAGCCTTAATTTCCTGCTATCTAAATCACTGCTTTCTGGAATGTCATCTGAGCTATCTGGCTGAATAACTCCCTCAATGTCAGATAACTGTTGAACTTCTTGGATTTTACCATGTGCAGAACTTCTTATTTCCTCAAGCTCTGCAGGTGAAATGAGTCCTCGTGAGAACGCTTCCTCTGGGCTCATTTCTTCTCCCGTTGTAGGATCTTGCAGTATAATATCTGTTTCCACAACTGTTGTAGACTTAATGGTGGTGTGTGAGTGCTTGCCAACTATAGATTCTACTGGCTGGTCATCAGGGGAGGAGGTATCAGTAATAATCTCAACACTCTCCTCAATAATAATTTCAGCACCTGTCTGTGGATCAACCTTCTTTATCTTCTTTATTCCTTTCTTTATGGCCTGAGCAGCTGCAACCCCTGCAATAACTGGGGCACCCACCACAGCTGCCACCCCAAGGATGCCATACTTGGCAGCATCTGTGAGGGACAACTTGCGTCCTGTCTTGTCCTTGTATTCACCGGAATCTTTGTCTATGATCCCTTTCCTCATGGCTTCACTTATATTCAAATCACGGCCAGAATAAGGATCCTTTACCTTAACACCTGTTGGCTGGATTTTACCTTCCTTAACTGCTGTCACTACATCCATGACTGATCCATCATCTAACTGAATGTTTCCTTCAGCTGGGTTGAATGTCATCCCTGGTTTGATCTCTACAATAGTCTGATCCACTGTTGGTTCATTGGTCCTGATTTCAGTAAATGAACTCGGGGAATCGCCTTCCCCCCCATCGGAAACTTGTACTTTCACTGGCTGACCATCTACACTTGTGATCTGAATCACTCGTCCATATACTGACTCAATTACCTCTGTGCGATCTTTTAAAATCACAAATTTCTTTGTTATAGCCTCCTTCATGGTTAGACGTCGGTTAGGGTTTGTTTCGTCAGGATATTTGCCAGTACAATCAAGAACGCTCTTCTCAAAGGCTCTTGTAAGAGAAATGTGCCTTCCACTCTTTGGATCAACTACTTCTGCAGATTTTGAATCTATTATTCCAAGTTTGACACATTCCTCCAAACTAACCAGCCTGTCTGTACCTGGTATGGTAAATAGACCCATCACTGGGTCAAACAGTTTCTCATCAACAGCTTCTTTGAGATACCAACCATCTGGGGGAAGTTCCAGGGTACGTGTCTTTGCCATGTAACTCTCAGTCATAAGTCCAGTAGAACCTGTGAGTGATGCCCCAGATGATGTCATGTCAGTGTCATCCACAATCCCCATGGCACTGTCCACAGAATCAGCAGGAGACTTGAGGGCGGATTTAACTCTTCTTGGTGGTCTCTCTGGAGATAGTGTGTGACTCTGACTCTGAGGCAATCCTCTGTCAGGAGAAGTAGGAACTGACTCATCTGTTTTCAAGGGAGATTCAGGTCCAATGCCACTTGATTTCATTGGAGAATCTGGTCTCGAGCTGGTGGACTTAACAGGGGATCCATCCCTTGATGACACATCTGGTGAGCCATATGACTTTGAGGGTGATGCAGGATGACTCTTTATAGGTGATGCTTCTCTAGAGCCATTAACAGTCTCAAAAAGTTTATCTGGCCTGGCATCATGTGTAGGCTCTTCTCTGCTGGGAGACTGTATACCTGCCTTAGTTGGTGAAGGTTGGTCCTTTGTGGGGGAACCTTGCTTCTCTAAAGATCCTCTTTCTAAACTTTTATCAGGTGATACTGGACGGCTTGTCTTTGTAGGGGAGGTTCTGTCTGGTGTTTTTGTGGGAGACTTCTTTTCAGGAGAGACAGGACGACCACCTTTAGTGGGTCCATCAATCAAAACAGTACTTTCCTTTTCTGGCTGAGAACTCTTTCTTCTCTGAGGTTTCTCTGGTGATACAGATGGTGATGAAGGCTGACTAGTTTTCATAGGTGAGCCAGGTTTCTCAGGGGATTTAGGTGGAGAGTATAAAACATCTTCCTCTGGTTCCTTTGTAGGAGATATACTAGTACGAGCAGCTTTTGTTGGACTAGGGGATTTTTCAGGTGAATGATGCCTCTTCATGGTTTCTCTTGTAGGTGACTCTCTGGTAGTGACTTCAGAGGTGGGAAGGGTAGCTGGCCACTCTGTTGATAAACTAACCAAACCTTGTTGTATGGCTTCATCAACAGGCATGACTCTCCCACTCTCTGGGTCACAGTAGGTGCCCTGTGCCTCATTAATAAGCCCTCGGTCCTTGGCTTCTTGCAATGTTACTCTTGATTCACTCGTGTGGACACTAGCACTCTTTACAGTAACATATCTCTTAATTGTCTTGGTTATTGTGGCTGTAGTAACAGTTACACTGAGCAAGCCCTTTAGTGTGGCGGCTCCTTCTGGTGTAATTATTCGTCTCTTCACAGCATCCTCTAAAGCTACAGTGTTTCCTGTATTGGGGTCTAGTATCTGCCCTGTATTTGGATCAAGTCTGCCATTCAAGACTGCTTCCACGACATTCATTTCTCTCCCTTCATCATCATATATACCAATATTCATTTTGAGAGTTTCCAAAATTTGTGGCTGAATCATCTTTGCTGAGACAGCTTCATCTAAAGACATTGTGTTACAGGTTTTGGGGTCAGTAAACATACCATTCTCTGCATCAATAATGCCTTTCAGCATTGCCATTTTGAAACTGATATAATCTCCAGTTTCAGGATCTTTTATGCCATCTATGTCAAATATAGTTTTAGTGGATACAGATGTAATTAGTCCCTTATTGACAGCATCTACTAAGCTCATAACTTCACCAGTCTCTGTGTCTCTGTATCTCCCCTCAGGTAAGAGGACTGAGAACATCAGAGCCTCTGGCAATGTTAGAAGTGACTGAGTAGAAGTATCTTTCACAGATCTTAAATCTACATCTACAATTCCTTTTCCTACAGCTTCTAAAAGTGGGACATAGTCCTTTATTTGTGGATCTTGAATATGACCTTTGTTGTCCAATATTTTGAGATCACAACAGTCCTTGAGTGTGTATGGACGACAAATAAGATGTTGCTGCACAGCATCTGTAAACTGTAACTTCTGCCCAGTCACAGTGTTAATATATCTTCCAGCTGTAACATCAAGAACACCTTCCTTAATGGCCTCAGCTACAGTCAGCTTACATCCTGTATCAGAGTTCACAACCTCACGAATATGGGATGCCACAAGACCCTTTTCCACTGCTTCATCTAATGTGTATTTGTTTCCAGTGTTTCTATCAACAGCTTGGCCAGAGTAGGGATCGATGAAACCTTGGCTGATAGCTTCAGAGAGGGACACACCACTGGTGGTGACAGGTGTGGGTTCCACATTTATGTGTCCTTTGGCGAACGCTTGGGTTAACGGCATCTTTTCTCCAGACGATGGATGAGTGAACTCTCCCGTGCGTACATTAACAAGGCCCTCAACTATGGCATCATACAGAGAGAGTGAAGCCACAACTGGGACACAAATCTGAGTGAAGAAGCTTACCTTCTCTAAGATGATGAAACCCATCTTAAATGCATCTTCAGGTGTAAGTAGCTTGCCAGTTGTTGGGTCCTTGAAGGAAGCTTCCTCAGGACTATACAGCCCATACCTAGTAGCCTGCAGAAGCGTCAACTCCCTGCCTGTGTTAGGGTCAATAATACCACAGGGAGTATCAAGGTGTTCCATTAGTGTAGGACTGAGATAGCCACGGTCTGTTGCTTCAGACAAAGATATTTGCTCCTGAGTGGTGGGGTGAATAAGAGTGCCTGCAGCCAAGTCCACAAGCCCCATAGTGATGGCCTGGTGCAAGGTCAGCTTCTCCCCTGTCACTGGGTGTGTCAGGAGAGGCTGGCTTGCCCCAGACGCTGCTGTGGTTGCAGCTAGTCTGCGTTTGGAGGTGGTAGTGGTGACCTGTAGTGAGGACCCAGCCAGTGTTGTGGTGGTGGTTGTATGGCCATCAATAATATCACCCTCTGTTAGTTGTGAGGCAGAAGGGAGCTGCTGGCCAGGTCCACCACCACTGGTCACCGTTACCTGTGCCTCCGACCGTGCACGCCGGTCATTATCTTCATCCCTGGGAATAAAAAACAAACAAAATTTATCAACACAATACTAAAATGTTCTGCCTTATATTTGTTATTATTTTTTTAATAATTATAAAGTTTTCTGTATAATCTATATACTGTACTGTATAATCCAGACTGAATATTATCACTATGAGTGCTACTTTCTTTCTCAAATAAAAAAAAAGTGTGTCATTAATCTATCAAAATAATATCAAAAGTCCTCTTCAGGAACTCCCATACTGGGGTTCCCCACAGTACTGATGAAGTTACCTATGGCCTGGAATTTGAAACAAGGACCAGAATCAGTCAATTACTTCCCAACTGTTGCTGGAAACTGCTCAGATTCAGAAATGTCAGATGTGCAACAAATAAAACTTATTATAGTGTGACTGTTAGATTGGACCTAACTACATTTATGGCCAAGTTCCATGCTTAAGAATGGTGATTATGGCTAGCCACTATGTTTGTAGCCATCTTTAGCTCTTACGGCAGTACACTCCCAGTGATGATCACACCCAGCCACTTACTACTTCTACCATTACACTAAAGTATAATTCTGAGGTGGAGTGATGCAAACCAAAGAATAATCTTAGACTAATGCCTAACAGCTTCATAAGGCGTCATGAAGCCATTCATTTTTTTTTTTTTTTTTTTTTTTTTTTTTTTTGACCCAATCCATTGTCTCTGATGTGACATGCAGTTGTCCCCATATTATGGCACACATCTTTTAAATTTACAATCCAGGTCCCTTTTTCAGTTCTAGACAAACTGTGTGTGAGAGAGAGAGAGAGATGTCTCTTAAGATCTCATAGCTAGTCCAATAAATAACCGACATACATTAAATGTAATGAATGTACGAGTTGTATTATTAAACTAAACATAATAAGATGGCAAACAAACCCCAATTTGACACAATCATCAAAAAACACAATGAAAAATAAATTACTGTGCGACTTTTCTACCTACTAATTACACTCTGTACTGCAGAATGTTGTCTTATCATTTACAATCCTCAATGGTGTGCTAAAATGAAATTATAAATCTGGGGCTGGCTGGCACCTTCATCTACCCTTTCAATAATAAAGCCGTAAAACTTACTCGATGATGATGTTGGGGTAGTAGTTGTCTGAATCTTGGCCTGGGAGTGGCAAGTTCAGCTCAGTGCGGAAGGTCTTCTCTAGGTTCACTGGAGACAGGTCCTCAAGCTGGAACTATCACAGACTTGGTAAGGAAATGCAGCATAGTACTCAGACGTATTAAAAATTTTAATACTACAGCACATTACTGTAAGCCATTGTTATATGCCAACATTTCCAAAATACCTCCACTTTTTCCATTTTATTTGAGGGAAATTGGGAAACCATCTTAAAATGTAGCAATGAAACTTAAAATACCCGGCAGGCAATTTTTTTGATAAATGCGCACTTAAAGACAAACAAAAATAAAGTCAATAAGGTAATACAATACATAACAAGAACCTGCTAATATGCTCTCTTCTCTTTATCAAACGTCTGACACTTCAGAAAAAAATTATCACCGTACTTTCTATGTACCCAATGTCTGACACTACAGCACGCACGCATATCTTCTGTGCACTAAACTTTCGACTAAAACTGAATAAAATTTTACAATACAGCCGAAACCTATTACTGTACTGCACTTTCTATCAATATCGTTTTCGTTTTATGCCACAGCAGACAAGTGACAACACTTTCTGTAATATTAAATATGGTACTGACTGTGCACCAAACACGCCAACGGAAGGAGAGATCGTACCTCGGTCTTCTCTTATTTATATTCCCTCCACTGAAGTATATAATGTAATATATTTTCGTTTCTTAAATCGTATGTTCTTGCTGTCACTGTAATGTTTATTTAATCATGTATGCATTGACATTAATTTCCAAATGACTACATGTCCTTCGTACTAAAACAAATAATTCGGAAAGCAATAGCAAGGGGAACTTTAGTTAACGAAATCATCCCTTGTGGCAATCCTTCCCTATCATCAAATTAAGCTGTTTTCTGATAAATAAAATCCTTACCTTGATACACTAAAATACTACACATCATAACTGTTATACTGTGACGTCCATTTTCAATCAAGAAAAATACTGTTATCTAGTGTAACCACACCGAGTTTAAGATGCCAGCTGAAAATTCCATTATCGCAAAAAAGATGACGCCAGAGGATATGTGGCGCCATGCTGTCTGTCTGGCCGCCGCGGGGGAGATGTAACCCAACCCCCTCTCCTCCCCACGTCCCCTTCTCCCTATCTCCTCTCCTATGCCTCCCATATCCTTCACCTCTTCCATTCTTTCTTCTACCCTCTCCCCCCCCCCCTTTTTTTTTTTTTTTTTTAAGAAGGGATGGGATGAGAAAGGAACTATATAGTAAATAAAATACAGAATAACGACAGCATATGCATTTGTTCTTAAGTTATCTGGACGGTATAGAAGACCCTCTGGAATAATTACTGCTTCCCTTCTTTCCTACCTCCTAACTCTACCCCTCTCCCAATCCTTCCCCCTCCCCTTCCCTCTCCTCTCTTCCCCACCTCTCTTTCGTACAACAAATAATAATAATAATAATAATAATAATAATAATAATAATAATAATCCTGGCGGACACTTTCATTCGCAAAAACAAGTCTTCATTAACTTGGTGAGGTCTCTTCTGAGCTGAATAAACGGTCAGTTGATGGCAAGAACAATGACACTGAAGAAAATAAAAAGTCCACGGAACGGTTTGACAACTTTCAGTAATCCCTTCAGTACGATGGCTGTATCCCTTCGAGTTTATTCTGAGGGAAAAACTCGTGAAATTATTAGTCATATGAGACAGAGAGAGAGAGAGAGAGAGAGAGAGGGAGAGAGAGAGAGAGAGTGTCCCCAGGCTTACATCAGAAATCGCCGTCACTACGCGATCTCCCTTCTTGACAGACTTCCCGTGGCGTACCCTAGGATCCTCGTCGGTCGTTTTGACGTCGCTGCCATTTGTCTGAGTGGCCTGGTCTGACTCCTTGCCTTTCTGGGGGAGGCTGAGCTCTGATTTCGCGATGATCTGAGCGCCAGTCTCGTTGGAGGCTGCGGCACGAGAGGGTTTAACGCCTTTCTGAGTGCCATGGCCGTCAGGGTCCGTCGTGATATGAGCTTTGTCTGCCCCATCTGGCTTAGTCTCCCCTTTTGGTCCTCGGGCGTGACTATTTACCTTGGATTTGGTAGCCCCATCCCCTTTGGACGGTCGACGGTCGGGTTTCTTGGTTTGTGAGCCTTGTGAGCCACGGGATGTCGATGTTGAAAAATGTCTCCCAGGTGATGCCCGCGAACCCTGCTGTCTGGCCGGGTTAGTCTTGTCCGGTGCCCCCTTAAGAGATTCCTTTGAGCCGGAAAACTTTGTGCTTGTGTTCCTAGACTCCTTTGTGCTTGAATTCATAGATTCCCGAGAGCTTGATCGCCTAGAATCCTTTGTGATTGTATTTCTGGATGCCAGTGTGCTTTTCCTCGTTTCCTGCGTGCTTGTTTTCTTTGATTCTTGTGTGGTTCTTTTCTTAGATTCCTGTGTGCTTGTTTTCCTAGTGTCCTTTGCGTTGCTTGAATTTACACAGTTAGTATGAACAGATTTTTCTGCCCTGGAATTCTTGCTAGTCTTGTCGGATTTCGCCTTATTTGACTTCGTGGTATCAGTGGCTGTGCCCTGCGATACCGAGATACTAGACTTAAACGCACTAGTCTTCGCGTTGTTTATCCTAGACGCCCCTGAGCTCCTAGGAACAGTGGAGGACGAGGTGGATGTCTGTGACTCAGCAAGGCCCGATCTACTCGCATTCGGCCTTGAGGAGCTCGTGTCGATGGGTCCAAACACGCCGGGCAGGGTGGAGGGCCCAGCTGACCGTACATTGTGGGTGGATACCGTTTTGTAGGTCGTATCTCCGCCCAGGGTCTTCTGGATCGTGTCTCCTGTAGTTCTGTGCGTCGCTGTGGTTTTGTGGATCGTGTTCCCCACCGTCCTAGAGGAAGAATCTGATACCGTTCTGTAGGTTGAATCTCCTGTGGTTTTATAGGTCGAATCTCCTGTCGTTCTGTGGGTGATATCTATCGCCTTGCTTGGCCGGGACCCACCGGTGGTTCCCTGGTCGGAGGAGGTGCTGCTGTAGTAGTAAGAAGAACTGGAGGTTTGCGTGCTCGTCCTAAAACTCGACACTGAACTCGAGGTGACGTGAGTGGAGAATGTGGTCATGGCCGTCCCACCACCTCCATGTGCCAAGGTCGTACTCCACCCTCCCTCGAGGCTCTTCCTCCCAAAGCCTTCCATTTCTCTTTCGTTTGATTTTTCCCTGTTGCGCACTATCAAGGTCAGCAAAGCACTGAGCCAAATCTAGACCACCACTTTCATCGACAGCATCTACATTTTCCCTTCACCAACGCCATTCACGGCAAACACACTGAAAGATAAAACCGAAATGAAAATCTATTTATGTGCCACTCATTCCAGTACGTTTTTCGTCCCTTCTCTTAACCTTTCACTAACGGCCGAGGATAAAACGCCAGTACTTTCACATCAGCCTCTAGATTTCTCCATCATGCCTTTCCCGGTTAGCACAAGACCACTACAGGGCTAGTACAGGAATGGCACGTTTTCTATGGGCCAGATAGCGACTCCCCAAACAAGGCTCTCCCGACACACGCCAGCGATGCACAAACGACGAGGGTTGACGAGGTACTGTCGGCTAAGAGTCCCGGGGCGCCGAAAAACCCCCTTCAAATGAACAGATGGCGTTACTGGGCACTGGTTGGTGGGTAGACCTCGCCGCTGCCCTCCCTCTCCTTGGCGCCTAAACCCCGCCCCACACCCTGCCCCCACACCTGTCGCACTAATCCATCCCTATCCCCAAGGTATTCTCGCAATGTCACTTTAATTCTTACAGTCCCGCAGGTAATCGATGCATACAGGTCCTTATCAGCGAATGACAGGTGAGGGTACAAAAGGAGGGTGTTTTTACAGGTTGTATAGAGGAGGGGCTTGAACATTCTTATGCCCGCCCACGCCAATGACGTCACCCAGTCTTGGATAACAGTGTCGCTGGGGCCAGACATTTGAACAACGCCCACACACACACACGCACATTAACTCACCATTTCCTGCATTACATTATGGAGGATACATAAATAAAAATAGAAAAAAAGATCCAAGGTTCCTCATTGCAAACAGGAAAAAAAACAAGGTCATTCAATAAATAAAAAAAAACTTAAATTCTTCTATCACTACAAAGCATTTCCATGGATTCTAAATTAAAATAATAATGGATGACAATATAAACTACGCAAAATAAAGGGTTCCTTGAAAAATAAATGGATATAACTTCAAGGTTTATCAATAAAACAATAAAAACAATGTTCTTCAAAACAGAATTATACAAGAGGGAGGGTTTAATAATCAGGGCAGGGAGATAAACTGGGTGAGACGAGGAGAGTGAGTGAGACAGAGCGAAGGGCGGAGTCTGACACACACACACACACACACACAGAGGGTTGAGTATGGGTCAGTGGGAGAAAAGTGGTAGAGCGATGGGAGGAGAGTAGATAGTGAAGGATGGAGTATGAAAACAGTATACGATCGAAGCTGGGTGTAGGAAGGATGGGAGATAAAGAAGGGAGGAGCATGAGACAGTGCGAGATACAGGCAGGGTGAAGGGAGGATGGGAGATAGCGAAGGGCGGAGTATGAACAAGGCAAACCCTCCCCACCACACACACCGGCCCGCCCACGCCAGCATTCTAACCAAGCGTCCCAACAACTACCCCCATCTGGTGCCTCTAACAGGAACTACACTCTTGATGCATACAACATACTGATATAAACTGATTACCATTATCGCCATAAATCATGCTCAAGCTATTATATTCGTCTGCACCATAATACTAGCCATTATTCCTATCACGTACTCAAAGCATCCTCATTCATCCAGCCACTCTCCACCTCGACTGCTTGATTTAACTTAGCTAACACTCCATCACTGTCATCATAACCCTACATCTGACTATTGCTATAACCATCATCATCATCATAACTATTTCTCAGTATTACCAGCGCCAAACTTCTCACCCTGTTCCAACAACTAACCCCCTCTGGTGCCTCTCAGTAGAACCACACCCGGATTACTGGATTTAACAGGGAAACTGAACACCGTACAATAAATGAACTAAATATCGTACATTACTGTCATTTTATCATACTATCTTATCAATTTTCAATATATTCCCAACTAGCCATCATCATCATCATCATCATCATCAGTATCTTGGTTTTATGAATTGTTGGATCTTATATTTTTACCGACACATGCAAAGTGCTCTATCATCTTAATCATCATTCCTGGCTTCTACCATCATCATCATCATCATCGTCATACCTTTTCTCTACTATCCCCAACTCGATCCAATATACAATCAAAGTTTCACCATCATCCCACTCACATATCTCACTATCAACGAATATTCTAAGCTGTCATATTACTAATCCATATGAAACAATGAAGCAATATCTCTACGTGTGTCATTTATAGTTAACCTTTAAACTAGGGTTAATTTTTTTTCACAGCTGAGTCAAAGTGTGTGGTGTTTGATCATATGTAAATGCGATGACGTATGTCTATATTACAGCGCTTAAGAAACCCGTCTGACAGAAATATATATGTTTATTTCCCTCTACTGTATTCGTTTTTACTAATGGGGATAATTACTTCTACGTTCATTTACTCAGGGAGTTAATTAGTTGTCATTTGATGGCATTTATTCCTAATGTCTTGATCACTACCGAATGCATTGTGTGTATGTGTGTGTGTGTGGGGGGGGGGGTTGAGAGATAGTGGTGTTCGTGAGTGTGTGAAGGATGCGAGGATGTGTGCATGTGAATGTTTGCGAGACAGGGAGTAGGGGTGGTACATGAAGGCACAGCGACTTCCCACATGGCGTCTGAGGTAGAGAGGGTGGTAATGATGTGTGTGTCTGTGCGTGTGTGTGGGGGGGGGGGTACATGAAGGCAGAGTGAGTGCCCCAAGGTGATGGGGGAAGGGGGGGTTAGTGAAGTGTCTGAGCAGGCTGGCGCGGCAGTGGGTGAGGGTCGTCCAGGGAGTCACCTTATAAGGGTACCACACAGTCCCACTTCACCTGCCCTGCTCCGCCCCATCCCTCTCTTCCCCACCCCCCTACTGACCTGTGCACCTCCCTATCCCTACAATCCCACTTAATTCACCCCACTATAGTATCTTCCCTCCTTTCCTTCCATCTCTTATCTTGGTCGTATCACTGAGTATTCCTTTCTCGTTCCTCCATCTCCCTTCCCATTCTGCTGCGTTCGCCTACTACCATTCCCCACCTCTCCTGGCCCATCCCTAACCTCCCTGTCCCTCTCCCTTTCTATATACAACCCCATTACCTACTTCCCTATCACACAAAACTTTTCTCTAACTATATTTTCTCCTTCCTTTCTCTAGCTGTATATCCTTTACAATTCTTTACAGCTTCCCCCTCCTTCCTCTCCACCAATACGTTAAAATCCTCCTTTTTCAATCCTTCACTATTCCTCCTCCTCCCCTAATTCACCCTTCTCCTCCAACTCTCTCATGCCAAACTTTTCCCCTTACCTCCCGCCGCATGCAACACTCCCCTCTCTCCCTTTCTCTCGATGTACTCTCCTTTACGCTTCTCTGTTTCTTTCCTACTTGTATATTTCTTTTTCAAACAGCTGTTAGTTAGAGAGAAGAGGTTGGAAAAAAAAAAAAAAAAAAAAGAGGAGTGCTGAGGGTGAAGCAGAAAACAGTGACAGAATATAGTTGCTATCCCCCCTTTTACCCTCCCAAAATCATATCCAAACTCCTTTCTCTCCTGTCTTCCCCTCCTCTATCCTTCATATCCAACCTTCTCTCTTGGTTTGTCTTTTAGTATCCTCTACGGTACAAGCCTTCCGTTTAATTATCCTCTCCTTGATCCAAACTTCTTTTCTTGTGCCCATAAAACAGATACCACAGTCATGTCCTACCCTGTCAAACCGCCTACTCAGGATTAATAGGTGTGGTGCAATTTCCTCTTCTTTGTATTCGTTTGTATTTTTCTCTCTTACCTTCTTCGTCGTCCCTTTCCCTCTCTCCTCTGCACTGTACTCCTTAACCTTTATATTTTTCTTCGTCTCCAACTTGTTCACCTTTCATTTTCTCTCCCTCTTCCCTTCTTTGTCGTCCCCCTCCTTCTTGTCTTTTTTTTCACTGTACTCCTTAACCTTTGTATTTTTCTTCATCTCCAGTCCTGATCACCATTCATCTCCTCTGCCTCTTCCCTTCTCCCCTTTATATTCTTTTGTATTAATTTCCTTCGTCTCCCATTCTTTCCTCTGTAATCCTTTGTATTTTTCCCTATTTCATACTTTGTTCATCCTCCCTCTCCTCCTCCTCCTCCTCTTTCACAACTCCCCACCACAGTTCACTCTTCTTCTTCCTTGTTCCCTCTCCATTTCACTTTCCCTTCTTTTTACATCATCTCTTTTCTTTCCCTACCTCCTCCACTTCTCCCTCCTCTTCTTCACACCTCACCACTCTAAACTCAACAGCTCTCTCTCCTTCACTTATATTTCCCCTTCAGACGACCCAACCCTCTTCTACACCCCCCTCCCCCTCTACGTTCCTCCCAGTCCTATTTTACCTTCACCCTTGTTGCAAAGAGAAGTTTCCTAATTTTACTCTTAGGAAAGATCCCTAGATGTCAAGAGCTTAATCTGATAACTATGTGACTTTCAGGATGTTTTTTTAAATACTTAATTTGATACTCATGCGACTCTGAGGAGCTTTCTTTTTATAGTACTTATCCATTATCACGATGGGGACTCGTTACCTGGTGGTTAGTCAGGTTTCGTGTAGCCAAGGAGAGAGGAAGGCTGAGGCACGATCTCTTTAAACAAGCCATAAAGTATGTGGCTTATGTATACACTTGTGTGAGAATGTGTGGTTTGTGCATTCATGTGACTGGCTTGTATACTGATGAACGTGTATGTGTGATATATCCATTTAACTGTGTGTGGTTTGTGTACTTAACTAATGGATGTGTCGTTTATGCACTGCTGTAACTAGTTTGAATATTCCTGTAACACTGTGTGTCACCTTTGCATTAGTGTATATTTTGTTAATGTGCTTATGTAACTATATGTACCTGTGTATTAAAGTAACTATCTGATCTGTGTACAACTAACTGTATATATGAAGTGGGTGTATTATATTAACTAAATAAATGCACCTCCCTCCCCCTTGCCTGCTAAACTACATCAACCTACTAATTTCCCACTAATTTCCTTAATTGACTCCCACACTATAAGTCTCCTTTCTTCAGCCCTCATTCTTAACCCAAATTTACCCCCACCCCGTCCCCTCCACCCCTCGCAGGTCAGTTTCCCAGCCTCCCCTACCGCTCATTATCTCCATCTCCACTCCCTCTCCTCAACTCACTCTTCCCACAACCCACTATCTCCCACTTCCCTCCCATTCCTCGCAAGCTCATCCCCACACACCACTATCCTCTCTCTTATTCCTTTCAATTCACCCGTACCTTCACCTTCACTCCTCATTCTTTTCCCTATCCCCCACATCCGGCGTCATTCTCAACCCCTTCACTTGGCACAACTCATCCACACACTCCACTATCCCCCTACCACACTCATCACATCTCATCCTCATCCTGATATCCCATCATTTGCTCCCACACTCCCCTCCCACTCCCCTCCTCCACCTCCTATCCCTAACCCATTGCCCTCGTAACTCACCCTTGCCGTCACACCTCCCATTATTCACCCCTCTATCCCCCAACACCTTACCTCCCATCCCCCTTAAAACTCACCCACGTCCCTTCGCAACCCACAACCTCCCTCTCACCCCACTGCTCATCCCCCTCATCTCCCATCCCTCATCCACACCCTCCTACTCACATCCCACTAACTCCCCACCGCCACCTCCCACCTGCCATCCCCCTTCCAACTCAACCCCGCCTACACGCATCCCACAACCTCCCCCTCAACACCCACTACTCACCCCTCTCTCTCTCCCTCCACCCTTCACCCACACCCCTCATAACTCAGCCTCCTCTTGACATCCCACATCCCCACTGTCACCTCTGATGCCTCCCTTTCCTCCCCTGTATGAGTCATCTCCCTTCTGACCGGTGATCTCAGCTGGCCATTACACTCGTTATGACACAACACGCACCAACAACATCTTAACCCACTTGCGGTTACACAATTATCTAACGTCTTAATATAGTCCCTAGGGCATCCTTACCCGTCCTTAAGACCGCAGTTTCTTAGAACCCCACGTGATTCTTAAAATGATATTCTGCGCCTGACATCATTTCCCGTTCTTCAGACTGCATATCCTCAGCGTCAGACGAGATTCTTAAAATGATATTCTGAACCTTACGAGACGAAAGGGCAAAGTGACTCTACACAAGATATGAATAAAAAAAAATTGTTAAAACTACCTGACAAGAAGCTACATTGGATCTTGATCTTTTAACCGCAATCTGATTATAGCCAGATTTTAATTAGCAGATCATCTGAAAAATTATTATTCTTATAACTAGTGCAAATGCAATCCAAAACAGCAAACATTTTAGATTCAAGCCACAACGAGAGGAAACTTTTCACAACAATAGTACCACGACATCTTCCTGCTAACTACGCACGATTACAGTCAGCTTGATATCCACGTACAGAAGGGATATCACAAATGAACCCCAAAACGATACTTAAAACCTAAACAAGATTCTAATACCCAGATGAATAGGTAAAATGTTTCTCATGCTAATGGCGATAATGATGATCACCGGACCTGATGACTCTGCTAACACATCCCGATACCATGCCCATCATCACTACTCAACAATCCCGTCTTGCTAGTGACGTGAATCATCCGCCTACCCACCCGTCCCTCCTCATTAACACCCACACCCACAAGCAACGCGCACACGTTCGAATCCAGACATGCATGAAACTGACCAAAATCATGCAGACAGACACATGCAAACACATACGTAAACACACACACACACACACACACACACACACACACACACACAATTTCGTAAGCAGTGTAGATATTTTTCGCTCCAATTCCACCACCCACGACGTCTAATGAGAGTTACTGGCATCCTTGAGCGCGTATCTACAGTATTATTTATATTATTTCTGAATTTATTTATCTGTTTACTACACTCGTATTTATCGCATGAAGGACCTATTACCTGAAACAACTAATCCTCTCTCTCTCTCTCTCTCTCTCTCTCTCCCTCTCTCTCCTCTCTCTCTCTCTCTCTCTCTCTCTCTCTCTCTCTCTCTCTCTCACCACAACCATCACTACTACCACAACCACCGCAACCTTGCCTTACCATTCCAGTCACTACCACCAAAACCAGTACCACAACAACCCTTTCCTACCAAACACCACATATCAACAACTTTCACCATTACTGTTACCACCACTACCACCACCACCACAACCCTGCCTCACCATTCCAATCACTACCACCAAAACCAGTACACCACCAATAACTACCAAACACCACACACCATCTACCAAACATCTAAAACTTTCACCATCACTACCACAACCACCAAAATCACTACCACCACAACCTTGTCTTACCATTCCAGTCACTACCACCACCACCACCACTACCAACTACGTTCTTCCACCGCAACAGTACCCACATTAACTCACAGATTTACAGTCCACACAGTCCCACACGAACTTACAATGTCGCAACTCTTACGTCCACGTTGGTTAATGAAGAATACAAACAGACGTGGGATTAGAAACACACCTTTGTTTCTGTGCAATTTAGTCCCCTACTGAGGCTTTACTGTTTGTTTCTGTATCTCATGAGGCACAATAAATTCATGACCTTAGCTTAGTCTCTCTCTCTCTCTCTCTCTCTCTCCCACATCCAGTTCTGAGCATTATGTCACCTTATATTTAGTCCCTAAAATGTTTGTTCCTGCATCTCACTAAATACGCTAATTCACAACCTTCGCAGTTTACTCTCCCCGATTTTTTCCTTCCTCCCCGTCTATGTTCAATGAGGAAAACCTGATTTGTACTTTCCTTTTATGTCAGAAGAAAAAAAAATCTTAGTCATACCAGCATCCCCACTTTCTAAATCACTGTGTTGAGCGTCTTTTATTTTTTTTTTCTTCTTCCGACGCTCCTCAATGAAAACTTGACCTGTTTTTCACTGATTTCTCCCTCCTCTCCCCCCTTTCTTATTTCTTAGCTTCTCTTTTCTCTCTCACTTGTACTCCCTCCTTCAATCCTCTCGTCCCTTCCGTTATCTCCTAGCTTCTCTTCTTTCTTCCATCCCCTTCTCCTTCAAGCATCTCCCTTTCTCTCATTTCCCTTCCTCTTCTCCCTCCTTTCATCAACTCTGTCCTTCAAGTCTCACTCTTCCTTACCTCTCTCCCTTCCTCATCTCGTTCAAGATTTTCATTTTCCTTCTTACCTCCTTCCATCCTGTCCTTTTAAGAAACTCCATTTCTCTCCAACCCTTCCTCCCTCCCTCCCTCCCTCGTTTCCAAGTTCTTCCTTTCTCTCCTCCCTTCTCTCCTTCAAGCTTCTCTTTCTCCCAACCTGTTCTTAACCTTCTTCACCCTTCCTCGCCTCCCTCTTTTCCTCTGTGGAAGCTTTTCCCTTTCCCAAAACCATTCTCTCTTTCATACTCTTTCACACGTATCTCCCTTCCTCATTTTCAGACTTCCCTTTCTCTCCTCTCCCTAGTTTCTCTCATCCTCTCCTACCTCCCTGCCTCATCATCTCTAAGCTTCTCTTTTGCCAACCTCACTTACTCACTGAAATTCATACTGTCCTATGGTATTATTCTCGTTAGTCCAGGAAGCTCCCTAACACCTTTTCCCAAGCGATTTATTTTGCTTGTTACATCTTGCTGTCCAATTCTATGATATAAATCCTTCAAGCATCGCCACACGCTGTAAAATAAGGTGCAAAAGGATGGTGACTAGCAATATCCAAAAATAAATCGCTATGGAAGAGGTGCTAGAGTCTCCTGCCCCAACGAGAGCAGGAACCCTAGTCTTTTCTGTAACCCCTGAAGTCTCAGTGCTCTCTCCTAATCTGAATAAAGTCATCTGGCGGCAGCACCAAAAAATATAAACGAGAGACATCATATTACACAAGAGGTTAAAGGGGAAAAACTCTGTCCTAAATCCAGTTGACTCTTGACACCCTTAAGAAACTAATACTTTCACTTAAACATTCCTCAAACAAAAGTCCTAAATCCTTCCAAACTATAAAACTAGTCACTATTAACCCATTTTCCAAGATTTTTTTTTTATATTTTTAATTGCGACAGAAACCCTGACGATTTTGTTAAGATGGACTATTAAGTGATGGGGTTAATGACTGAAAAATTTTGCCCCTCCAATTACAAGCTTCTCCCCTCCTCCAAAAATAAAATACATAAAGCCGCACAACAGAAGGAATAAATACACGCCATGGCAGTGAAGAGGTTGAGATTAATGAGGTTAAGAGAGTAATATCCGTCTTACTCATCACCTTCACTCTTCAACGAACGTAAACAAGTATTTTAAATGTCATACTGTCCCCAATACCTAGCTATTACCTTGTCCAAAACAGTAGTGTAGTTTCTGACACCATAAAATGAGAGAGAGAGAGAGAGAGAGAGAGAGAGAGAGGGGGGGGGTATGGCTCCTAGATCGTCACCACACAAGCACAGGGCCACCACCAGCACCTTCACTTTCACTCCACCACAGGCAGACACGCCCTCTCCTGCCCGTATGTGGTGCACTCCCCCTCCACACTCTCATCAACGCCTGGCTAAAATACACGACACGATAAACGACCCAAGCCAGGCAAAAAGAGAAAATAGTAGTCACAGAGCCTTGTACAGCAGTGAGAACCCATGTTTGAGTATGGACCTGAGCGCTACTTGGTGTGTCTAGTTCTTCTTAGTAACTACAAATTAAGGGTGAATTTACATGATCTGACAATAGTGGTAATGTACTTAAATAAACGGCGCAGCCACACCGCCCTGCTGGCTTTACAGAATAATAATGTGTAAACTACTTGAGATTTTTTTTTTTTTTCCAAATTCAAAGAGGAAGCATAATGGAAACTATCTCAATCTGTCAAGCAGTTACCACGAACACATTTTCGTAAACCCTTCAGGATATTGTGGGCACTCTACTGAACAGTCTTTATCTTATTATCATTCCTAGAAACCCTTGCAGTCAAACTAAAAAAAAAATAATAATGAGTACATAAATAAATCTCTACTAACCCATTCTCTCCTACCGTACACGTAGGAATATTATTTAAAACAGCACCTGATTCCTTTCAGTCCAGAGAAATCCTAGCAGTCAAAGAATTAGAACCCTATTCTGAGGAACCTAAAAAACCAAACAAACAAAAATTATCATCGTTCCCAAGCACACGTTTCAATACTCCTGGAACTTATAAAAATCTATAATTACTCCCACGAACATACCTCTAAATGGCGTCCCAGAACTTTCAAAATTCTATTATTATTATTATTATTATTCCCATGCACGTGTCTCTATATGGACTCCCAGAACTTTCGAAAATCTATAATTATTCTCATGAACGCTACGCTATATACGGTCTCTTTCATGTCCTCGAACCAAAACCAATTAAAGAGGAAAAACACTGGTCATGAACTTTCAAGGAGAATTTTTTTTCCCCATCACGCTGTACTAAATTCGAGTGACCGTTTAGCCTTTCATAATGGTTCAAGATATTATGTTTTTAAGCCCAGTAAAGCCAAATTCATACTGGAAACATGTGCTTCAGTCACTTCCAATTACTATCATGCCACCTTCACTGTCACTTAAATATTAATTACTATCACATCCTTTCTTCACTACACTATTTTTTACTCCAACTTGCCCTAAAATTACCTCGTCTCCATCTTGAAAGCAGGGTTGTATCAATTTGTAAGAATATCATGCTAGTCACAAAGTAGTGCCATAATACCGGGCATCAAGTCAGTTCAGTGTTCCCGCAATTTCGGGCATTAGATCATATCAGTTTTTAATGGAGCCTATATCTCTACCCATTAGCTGGAAAAATCCCTCCAAAAGCAAAGTAAAAAACATTAAGAAGTACAGGAATGGAGAGATAAATAAATAAATTAATAACATTAACTGATCACCGACTTGTCCATTTAACCCCGACTCACGGTTTAATCCGAAACAGGGAAACTTCCAGTGATGTAAGGGATAATGAAACCCTGAGCCTAAGTCACTATCAATCATCTTACTTCTTCACGAACACGAATTATCAACTATACAGTAATCATTAATCATCTACTATCATGGGAAACATTCTGAAAACCATTATAATCAAAGTCACTGCTACACTCACCCATCATCACTATCGCCAATACCACCATTTACTATTACCATCCTTAACTCAAACATCATCTTCCACTCACCACTATCATATCAACCAATCATCACTATTAGGATTAAAGACTCCCATATTCAATCACTTTATTCGACTCAGTATTATCACTCATCCATCACCACTATCGCCACTGTCACCGCCTACCATTATCCATCATCACCACGCCCATCAATCATCATTACCACCATTAGCGACCACCGAATCACATTTAACCTAAATTCAACAGTCTTCCATCATCACAACTACTGATATATACCACAATTACCTATCATCATCACTAGCATCATCACCCTCACACCCTCTTATAACCACCATTTACTACGATTATCACCATCATCATCATCATCATCACACCCACGGCACCACGATTACTATCATCACCATCATCAGAATTTAACCTCAATAAAGTGATCTCATTCTCATTTTCCTAATTTCCCACCAACATTTAGGCTAAGACCGTGGTGAATAAGTTCATGAAGTCTTTTATTTTAATCGGCTTATCACCATCCGATTTTTTTTTTTTTTTACCGTAGGAAGGACCGCTAAATGTATGTTAACTAATTTATAATAAAGCCTCCTGTTTTTTCGAAAGTCTCCCCTAAACTTAATGACAGCGTCAAAATCCTATGTACTCCTAAAACCTAAATAAAAAAGTATATATATATTCTAATTTGCCTTCAGTTTAACATCAAAGTTCATGGTCGCCTTTAAATCTGCACTAATAAATGTAACTGTGCACCTAAACCGATCGACACAGTAATCACCTTCTGGTTTCCTTTCACTGACTTTATCTCTCTTGTCAATCTATTTACGTTTGGTCACTCCACCCACTCTTGCTTTTAAACCCTTCCTGAGAACGCGATTTGTTCATTCCTCTTCCTTTTTTTTTTTTTTTTCCTACAGGAGTTAGATGGCGACCGCTCCTATCCCCTTCGGAGAGAGAGGATTTCCCACAGTAAATATATTGGCAGATTGAAGGACACAAGAATATAATTTAAAACACGTCTTCAAGCTTAACAGGTTACGTTACGTCTACGTGCGGCACATTAAACTGATCCATGAGCCTTCCATTTTATCCTTGGAATCCCCTTAATATCTCCTGTTCCTCATGTTGCTTGCTCTTTTCAGTATCATTTTTACATTTCTCTACATAACTTCTTCCAACTACCCTCTTTTTATCTTCCACTTCCGTGCACTTTGTTAATGTGGTGCGATCTTCCTCGTTTCCATTCACCTTCATATTTGCACTAGGCTAGACAAAGAATTCGATGCCCTTCCGTAACATTAATCCCATTTCTAACACTCATTCTCTCGTCTTCAGTCCAACACTTTATATATGATTCAGAATCCAAAAACAATGAAAAAAAAGTATATGAGTGAGAACTATCAACATCACTCCACTTTCACTTCATTCCTCTCATTTACTCCAATCCTTCCTTCACCATTCCACAATTATATACTCGGACTAAGGCAGGCAAACGACTCGACGTTTCACCTTTCCTTCTCTAATTTCACTAACTCTCTCTTCAACTATACACCAAATAAGGATGTATATTAAAAATACACCTAAACTCCTTTCCCCCCAAAATACGCATCCAGAGTAGGCCTGGTCAAGAACTCCACGCTTTTTTTATTTTTCTTCACTATTTACAGTATATCTCAAAAACAAATCCTCTCTAATTCTCGTCTCAATCATCCACCAATTCTGGATGTATGCACTCCCTTTGCCCTCCAAAATAAGCATCCAATCTAGGCCTGGCAAACAACTCGATGCCAGCCCACACTATGCAAATTATCCGGCCGACATAATGGATCTTGTTCACTTGTAAGGAGCTTTTTTGCCGCCTCCTTAGCATAACCACAGAATCCCGACGCGTATTTGGCGCTCAAGTGGACACCGATATGGACTAGAGGTGAGAGGGGAGGAAAGAAGATAAGAGAGAAAATAAGTGAAAATACAGGAGGGGGGGAAACTGGAAAAAGCTATGGGAAGGGGAAAAGAAATGAGATGGAGAGAAAAGAGAAGAAATGGGAAGGACAGAGAAGAGAAAGAAAAGAGAATGGGAGAAATGAGAATGGAGAAAACAGAAAACTAGATAAGAGCCGATAATATATACAGTACTATGCTAAGGAGAGGGCTCTAATAGTGTAGGGGTTAATGAAGGCTGTATCTAACCCCTTCAGTTCGAAAACTCTCTTAGCTTAATAAAAGGATCTTGCAGTATTAGTAAACTCATGTCATCGGAATGAAGTGATTTATTCCAGTACCTGACCAGTCGGGAAAAAAAAAAAAAATGCATATACCTTTCTACCACATGGTTCCCGAAGGTCAGCACTTTCCATGCCCACCATAACGAATCGGTTTGCCAAGATACTTTCCCCCAATTTTTGCAATAATATGATCGCACAATTTTGTCCCCCACCCCCTTTTTTTTATTCACTGGACTATATGAACTTTCTTTTCCTCTGGCGTGCTGCCTATTCATGCGTTCCATCCCATTCCGGTCGATTTCTGGACATCATCTCTCCACTTTATATTCTGCTCGTGTCATCCTCTCACTCCTTCTCTGGAGCTGCCACTATTGTACTAGAGGTGCCTGTCTATGATCCATTATTCGACAGACGTGGCTTGACTATCACAGGTTCTTTTCTTTTTTATGCCGTGACATATGTTTTCCATTAATTTTTATACTTTTGTACAGTGTCGCCAATGTTTCTCATGTTTGTTTTTTTCAAATTCATATTTCCTATCCTTAAATCTACAGATCGTGAATTAATGCTTAGTCAACTATTTTACAAAATCTTAAAAGCTTACGTACAGATATAGGCCCTGAAGATATAGGCCCTGAAGCCTTTGCCCAGAGTCGGACGCATAAAAAAAAAAAAAAAAAAAAAAAAAAAAATCTGAATCTGATCAAATTTTGAGACTGCTCTCGTTTCTAGTGTATCTTCCGTTCACAGTGTCTCTTTTCAAGGACTTCAGTGTACAGTATAATTACTTTGAAGGCCTGAAATGAACATTTTTTTTTTCCGCCGAGTTCTTCGCTGTTAATATTTCTACTTTCCTTCTTTCGTCCCCTTTTTCAAGGACATTTACTGCATTCATTAACAGCGCACACAGTTATTACTTATTTATTTATTATACTTATTTATCTACTATTAATAATAATAATTAGTAGTAGTAGTTGTAGTATACTTTCATCAGTCTCCCATCTATTCACAAATGACTCGCATTTACATTATGGAGTGGAGTTTATAACTCGCATTTACATCCTACACTGGTGGTTTTATGGAAGGAGTTTATAACTTCATCAGTTTCAATCAAGACTCCTAAGATGTTGAAAAACTGTCACGAAGCAAACAATTCTACATAGGCTGAGGTTCACTGGATCAATATTTTTAATTCAAGAAAAGCAACTTACCTGCAAATGAATAAATCTATGTTTGTAATCTGAATTCACAAACAACACTTACCTTAAAATCCCAATTCATCATAAAGAACCGTTTACTATCATTTTCTGCGTTAAAATTGTACGAACTAATACTTCAGAGGTAAAATGTTAAATCCATTCTGTAACATGGCAAATTAAAACCGTTTGTTGGCCGAGACTATGTAAGGGACAAATTTTACCAAGAGTCAGGTACAAGAACTGATAATTATAATCACTATACTGCATCATCTCAAACCTAATGAGGGATAACTGCACAAAAATAATAGATGGGCATCTCTGGGTAGGCATGTGGCAAAACTACACTGGAGGTGCATGTGAAAATGAAATAAAGACAGTCCTCTGTTAAAGTTATTTCACCTAAAAAATTCATTATTAAGTAGCTGACAAAATGTACTTATTTTTCACTAAGTTGTTTCAGTACGGTATAAAGTGGTTCACGTTTGAATACCAAGTTTTTACTTACAGCTGCTCTTAACTAATTATGCAGTTGCTCCATATGGCAAATAAGTGGTTCTGGTTCTTTTAATGCCTCATTCATGAACCAAAAGCATGTTTCAAAGTTCTGTCAAAAAGCAGCGTTCTGTCTGCTTGGATCCACGCCTTTAAGTGAGGACTAAATGTACAATATCACCACCACCACCACCATCACCCTAACCTTGTTTCCCACCTAAGGATGGGGTAAAGTGCAGTCCAGAAATCATGGATATTTCATTGAAGAGAAAGAACTATCAATAGCACATCTAGCAAAATACTGTAGTCCAATCATTCACACATCACTGAAGCCTCTATTAACCTAGTTCCTCCTCAGTTCAAAGGATCTGCATTTTTTATAAAATATAAATGCACTTCACATACACATGAGACCCAGCTTTAATGGACCCACCTACGCTGGACTTTGGATATAGCAGACTCCTTGACCCTACCAAACAACTTCTGTGATACTGCAAACCGCACCAAGGTCCGGTATAGGGAGCTGATCTGGCAAGCTATTGAACAAATTTGTTAAATACTCAAGCCAGGCCCAGCATTTCTTCTTCTTTTCATTACTATTTGTTGATCAAGGAACACAAGCCAAACTCGCACAGTACTGCTTTATTGATGTCTTATAACCTGTCCTACGGAAGGCACCTACCGGGCCACTTTTTATATACCAGTATTCTGACCCTACATCCAGTATAGTGGATCCCTATCGGACATCTTATGTAAGGAGCTCTCATATATACTTACCACTTTTCCCTCCAAATACTGTAGTCCATTACAACAAGATCTCACTTCATCCAACGAACATAAACCAATATATAATATGGCTCAATACTGAAAATAAAAAATGCTAGTACTGTACTTACATTGAAGTTCTTCTCGTGCTGGAACCGGTTGTAGATTTTGGCGATGCGGTCATATGTCTCGTCAGCGATGAACTGGTACTGGCGGTTGAGGTCATCCAGCTGACGGGTGACACTATCTGCGCCACTTTGGATGCGTGGCCGCTTGCTCAGGCTCGCATCCAGGCTAGGGTGTACTTCCTCTAAACTTGCCTTGTACTGGCACAGGCGCAAGTCATAGATCTACAGGAGGGGGTGTTAACAAATTAGTGGATGTTAGTAATTGTTATGGTGTTAAGGGGTTAGTGACTTTTTTTTTTCAGAGAAGCGAGTTGTTGGGGGTAAGAAGCGAGGGATAGTAAAGCCACCGAGAAGCAGTTAATGACACTAGACCAACACATTACCACTGAAGTGATATTTACATGCCAATTCATTACTCTCAGTTAAGCATGCATAGAGTAACGAGTATGATAATTTAAAAAGGGACATGTACAGGAGAAATTCTGAAATTCATCCCCTGTAAAAAACCTGGAATGAACTAAAAAAATCAAATGTTTATAAGAAATCAAATTATATTCTGGTTACAAGTGCATCTTAAAATTGTGCTAGAATGTTTACGTGTGTGCTTGTGCATCTGGTAAAACATACCTTGGCTTCCCGTATGAATCGGCCGCCAAGGGTATTTACATGTTCTATGCTTGTTTTCTTCTCTATAATTTTCATGTACATACTCTGTAAAGAAAAGGTATATGCATTAATATACCTGCAAAACAAAAGATTAAAATAACCTGAAAAGCAACAACAAACAATTACATAATTGCTCTGTAAAGAAACGGACACAAGTTCAAGTCGCTGCAGTCGCAATGTCAACCTGAAATAAGAAGAGAGGTATCTGGGACACAGGGATCATTACCACTGGGTGATGAGGATCAGGGTTGAGGGCTAGGGTTCCAACATGAAGTGTGGGTGTGGGTATGTTGGAGGTTTGGGGGAGGTGATGGGTTAGTACCAAGAGGAAGACAAGTTAAAGGAACAGTTCATCAATTTTGTATTTCAAGATGGAGAGCCAATATAGATCATTGCAGTCACTGACATACAGTATATTAATAAAAGCGTTCAGTCGTAGATGCAGTGAAACTGAAATATATATATATAGCTGACAGAACAAGTTGAGTTTGGAGTGAGGGAGAAAGAGAAGAAATATTGCTGTGATAGATGGAGGGCTCTCTTACCCTCAGCCGCTCAAGCTCAAGCTCTGCCTCTGAGGGACCCAAGTCCTCTATCTTCTGGATGCGAAGGCCATTTTCTAGATCATTCAATTCCTTCTTTTCAACAGCATGGCCATTGCGGTATTTCATCAGTAGCTCTGAGGCTGCCTCGCAACTCCTCAGTCTGAGAAACAGGGAAGAAAGGACATTGGTTAAATACAATACATAAAAGACTTTCCAAAGATTGATCTCTTGTATATACTAATGCAGGCATTGTCCGTAGTCAAATATATGAAAAGCTTACTGGTAATCCAGAGAGACAAGTATCCACACCTTGTGAGAAATATAAAAACATATTGATATGAAATTTAATTCCATGATAAATTACATACATGTACAGTCATAGAAATAACACACACACAGTCAGAGAAATGAACATCTTCCCAGGAATTGTTGAATGCAATGCAGAATTCGAAAAAGGGCAAACACACTACAGTACTAATGTTTTATCATACTAGTTTTACATTACCTTTGTACAAAACTGGAAAGATGGCTGATTCATTGACTGTCCAGTAAGGCTGCATTTAAAGTCCAACAAAGACAGGTGAACCTCACCTCTCTATGATCTGTGAACACATGTTCTCCCAGCGGATGCGCAACTTCCTCACGTCCTCCTCTAACTTGTCAACATCTGGGTGGATCTTCTGGCTGGGACGGGACTTAACCACAAGGGTGCGCACATTGCGGCACTCCTCCAGCAGCCGGTCGATCAGCGCCTACCATACGAATCAAACTTAGGGCAAGCCTTGATAAGACACAGTCAGCTTACCACAGATGTTTTCATGAGTACTAGAGATTTGGTGAAGATGTTATAAGGCCAGATTAGAGATGCTTACAAAATTTGTCAAATATTACGATGAAGATGTTACAAATGTATTAAAATATTATAAACATTGTAACCTTGTACTGCAATTCATGTACTGAAATTGTTGTAAACCCTCCTTGTACCATGTAAGTAAAGTTAAACTGAGAATTAATGCACTTAGTCACTAGGGATTCTCCGAAGATGTTATATTCCAGAGCTAGTCTATTATTCTAAGAATTATAAAATTTTGGGCATCTTTGCTCTGGCAAAAGAGAATCCATGGAAGATATTAGTACTGCTATAATTGTATCTCTCTAAACACTTCCCTACACATGTAAGGTTTATTACCAATAAATTCTGGTGTGATCCCTTTACCATGGATATAAATTTCTGCCTAGGTAGCAAAGACTAGCACCATAAAGTGTGTTCCCAGAGTTCATGGCTGAAGCTGCACCACTGACATCCCCTATGTACCAAATCTACACAACTCTGACCAGTCTGGATAAATATTTACTAAACTCAGAAGCTTGACTTGCATACATCAATGTTTACCTCAACTAATTTCCTTTGGAAATTACCTGAATATAATTATTAATGTATAAAGTAGAGGCTTCACCAGGCTCAAAAGAGCTAGACACCAAATTTCAGAGTTGTATAGCTGTTGTAGGGTTCAGTTCTGGGTCTCACCTGGTGGTCGTGGATCATCTGTTGGATGTTAAGCAGTTGCCGGTGTTCACGTTCCAAGTCTTCCAGCTCATCTGGCAGATCCTGGTGTTCAGCAAGCTTCAACTCAATCTCAGACACAACCTGTGTTCCTTCTTCAATGCCAGTCACAACCATCTCCACACACTTCATTCTGCAGTGACAATCAAGGAAACAAATGAATACAGTACATGCTTGATTTACCAAGAAACAAGCTAACTGACTGAAAATTCTTCAGTATACTGTATCTTATAACTTAAGTCAGTAAATTTATTCATCTCATGCACCTCCTTCTCAAAGCCGAAAATTCCTTGATGGATAATCTTTATTGGGGGGGGGGGGAGTGAATGCCCGGCTAGGTGGTTGGAAGTTTCTAGTCCATTGAGTTTTTGCCTGTACCAGTAACTATAAATACTATAAAATGGTGAGAATACCTCTCGATGTAGACATGAGAGAGTGCCCAGATGCGGTCCCACTGCTGTGTGATGGACTCCACAGTGCGCTGGATGGCAGGTGTGCGGCGGGTCAGGTTCTGATAGTTCTTCTGGATGCTCTCAACCTGGCCAGGACAATGTGCAGAAGTCATGTATATAAATGAGAAATCATTCCCGAGTTCTAAACTATGTCCAACTTCAACTCACTGTCATTTTATTTTACAGTTCCTCACCTCATCCCACCTAGTCATTTCCCATCTTCACTTATCATCTGTTTCTCCTCTATCATATTTCACCTCATTTCTACCTCAGCAATATATCCCTCTACCTCTAGCTCATCACACTAATCCCTCATCCTCACCTCGCATCACCAACTCCCACCTCCACCTCGCCAATCCCTCATCTTCCTGGCTACACATCACATCTCCAACCTCCTCACTTAACCTTCCGTGTTATACTGTATTTTCAATAGACAAGTATTTTAGTCATTCTTTTTTTTTTTTTTTATGATTCTGTTCACTATGGTTGAACTTAAGGGGAAAATTTCAATTCCAAAATTTCACAAAATCACTGATCCAGCATCATCACTAGCACCTCACTAAAACTCCACAGTCCTTCAATCTCAACACTTACCATATCCTCCACACCCTATCCTCATCCTAACCTCCTCCACCTCTTCTATCCCCACACCTCCCCCAACCCATACATCTCTAACCTCTCACCCCATCTCATCAACCCCCCCCACATCTCCCCAACTCTTCACCTCACCTCAACCCTTGAAAACCCCACATTTCCCTCTCCCTATACCTCATCTCAACTCTTCAATTCCCTACACCTTCACTGTCCATTCCTCATCTAGACCTTTAAGCTGACACCTCCTCCTGCCTAGACCTTCCCAGCCTTCACCTCTTCAACCCATCACACGTCCACCTCCGCATACCTCAAGTTCCCTCGAAGACAGGTCATTTTCAAACTGCTTATGCTCGATGACCAGCTGTTCGAGGAGGTCCAGGTCTCTTGGTATGCTGGCGAGACACCGTTGGATAAGCATCTTCTCCATCATGTCCAGGTACTCCTTCAAGCTGTTGCACTGTTCCACCAACACCGCTCCAGGCTTTGGTTCTGGAGGGGAAGAAGAGATGGAGTGCTAGTTTAATTCTCAGTCACTTCCAAAACCCCAAACTAAAACACACACACACACACACACACACACACACACACACACACACACACACACACACACAGGTATTTGGTCGGAACACTTCAAAAACTGTCATTCCCAAGTCACGCAAAAAAAAAAAAAAAAGCCGGGAAAATGTTGTTAGAACCCGTAATTCCCACTACCACAGATGTCATATGCTATACGAAGATTTATATTCCACCTCCCATCGATAGCTATTTATACTTTTAATCTTGCAACCTTCAGACGATTTTTAATGCTTCGGAGCGACTTTTTTTTTATTAATGGTGGGATTACTTATAACGTTCTTTGACCCTTTCAGTACGTGAGATTATACAAAAATTGTCTGTAAGATATGAAATACAAACTGCATCCCCATTCTCTCTCTCTCTCATACAATATCTACGCCTGACTAAACACTACTGAGTAACGGAAGATACGTTATTTGGTTCATTGTCGCTTTCGGTCGTCAAAAAAAAAAAAAAAAAAAAAAAAAAAAAAAAAAAAAGGGTTCGACCTCACATCCTTAATTTACGTCCTAGAAGCTTAAAGTTTTCACCGGTATAAAAGTCCATTAATAACTGCACTTTTCCATATTAAACAGTTTTACTTTTCTGTGCTTTCTTTTCCACTGATCACTATACTCATTATATCTCAACCTGGCCTAGATTTTCGTTCAATTGTAGCTTATGTTCCGTAGCACACTAGCAGAAAAGTTATTACTACGTCTACATCCTTTCTCTATTATTTCCTCGTGACTAGTACCATATCTGGGTGTTTTCTACTGATACAACCCAGCTTTCATGATGGAATTTTCAAGTTTAGGCAAAGTTAGAGTAAATAGTACATTACAATTTAACCTCCCAGAAACATAGTCTTTATTATTATTATTATTATTATTATTATATTATCGACAGGGATGATGGTTTGGATTGGGGTATGGGATGTCGTCTTAAAAGGCCTATTTTGGCAGAGTCAATGAGATCGGATTAGGATCGAGGCGGATTACTGATCCAGAAGGGTCACACCAAAACAGTCCAGCAGTTTCGGATCGGCTTGTCTTGTTGCCATGGCTACACCCCAGTGCCCTACCTGATTGTAAACAAAACGATGCCGGTCGAAAGTTCGAACGGTTGATTTGGTCAGCAGTAACTGCTCTTATTTTCAGCAATACGGACCCACTACAGACGAAACCAGACACAGTTGAGCCCCTTATACCCACCATTGTAACTGGCAGTAGCATTTTATCAGTATATTAATCAAAAAAGGAAGTAAATACGGCACTTAAAATGTAGGAGCTCACGCCATATTTCTTTTGGTGTGACGTCACAATCCAGGATCGCCCTGCTCGGTCCACCTTGGGGAGGTGGACTGCCTCAGATCGATCCGGGATTATCTATCACCCCAATCCAGGATCAGGACTGTGCCTCGCCAAAACAGGATCAGCTGTCGGGATCGACTTCTTCTCGATCTGGGATCGATTCGGGATTAACTCTCTCTCGCCAAAACGTGCCCTTATAGTTTAGTTTTCGTGTCCAGACGATTCTACTCGGTCTTAGAGAAGATCCAGATGGTGCGGGTACAGATGAAAATTTTATCTAACCGGCCAAGTTCCAAAAGGGTCTCCTTAACCGAGCAAAATCATGTAAGTATTGCAATATCAATAATAATAATAATAATAATAATAATATAGAAAACATTAAAAAAAAAAAAACAAGTAAGTAAAGGAAGGGGACACCACCTGATAAAACAAGGCTAAAAAGCTGATAACTAATAACTACAGGCAGAACTAACGACAACAACTGGCATTAATTATACTAAGTAATAACTAAAACTGATAGCTAAGGATAAAGCAACAGGCACAATATCCTGCATCTTATAACTCAGACCAAAGACTGCAAATAACTGGCAAAAAAATCCAATAAACTAAAAACGATGTGGCAGGATAACGACAACTGGCACAAAGATAACTAAAAAGGTGAAGACGACGACTCATACTGGTCCAGCACGACAGTATATAATCATGGTGCCTAAATCTTTCTATACGATGCTGGTGTGTCGTGAGGTAACCCCGCCCCGCATACTGCTGTGGACGGGGGAACTGCGACGAGTACAGGGGAGGTGGGAGGAAAAAGGGGGAGTTAGGAGAAGTAAAGGGGAGTTAGAAGTAAAGGGAAACTAGAAGAAGACTAGGGAGGGGAGGAGTTGAGAAGGAGTAAGGGAGGAGGGGGAGTTGAGGAGAAGTAAGGGAGGAGGGGGAGTTTTGGAGGAGTAAGGGAGGAGGGGGAGTTGAGGAGGAGCAAGGGGAGAGCTGTGAAGGGGAAAGGAGTTGCAATGAGGGGAGGGGATTGCGAGGACGGAGAGATATTGCGGAAAGGAGGGAAAGGACGAGAAAGAAAGGGGGGGAGGAGGAAGACGGTGCAAGGAGGGAGGGAGAGGGGGTAGGACAGGGAGAAAGACGGGGTGGGGGGGAGGAAACAGAGGGTTGGAGAGAGGGGGAGAGAGGAATGAGGCGTGTCGGGGAGAGGGGGATGACAGGGAGGGGAGGTGGTGAGAGGGGGTGGTGGGCAAGAAAGGAGACTGCAACATGGGGGGGAGGGGTGGCAGTGTGCGGTACCGTAGTCCTTCGTCCATAATACCTGAACAGTGACGTAAACTAATCTAAATATCTCGCCACCACTCCACTCTTAACACACCCACGTTATACAAAGATATCATCATCGCTATCAACAGTATTAGCATCTGGTTTATCGACCTGTTCAACACTCTCTCTCTCTCTCTCTCTCTCTCAACCAACCGAGACAAATGATTGATCCACATACCCACGTTAAATAAAAATAAAAATACTCTAAATACTGCCCAAACATTCACTTCAACATACACTCATCAACCAAACACAACACCAGCATCAACAGTCAGCCCGAAACATGATCACCTGAAACCCACTGGCAAACAACCGTCATAACGCAATCGATCCGAGCAAACCGACATGACATCCAAAAATATCCCTGTCATTTGGTATGCCGTTATGAAACATCTAATCGGCTCAAATGTTCATCACCCTGCATCCACCAAATCTTCAGCCACGCAAAAAAGCATATAGTTCGAAAATTTGATCGAAATCTAGGAGCCCCCCCCCCCACAAAAAAAAAAAAAAATCAATAAATCATTACCAGCATTTTCAAACTACTTTATCAATGTATGCGATGCTGCACTACATTAGGCTTTACTGCCCACTTACTTTATCTGTCTAATCGGAACAATCGTCCTATACTCATTTCTAAGCCAGTCAGCTAAACTGCATATAGTTCACTAAGAAACTCGAAATATTATCACTCTATATCCACTTATCAACTTAAATGAGCATTAAGTTCATCAGTCATCTCTAAATACTACCACTCTAGGCCCACTTATAAACGACTCTTGGCTCTATTTTGCATATACATCGATCGACCGGTAAAACTGGACCCTACACCCGCATACATGAACTCTGTCACCACCTATATTTAGCCAGAAACATCAACACACCCACTTACACAATCCCCATCATCCCCTCAGAATAGGATTACGTCATATACCTGTTCGAAACCTTATCCTTCACTGCCGCTTACACAATAACTGTCAACGTACAAGTCCAGCATCAATTTCAGCATTTACCTTCGTCCGATACATCCCCATCAAGACTGAAGCTGAAACCACTTTCATCCAGGGTTTTGGAGGTTTCAAAGAAGGGGTCGGCTTCCCCCTTGGTCCCTCTCTTCTCATGGCATGTACACTCGCATGACGCATTTCGGCACTCCCTGGATTCCTCCGATAGCGTCACTTTATGCAGGAACAGCACGGTCCCTTCTATGTATTCCGACGTCTCTTCATTAGACGTCTCTTCATTCGACGCCTTTAGTCTACCCTTGAATATGTTTCCCTGTGTGTCCCAGACCTGCCCCAGGACGCTAAGGTAGCCGACTGGAGGGATCATCTTACAACGACGCGAAAGCGATGCTCTAATGACACAAACACACTACAGCTCGTCCACCTTAACTTGGCGGAGATTTTTCTTCCTTTTAGCAGAATATTTCAAGTAGCTGAATGGCAGGAGGACAATGCGACTCTACATCTTTTCCACAGCACTTCTTCGATACTATACCGCAATCTCATGCTAATCTCTCGTTAACGGCTAAGCAAGCAAGACGGTGAGACAGCAATTTTAGGGCCAAGTTAACGTGGACAACAGTATAACACAGATTCCAATATCACAGACGAGTAGTATACGAGGTCCGCAGTAAAAAAATACACTCTGGCGCAGTAATAAATAAAAATCAATGTTTGTCAGGTCTGAAGGGGGAGAGCATTTGGAAGAGTCGAGAAGCACAGCATGACTGGCTGGCGGATGGTGCAGGAACCCAGACCCCACAGACCCTACGGTGCTGCCCTCTTCCTCCTCCTCCTCCAGGAGTCCCCATTTTCTCTAGAAATCAATCTCGACTGGCTGGATATGGCTCCTCCGCACTAACTAAACTAGAACTCCGTCTTTTTACTCCCTCAAGGCTGGGCAAACTCTAGACCTCTCTTCCATATAATGCCAGATGATTTTACTCAACCAGAAATCAATCTGTGAAGGCTGGATATGGCTCCCTCACACAGACGTCTTTTATCGTCATCGATCCGGAGGTCTTTTTTTTTTTTTTCTTATTCTTGTACCTCCCTTTCCTTGGGGGAAGCAGCCTAGGTATATAGATAGATTCTTGTACATGACGCCGTTTTTAGCATTTCTTGTTGAAGACGTATTCATTTTGTACAGCTTATACTACATTCCTTCATATGATCTTCCTCAGCTTAGGGGTAATCTCCTATGGCTAAGGCTCCCTCACACTAACCTACAACTAATTCTCTTACCTCTCATGCTCGGGAAAATTCTTTTATCTTATTCCACCTATGGGTTACTGTCACCATTAACCCTCTCTTGATCAGGACAACTCTAACATTTAAGTTTAGCTAATGTCAGACGATTTTATTCAGCTGGGCGAGTAACAGGAGCCTGAGTGTAATCCCACTAACAAAGACGGGAGGAATACTTCATATTAACCCATTCAGTACGATTCCTTTTCTAGCTACCATCAGAAAACTGTATTCCATCTAAGGGGAAATCGTAGTGATGATGCTGACCAAGGCTACCGTCAACCCCTCCACGTCGATAAATCTATCCCAAGTTGAATATACTGTACTACTCTGGTGATAGCGAGAATAAAACAGAATACGTGCAATACAAACAAAACCAAACTACACACCACTAACAAACACAAACCATAAACAATACAGGGGCACAATCACACGAAACAATACTACAAGGCACTAAACACAAACCACGAACAATACAACGGTACAAACACACACACACACACACACACACACACACACACACACACACACACACACACACACACACACACACACAGAAAAAATCTACTATGACTAAACACAAACTCTAAAATTCAAACACATACAAACAAACCCATGCATCTGTACCTCTGCGTCATCTTCACAAACAGGCCTGAATTCTTACCTAGGCTCCTATGACTCACTCTCAGTTGAATAAAATCGTCTGGCTTTAACTGGAATGTAATGGCTGGGTTGGTACGCCCTTGAGGGGGCTAACGTGTGGGTTTGTGTAAATGATAAACTCAATGCACTTGCCGGTGAACAAAGACGTAACTAAACACACGCTCCCTCTCTCTCCGACACACACACACACACACACACACACACACACACACACACACACACACACACACACACACACACACACAATCACCACCACCACCATCAATTGAACTGTTACATCCACCTATATAACGATGGAGTTGAAGTAGGACTCAGATACATGGGACGAGACAGCATTACAACCAGAGAACTATTTCCAGTATGACACGCGAACGGGGTCACAAAACCATTCACACACCTTTCAAGCCATCGGAATCCTGACGGTACCTCAAAACATGGCAAGTATAACCATCAGCAAATATTACTTTAATTTTCTTCATAATTAATAAGGTTTAAGTAGTTCCACAGTCGTTCCGAATATCATTACGTTAAAAAGTTGGGTGCCAAATCCTCGCCATGTGTTTCTCCATACATAATGTTACATCCCATTATTTATTTTCCTTGTCAACCCTTACCAGCTTCAATTTCCATACCTCGCTCTCAACATTCATTTACAGATCCCACCCACATTTTTCTTGTTCCACCACGCCTCCTCCCACCTGCAACCCGTTTAATCATTCTGTACCATTTCTCTATATATGATACACCATGTCTTCCATCCACTTATTAACATATAGCCTCACAGACCTTTCACAGCCTTTTTTTCGCATCTTATCCACTACGCAAACCACACACATTTATACCTTATCAGTCGTCTTTCCAATGTTCTTCCTCTTCCTCTTCAGACTTCCCTCATGCCATACCCGTCTCACCCATATCACAACTCCAAGCAAATAATAAATAATTATAATAATAATAATAATAAATCACCCAACTCTACTCACCAGAGGCGCGTCGTTCGAATTCGTCAAAGAGTCGGTTCACCTCGTCGATCTCTCGCTTCAGTCGTCTAAGCTGGGGGTCGTTCGGGTCGCCCTCCTGAAGCAGTTTCTCCGCGTCCTCATTAAGCGCCCTCCTGATGGCGTTCCTCTGCTCTGCCCCCATCGCTATGAACTGCAGGAGGAGGAGAGAGAAAGATTATGAGGTGTGTGTGTGTGTGTGTGTGTGTGTGTGTGTGTGTGTGTGTGTGTGTGTGTGTGTGTGTGTGTGTGTGTGTGTGTGTGTGTGTGTGTGTGTGTGTGTGAGAGAGAGAGAGAGAGAGAGAGAGAGAGAGAGAGAGAGAGAGAGAGAGAGAGAGAGGAATTACAAAAACGGCATAGGATTATAAAGAGCTTATCTGGTAGATCATGGAAAAATAGTGGCTTTCCGTGTGGCCTAGGATTACATGGAGATTACTGAAAATTATGATGAGAATAGTAGTAAGAAAGGACGAAACTGCGGCAGGATATGCGATGAATGTGGGAAAAAAAAAAAAAAAAAAAAAACTTCAAGGGACATGGGAGGAAGGTGACACGTACAGCCATGTTGTCTGAGAACTCCATCCCTTCACGCCGATGACATTTTTTTTTTTCGTTCTTGCTACCAACAGACATTTATATTCAGCTCTGGAGAGACTTTCAGATCAGGAAGTTAGATAATGCCCTCGTTAACCACTTCACAAGATCTGCCCCAAGTCGCATCACTGGATTAAAGGGTAAAAGGGGTGGGTGTGGAGACTGGAAACGGTTCACCCTCATTACACTGGCGCCGACATGAGGGAACACCGTCGCCTTGGACTTACTCTGCAAGCAGCTTCATACCTCCTGGGACAATGGAGGTGCATAAATTTTATCTGTGGCTTCAGTTTTCTTTTGATTTCAGTACTGAACTAGATTCTAAATTTCTCCAACCCCATGTGATTACGGTACCAATAGGTCAATATGATGAATTATTAACGATATTGAAGACAAAGATTAAAATATTGTTAAGGTTAGCTTCATGACCAAAAGAGGTGAATTAAGAAGGGTTATAATTATGATAACGACATGAAAGTACCCATAATGTAAAAGGGAACGAAAAACAAGGGAAGAAGTACACACCGACATAATAGGTTTAATTCGTCAAATATGGAATAACTTTGAACGGCACAAGGAATGAACAGCGATAAAAAGTGAAATATCTATGAAGCTGATATTACTTTAAGGCCGTGGAGAAAAGGGGAAATTTCAGATCTGTATCATACTGTGGCGCTTTAACCCTCAAGAATTCTATGGGATAAATGTCTGTGGAAAAACTGTACATTTAAAGGCCTGTATGAATGTATATTTCAAAACCTGCTTGAAAGTAAAATATATATATATATATATATATATATATATATATATATATATATATATATATATATATATATATATATATATATATATATATGCTGGATAGGTAAATAAAAAGATGAGGGAAAATAAGTTAAAGGTCTCTGGGGAAAGTGTGTTAAGGTGAAGGTCTGGGAAAGTTTTGAAAAATTAACGCCTGGGAGATTATACATCTGTGGGTGAGTAGAGCAAATTTAAATATGTGTACGAAAAGTTGCGTAAATATAAAAGTACGTGGGCAAATAATGTAAATTTAAAGATCTCTGGGAAGTGCCGGGAGCTTGAAATACGTGAAGAGTACTGAGTATTTTTAAAAGTATTTCGGCCTGTAAGGAATATCTTAAATCTGTTGGAAATTAGACTAAATCAGAGTCTGCGAAAATATGTTAAGTTTATTGTCTGTAGGGCTAGAAAAAAAAAAAAAAAGAGTACAGAACATTTTTGAGAGTCCTGTGAATAAAGCAGATTTAATGATCTTTGAAAACTGGAAAAAATTAAACGTTGTGAGACAGAATGATAATGTATATGGCATAAGGAAAAATCTTAAAAGCCACTGGGAACAGGCGAAAATTTAAAGATTCATGAGTTTCCAAAATCTGAAGGTCTGTATGAAAAGGGGGAACTATAAACCCGTGGAAGAAAGAAATTAGGAAAAGGTCCTTGAGAACGGGGGTATATTAAAGACCCATGAGTAGGGAAATTAAGAGGCACGTTGGAAAATCCGCTTAAAAGTCCCCGGGGAGGAAAGTTTAATGTCCCGTGGCAGTGAGGTGAAGCAGCTGTCAAGTGTGGTGACGTGAATTAAGGAGGGGTCTGGTGCGAAGTGGGATCAGGTCAGAGGGGACAGCACGAGGGGGAGGAGAATATTTGGCTGGAAAGTACTTATATAACCTATCTGGATGGTTGATTCGTTTGTCTGGTAGATTCTTGTACCTGACTGGGTGTGTGTGTGTGTTTTTTTTTTTAACTGGTTGGTTGTTTGGATGGAAAACTGGTTGGCCGGCTGTCTAATTTGTTTTTGCTTAAATCGTCAGCTTTGCGTGTTTGACTGATTGGTTGCTCCACACGTTTTATAGCTGTTGCTGTTTTTAAGAATTATCCCTCTATATTAATAGAGTGGACACGGGCAAGAAAAGCCCGTCGGGGAGGGCGTTTTTTAGCTGTCAGATTTATCGGCTGGCTGACTAGCTGTTCAATTTGTCTGCTTAGTGCGCTGCTGAACGGATTTCTGGTTGGCTGGCTGCCTAAGGATTCTCCGCTGCTTCACTGCGTTCTCGGTTTTCTTTTAATCAATTAGAGGTGACTCAGGAGGTGAGAGGGTTAAGTGAAAGGAGAGAAGGGGAGGAAACGAAGACAACGGAAGGAGAAAATGGATAAAGAAATTAAATGAAGGGAAAAGGGAATGGAGAAACAGAGGAAGACAGACAGTGGAAGGAGCAAATCAGGATGGAAATAAACTAAAAGAGGAGAAGGAGGAAGAGAGAAGGGGAGATAATGGAAGTTGTAAATGAAAGAGAAAGTAAACCAAGTCAATAAATGGGGAATGGGGACAAAGGCGAGAGAAAGAGTGAGAGGTGAGAGAATAATATGTTGAGTTAAATGCAAACCCACCTCAATCTTTCCTATCCTAGAAATATGATGCATTTTCCATTTTGAAACTTTATCTTTGCCTACTGCCTGTCAGTATTATGAGTTTCTATTATAGGACAAAGCGGGTTTCGGAACAGATTCTAGGCGGGTGGAGAGAGAGAGAGAGAGAGAGAGAGAGAGAGAGAGAGAGAGAGAGAGCTGGGGGTAAGAGACAAGGGAGAGACCCTTATACCACACCCACACCATATGCTGAATAAAGTATAATTAAGCACACACTTGACCTCACCTGACCTCCACTCTCCCTCTCTAACCCTCACCCTTCACCTCTCTTACTCATCTTTTAAGTTTACTCCAAGCATTTCCATTTTTCTTACCGTTACGTTCCACTACCTTCACTAAAGTATACTGGTTCTGACCATCTCGATCGAATTATGTAGTCTGTATTAATTCCTGCTATATTACAACGAATGTATTTTTTTGGACTTCTCTCCTAGGGGAACTCTCGTAAGCTGAATAAAGCTATCTGTTGACAAGTAGAATAACAGAAACTAGGTCTTCAGGCTGATGCGGTTATTGAAAGGAAATGGACAGCTAAATTATTACTTTCCACACGATAAAAGAAGTTTGTTAAAAAAGGAAGGCATCTACTTCATGTCCATCCATCATCCAATCCTATGTCGTCCCATGAGGAGCTTAGGAACCTGGAGCTACGCAAGTTGGTCCTGACATTTAAGATGAGAGTGATACTTCATGTCCTGTTGTAAAATATATAGAGGAATAATCAACTCAACCATGCCATGACATTTAAGACTGGTCCTACTCCTAACCAAGAAAGTTCACAGCAGAAATATTTTGGTGTAACAATGGCCGCACTCAGAATCTGCTTTATGAAATCAGGCAATTTAAACTGTAACACTTGCAATGTACCTGACACTGCCTTATCATTACGACAGCATTAGAGTAGCAATGACATTTGACTCAGCGTCTATTTTTACCATGTATCAAGATTTCCAAACATGTTAGGTTTAGTATTCTATTTTTTTTTTCTGACTTACTGCATCAGTGTTGAACAGACTGTTCTTGGGGGACATAAGTAGGTTCCAATATTTAGGTATGATTATTCTAGAAGCACAGTTTTAGGGCTCATGTCGCTGCCTCATGATCTAGTGAGTTAAGCTGTTCTAATCACGTGAGGCTTTTAAGGGTTTATATCCGAGGGTTGGTTGGGACTTACTGCTCACATAAGGCCACACAGGGGTCGGCATAAGGTCACTCTCGCCTTCAGTGTCTGAATTAAGTAGCCCAGGCCCGAGCTTCTATGCTGCTCAAGGATGATAATGGATTGGATAACTGACAGACCAGTATAGATACAGATAGACAGACAGACAGATAGATGACAGATATACTGAGTCACTGAGATTCTGACTGCATCATATAATGCCTCACCTGAGCAAGATCCCAGCTCTTCACAACCTTGATGGTGGCAAAGATCATGTTCTGCCTCATGCGCAGCTGTTTCTTCTGCCACAGGGCGATGCAGCGCTCATACTGCCGCTTCAGCTTCTCTGCCGCATCGATGGCCTCCTGGTTGGGTGGGGGAATGGTGAAGCAGACACCCGGTACCATGCCCTTGGACCCACTGCCTGTCACCACACTCCACTTCACTCGGTTGCTGTTGTCGTGCACAGTACATCTCTCTCCCTTGTTGATGCTCATCTAAAAAACACAGACACGGAATGGTTATAAAAATCATCATAAAGCATCATCATCATCATCAATGATCACCATCATACTTCCCCAATTTTCTACTATTTCTGAGAGGTGGGAAAGACCCATATATATGAAATCTACTCAAAACTGAGATGCTACCACCAGCACGTGTAAGAAAATGAAAAGGCCATACATCTATTTTCACAAAATGTCACCGAGATTCTGTATTTCTAGTAAATATGCAAAGAATCTAACACTCACATCCATCTTCTTGTAGTTGCAGATGGCAGTTACAACGGTAGGCTGACGGAGAGTCTGGCGCCGTTGTTTGAGGGGCACCACCGTCTTGGAGCGAGTGATGAGCTCATCCACAGTGGAGTTGAACTGCGCCAGCTCCTCCCTCACCTCCTGCATTTCTCTCAGCAGTTGTTCTCCATCATCAAGCCCAAAGTCAGTCACTGAGAAGGTCGTGTTCAGCTTCTCATCTTGCCTGAGAGTGAAAGAAAATATATATGTAAAACTGGGTAATTACAATGTGCTTTAAGCCCTTCAGTATGATCAATCTGATGATGTATTTGTAATTTTATTTTTTATATATCCAGAAAGCTTTTATTCATTTTGGGAGAGATCTCTTGCAGTGAAGAGGCTAATGAAGGCGGTATTCAATCCCTCCAGTTTGAAAAGCCTCAACCCAAGCTAAATAAAATAATATGAGCATATCAACAATGAACTAAAAATACATCACTAAGCTGATGCGGCCAAAGAAACAATGTTTAAAGAATATTGGAATAATTTTTACTTGAAAAAACTAATAAAACTGAATTCAAGAAATCTGATCATAATGGGAAATAATCCAGACCTTACTTAAAAGCAAACACTCTTCTCCTACTTACGCCATGACCCACTGTTCTGCAGTGGCAATGTCGGTGAAGAAGGTGTGATAGTGTGAGGCATGCTGCAGGTGCGTCTCCAGACACAGGGTAAGTTCTAGGAGCCACTGCCATTGGGTCTGCATGGCAGCCAGGTACGCCTCCACAGTCTTGCTAGCTGGGTGGTGGCCGATCACTAGGCTGTTTCCTCGGTCCTGCACAGCACTGAATTGCACCTCGCGCTTCTCAAGCTCACCCATCAGTTTCTGTAAAAATGAAATAAACACATTCCAACAACACATTATTACATTACCTTAGTGGCACTGGGTATTTATGACCACTGATGTGACAGTGACATAAAGAGTGCTATCACAGGAATCTAGTTCACTACCCAATATGCAACCTACACACGATCAAACAATATCAAGTGAAATATATCCAAAAAAATATGGCAAAGTTTTAATTACATCACGTGACTGATCACCTTGATCATCTCACTGTGAATGTATATTTAAATCCAGATGCAATTCCAGTACAACTTACCTCATAGTATCTCTCAACATCACTGATATTGAGGCTCTTATTGGCCCAATCTCTGTTCAGCTCTGTCTCCTCTCTCTCATTGAGCCAGATGAGCTCTTGTGTGGCGGCCTGCAGGAAGTCCAGCAGGCTGTGTAGGTCAGACACTCTCTTGTTGCTCAGGGACAGCAGTTCAGCATAGATCTTACGCAGCTGAGACAACAGGTTAATGTACACTGTGTGCTCCTCACCACTGAAGTTATTCTGAGGAAAGATCAAACAATGTATTAGACAGAATCCTTGCTGTATTCATTATCTCTCAGCAATTCTTATACCAATATATTTATAGCGGAGATACTCTTCAAATACTAAATGCAATGCTGGCAATCAATGACCATTGTAATAACTAAAACACAGATTTATACAGACAACATCTCCGGCGTAAAATGTACACCGCCACTGGGGAATTCAATAGGAAGATAAGAACCTATCTCTCCATTCTGTCTTCTCCCTATTCTAAACAATGTCATCCTTTGGGAATATGCTTTGCTACCTTCCCATTCAAATATACTTAAAAATCTCAAGTAATCCTGCTCCACTGTCTCGCTTCTCCTCAATTAAATTCTTCTCTATCCCTGCCATGCTTCCCCCAACCTCCCTTCCAAGGCCATTCCACATGTTTCTTTCGCCACCTCTGTTTGACTTTACCAGCACAGTACTCACCTCAGCAGCTGCACACTGGTCAACATTGGTGTGGAACTGATGGATAATCTTGTGCTCCTTCTGGTGGCTCTCATACTCTCGTTCCACTGCCGCCAGGTCGTTTCCATACTCGCTATCGTTCAGCTTTTTCTGGATGGGGCAAATGAGACAGGGTATCATCCACTGCTCTACCAACCATAATCCACTGCATACATAAATAATTTCCATACTGTGTCTCTATCACAGAATCTACTGAAATATAAAGAAATTCAGTCTAATTTTAACACTACTAGTTACTGAGGAGTCTACAAACAGAACCATTCTCTTTCATCAGGTGGAGACGCAGCTTTAAGAAAAAAAACAAATCCCTACTTACCAGTTTGTCTTTGCACCAGTTAATGCATTCCTGAAGGAACCTGAAGTGTTCATTGGTCTCCACAAGGCGGGACTCAGACACAACAATCCTCTTGGTGGTAGTGAAAGATTCTTGCTGAGTGAACGAGCGGTTGTTGAGCACAATAAGAAGTCGGTTCTCGAAGAGGGTCCTTACACTCACATACCTCTCTTCCAACTTCACCACTCTGAGATGGAAAACATAGTATATGAACACAGACTGTTACGGGTAAATACAAAATATTAACAATCAGCACGACTTCCTAAGAAACACTGCTCAAGTACAGTAATACAATATTCATAAGCACCTTTCCGGGCAAATGACACATTTCAAGAATTCATTCTGGATAATGAAAGATTATTTTATTAGCGAGAGGGGAAAAAAATGGGAGGCCACGAGCTAAAAACTATTTCATTTGTTTAAGTTTCCAGATAATGAATGCATCTAGGAGATTTCATTCTAACAACAACCAATTTTATTCTGAAGGATCCCCACACAAGTAAAGGCTTAAAAACTCGAACAATGAAAAGCTAGTAACCCACACACACACAAACACACAGAAAAGAGAGAGAAAAAAATAGAAAGAAAGCAAATGACACTGCATCAGTAAAATACGTGACATGATGCTCTCACCTCTTATGAAGTGTTGGTGCCTCATGGTATCTGCCCTCACGCAGGACCTTGACATCAGAGTGGAGTGTCTTGATGGTGTCCTCGCACTGTGCCAGCTCTCCGTCCAGTGCATCACAGTTGCGCTTGGCGTCCATTGGGTGAAGTCGCTCCACACGCCGGGCCTCGTCCTCTATGCGCACTTCAACCTCATCCAGAGTGATCTCTGTCTGCTTGATCTCACGGTGCACTTTCTCCGCCAGTCTCTGCAGTCGGTCAGCACTGAAGGCAGTAAAGGTAATATAAATCATTCACTGTCACCTTCCTTCTCCTCATAATCATCATTATCGTCACCACCATCATCATCATCATCATCATCATCATTACTCTAACTGCACTTTCAACTGCTGTACGGAAACAAAAGTAGAAAAGCTTTAGAGTAAGAGAACTCTTAAAACTACGTAATCGCCAGGGGAAAAGTACAAAGTAAACCAAAAAGACAAACGCTAAAGTTCGATCTTACTACATATCTATCTGCTCTCATATCCCAACCAGATAAGACTCAAGAGTTTACAGCCAAAGGATGGTTGGGGTTTACTGCTCTCACAATACCACTCGGAGATGAGCAATTGGTCACTCTTACCTTAAATGTCAGGACTAAGTAGCTTAGCTCCGAGCCTCTATTCTCCTGATGGGGTAATAAAGATTGAACAGCATAACCCTGCTTCAGCCTTAACCTGATTCAACTGCATGTCTTCCTTTCAACCCAATCCTCTCTTCCACATATACTACATACATTTTGATATTTTCTCTCCTAACACCCATACATTCACACCCACGCCCACAGCCAAACCAAAAGCCATACCCCAACCAAACCAAAACCAAAACCCATACCAACACCCAAACCATAACCTATACCCATACCCACACCCATAGCCATGCACCAGGTGACAATGCACTAGCTAGTACTCCTTACCCTGAGAGAGAGTCATGTAGGGCATCATCTCGCTCCTGGTAGAGGGACATAAGCTTGTTCCATTCAGAGTCGACATTGTTGTAGTGCAGTTCATTTGACAGATTTTCCTCCAAAAAGCCTGTGCCGTCCAAAAGTTTCTGGATTTCACGGTACAGACGCTGACAGCTGTTCTTGTCTCGGAGTCTGGGGGGTACTTCCTCTTGTCTAAATCTGGTGGTGTGAAAGTCGCAAGAAGATAAAATAAAGTGTTATATAATCTTTGAGCTACAGGTACAAGGTTAAATATCCTCTGCTAAAACGAGCTTTGTAATGTTTTCTTCTGGCCGCTCATACCACGAGCTGTAACACTGTAACAAGCTAAAATGAACTGAATAGTTGTTTGTTTAGGCTGTTTTTTTTTTTTTTTCTTTTTTTTAAGATGAAGGAAGTTAGGCCAGGTTGCAATATACTTTTAAACATATCTTTTAATTTATTCGTCAAAAATCGCCAAATAAATGGAGAGACCTAAATAAAACCAATGCCTGTCCAAATAGTACAGACAAAAGGTAAATAACATTTCTCTTCTCCTCCTCGTACCTGGTACTTTCGTGGGCCATCCTCTTGAGCTCAACGGTGTTGGTGGGGAAGTGTCTGTCACGCATGATGGAGATGTGTTCACGGATCCAATGCAGTAGGGTGGACGCCAACTCGCGGTACTCCTCAAGTTTCCGCTGGGCCTCCTGTGGGGTGGGAGAGAGGAGGGTGAGTGAGAGGGGAGGGAATGAGTGAGACGGGAGGGGATGAGTGGGAGAGGAAGAAGTACGTATATAGGGGGGATGGGGGAAAGTGAGCGGGAAGGGGGTAAGTGTCTTCGGGGAGTATAACATATCACGAGAGTCAACAAAATTTACAATACTTAACTGACGATACATGTGCCTTGCAGCTTTGTACATGATGCATCTATACTCACAATGTTGAAGAGTGGATGGATGCTGGGCGGCTCGGGGAAGATTTCGTAGAGTTGAGAGACGTACGTAATCAGCGACTTCTCGTCTGGTTCCGGGGTATCAACATCTGCAAAGAAAACAACAGAGCTTAGTAATGCGTGTATAGGGACAAAGAAAACAGGGAAATATGTGTATGTGCAGGGGAGGGGGAGGGATTGTGTCTCAGCGACAGTGTGTATGGTCGTGGTGATGTGCCAGGTATGGTATCAGTGAGGTGGTCGTGATGTGTAAATGAGGTGGTATAATAATAATACCTGCTTGACGGTGTGGTGGTGGTGGTGATGGTGGTGTCAGTGTCTTGTGTGGTGGTTGTGGTGTTATGTGAGGTGGGTGGTAGTGGTATCTTTCTGCGTCACTGATTTTGTGTTGTACTTTCCTTCCTCAGCTTTTTTTCTTTCCTTCTCTCCTTCCTTCCATCCTCTCACCCTCCCCTCCTTTCCAACACTCTTCCACCATACTTTCTCCTTTTCTCTCTTCCTACTTTTCCTACGTTTTTCCACCCTTCTTTCTCCTTCCCTCCCTAACCCCCCCGCCCCAGTTTCCCCCTCATTTCCTTCCCTACTTTCCTTCACTTTTTCTTCTCCTTCATTCATTCTTAAGCTCCACCTCCACCCAACTTTCTCCTTCTCCCTTCTTTCCCTTCCTCCCTCTTTCCTCCGTTCCTCCGTCCTTCCTTCTTTCCCTCCCTCCCTCCCCACTCGTGCCCTGTAATGACTCATCTCCAGACCAACAATGACTAAGCCGCGGGGAACCTTATACACACACACACACACACACACACACACACACACACACACACACACACACACAGGCTCGGTTTTCACATCATAATAACGTAACACTCTCTCTCTCTCTCTCTCTCTCTCTCTCTCTCTCACACACACACACACACACACACACACACACACACACACATGCTCTGTTTTAACATCATAATAACGTAACACTCTCTCTCTCAAAACACACACACACATATACACACAACAAATACACTTCACACCCCTAATATATGTGTGTGTGTGTGTGTGTGTGTGTGTGTGTGTGTGTGTGTGTGTGTGTGTGTGTGTGTGTGTGTGTGTGTGTGTGTGTGTGTGTGTGTGTGTGTGTGTGTGTGTGTGTGAGAGAGAGAGAGAGAGAGAGAGAGAGAGAGAGAGAGAGAGAGAGAGAGAGAGAGACCAAACCTGTATGCCAAAGTCCGCCGCCACTACATCCATCATCCCAGCCTTCCCCCAGCTACCTGTCCTGTCCTGACCTGCCATCCTTCGCTCCTACGTATCCTCTAGCCACCGCAAAATATACAGTACATCTACAATGGTTATCTATTTTTAAACCTATTTGAATTCAATTTGTATTTAGTCCATTTACTCATTCATGGACCAGCTCTTATATTTACCTCAATTTCAAAACTTGTCCCGTCGTCACTTGCTTTTTTCAGCCACTCTATCAATCGCCTAATAACTATCTATCTATTTATTTACCTATCTGTCTGTCTATCTATCTATCTACACGCAGCCAATATTTTAATTTCAAGTGTTATATTTATCTCCAATTCAAAACCTGTCCTGCCATCCCCTGCTCACTCCTTCCCTCTAGCTATCGCTTTCTATATCAATACATCTGTTTACGACCCCATTTTAATTCAGTCTATCTGGTCATATACATACGTTCTGTTATCTTCAGTATCAAAGTGTATAAAATAGCTGTCAGCACTGGGATTGGGGGGGAGGGGATATTGCTGCCTCTCCACGGTCTCTATTTACAAACCGTCTCGGGCTGAAGTTGCCTACATAATTACCAGCTTGTAACTCCATCTTCACGCTTCTATTACCATACATTTCACGACTAAACGGGTGAATATTATGTTTACAAAATACGATAAGCAAAACAAATTCTGATAAAGAGCACGCTGCTAAAGACACTTATCTTGGAAACTTGTTAATATCCTTGATAAATACAATCCCAGGTCCCACGGAGTAAGGTCGTCCAGTCAGTTATTCACGACCTCGCTTGACCTCTGGCTCCACCTCTAACCCTCCAATTCCCCACCTCACCTCATCTCCATCTCATCATCTCACCTTTTAATCGCTCCCCCTCACCTCTTCACCTCACCAATCCTACACCCTCGTACTTCTCTACCCCACATTTTCCCCCCTGCCATTTCTCTACATTTACCTTTCCCTAACCTTTAAACATCACCTTTCCACCTCCACTTCTCAACGCTTCTTCTTTTACCCTTCTACCTCCACTTTTTTTTTTTTTTTACCTCACATTCTTTACCTCCTTTTTCTTCTTTCGTACATCAACTCTTCCATCCCTTTTTATTTTACCTTTAATCTTCAGACATTCTCACTATCTTCTTCCATCTCTCTACCTCCAAGTCTCTTACATCTTTCCATCCCACATTTCCTCTACCTTACCTCTCGTCTTCCACCTCTCTTCTCCACCTCATCCCCATTCTTCACGTCTCTTCTCTCCCTCATCTCTTCTCTCCCCTCCACCTCGCTCCCCATTCCATGTAAGGCGGGATAAATGAGCCCCGTACCACCCACTACGCTGCACCTCCTCCCATTATCCTGTTCTTGCTTCACCATTCTACTACTTCTGGTGCCCATTATTACACCTCTGGCGTCCATTATCACAGCTCTTTCTTACCTATTATCTCTCTGATAGCCATTTATAATAGTCTGTGGTTCATTTTTAACTGTCAATCCGATTCTCAGCATCAAAATCTTAACTGTCATCTCAGTAACACATTATCACTTGCTATCAATGATCATCTTAAACCTGTTACCGCACCATTCTCATCTTGGCTTTGTCGTCTTGCACGGGGGGGGGGGGATTCTGACCAGATAGTCCTCTGAGTGACCCCAAATTATCCTCAGTTTGACACCAAACCAAATCAAAATCTATCCTCTTGAAATCAATCTCAACCAGTTCATCTATACTGTAACCTGACACCATTGTAGGAAATGTCATGATGATAAAAATAAAAAAAAATGATATCATCATCACCACCACCACCATCACTTTTTCTCCAGCCTATCCACCAAAATCATTTCCACCCACATCACCTACAAGTTGACATCATCTTTGCAACCAGCCGTCCTCTTTTTCCCAGCTCAATGGAAAGGCCCGAAAAAAAGGATGTTGTCCAGCCTTTATCCCCGCTAAGGTCATCACAAAAACCGGCCTCGTGTCGTGTGGGGTCTCGGCCTGCCACCGTATAGGGCGAGAGTGAAAGTTTTGGTCTTTTTATCTGAGCACGACACAAGCGTGGGGGGGGGGGTTAAGGGGGACAAGGTGGGGGGAGGGGGTCGAAGGGGGATCCAAGAGAGAAGAGGGTCGAAGGGAGGTAGGAGGTCAAGGGGACAATAAAACCTGGCTGTCAGATGGTCTACATGTCCACCTGTCACTGTAAATATCTTTCATGCAAGGCCGCCAGCTTGGGTTATGTATCCCTCGTCTCTCCCACACCAACTGGCCTCATCCATTACCTTGCACGTACCACATGGATTAATCAATTGTCTCTTCCACATCTCGTATTACCTTCTATATTTATCAGACAGCTACATGTGGTATCCCTCCCTATACCACTACATCTACTAAGCACCTCCTACATATACACCCAAAGTTTATCTACCATTTATCTATTATTTCCACCATACCACCTGCACGACTGATCTCCTATCTCCCCCACACCATCTGTATAGGCCTGTCTCCCGTCTCTTATTCCCCTCCACTACATAACCTTACCTGTCTCCTACACCATCTGTACATCCTAATCTGTCTCAACTCTACTCCACGTGTACAGCCTTGCCTATCTCCCATGCCCCTCACACCACCTGCATGGCCTTAGCTTCTGCCTCTTACCTCTCTCACTCCACTTACATTGCTCCATCTCCTCTCCCTCCCACAGCACCTGCATGGCCTATCCCCCCCGCCCCACCACCCCTCCACTTAATACTCTAGGCATAGACAAATCACTCTTGGAGACGTGTGCTAAAAATACCTGCAAGTCAGCGCAAAATGAATGCAGGAGGGATTATATCAGTAAAACCTTTAACTACCAAGACATCCTTATTTATTTACTTTTTTTTTTACCACCACACATTAGTCTTGAGATATTTTTCCAACCGGGGAAGTGGGGGGGAGGGGTAAATATGGCTCTCATTTTAACCCCTTCATTATATGCGGCCTAAGATTCCTAAACCTACCGACAGATTCTCCCACTCACCTCAAGAGACTTTTTAAATTGGATGAGTCATATATAGCCCTTCGTTAACCCCTTCACTATGGGCACTCTCTCCCAAGCTGAATGTACTCCTCGGTCAACGGAAAAAAATAATGAATGAAAAAAAAAAAAAGTCTCGCAAAGGACGTGCTAAGAGACGGGGATCTTTCACGCAAAAAAAAAAAGGCAGTAAATAAAAACAAAATAAAAAACAGTAGCAATAATAAACCCCTCCCTCTCACCAAGACCTGCGTAAAAAGTAACGATGCGTGGAGACGTGAGGCGGCCATCGCGAGCAACCTTGGCCGCCAACTCCATGTTTGGAGTGTGTCGGGATTTATGTGATGACTCTACATAACTGAAGCCTCCTGCGCCATCACCCATCATCTTCCTTCATCCACATGCCCGTTTTCCTTCATTCAATTCTTTCATCCCACCCAGAGACGTCCTTTGAAGCCAGTAAGAAGAGTCAGGACAGATGGCAAAGATAGGAGAAAATATACAACCTGTCACTCTGACGGGGAAGGTGGAAACTGACGACGCTGCTCCAAATTTATCTGGTATTCAAGAAGACAGCACTTCCACCACTCTACATCATCCTCCCTCATCTGCATGCCCGATTTTCTTCAGCTAGTTTCCCTATACAACCCACACACGATCATGGGAGCCAATGAATATGGAATCTAAAGACAGATGGCACGGATAACAAGAAATTCAAACGATCAAACGACCAGTCACTCTGGCGGGAAAAACAGTAACTAACCATCCAACCTTCAAACAGATGACGCTTTTCCTTCATCCACGTTCCTTATCCACCCTAGATACAGACACCTGAGCCAGTACAGACGCCCTAGACTCTTGTGAAATGTGGGCGCCTCACAAGCAAGGAGATCAAGGACAGATGGTGCTGATAACACAGGATACAAAGAGCCTGTCACTCCAAAGAAAAAGGTGAGAACTGATGGCGCCACTCTATATGCTTCCAGTATTCATAAAGACACTATAAAAAAGCAGTAAACAAATATGGATAATAATCTGCTGTGAATAATGAATAATCAAACCAATCTCAAGAACACAGAAAAGGTTAAAAGGATCGAGAAAACTATCACTCTGACCAGAAAGGCGGCCACTGACGGCACTGCCCCAAATGTGTGAAATACAGATTAACTCGGCATTCATACCAGCTATAAAAAATTGAAAATGATAATCCACCATGACAGACCAAAAAGAAACAAACTATAACTTGCTCAGAATACTACAAACCACCATCAAAATGAATTATGCAAACATGACCAAGACCATAACAACTACCGTGAAAATTCAGCATATAATGCAACAATGCTCAAGACCAATTAAATCAAATACATCAGTCCATCCAAAAGAAGACAATACTGAAACCACACTTAACCCCTTCACAACTATGACGTTTTGTTCACTATACTCGAACCTCAACACCAGGCAATTTTAAGTTACAACCAGATGATTTTATTAGTTACCACCAGGTGACTTTATTCAACACCAAGCGATTTTATTTGAGTTTCACAATAAATATGTCAACGAAGGCTGTATTTACCCCTTCCAGTTCCAAAGTGTTTCCTATGCTTAACAAAATCGTCTCAACGTTGCAAGAATAATATAAAAATTGTCATGGGGTTGAAAAGGTTTTAGACCAAAGCCCTGCCTTACTCTTTTCTAGCTGTCATACATTCATTCATTTCTTTAGACCCTCCGTCACGACTAATGAATAATGCAACCCCACCTTAAGACTATTCATGAAGGCGGGCCCACAGACCAGCAATAAAGCTTTCATCACCTCCTTTATTTCCATACATTCATTCAGGTCCACAGATCCCCCATCCTGAATAATGTATGAGCCACCCACCCATTAAATCACTAGATTAGGGTGGCCATCTTTAGAGCATCGTATACAAATACAATGGTATTCTCTACACCCAGTGACACATTTCTTGCTAAATGCTTCCAAACAACGCTGTTGTTCTTAGTTCGTGCTGGCATGTGTGACATGTACGTTTTATACACTCACATATAAGGTACAAAGCAATCTCCCATGGTATAATCTTTCTTGTATATCTAGGCCCCTACTCACACCATCTTCCTGAAATGTCTAAGACCCTAAGTATAAAGAGAATCTCCGTTACCAACCAAAACTTTCCTCTGAAACCAACGTACATCTTATACGCCAACGCAGCTTATACACTGGCACATACGGCACAAACTCCCATGTAAATTTTCCGCTCCTGGTTATACTATCCTCCTCGTTAGCATATCACTGTCAGAATCTCAGTACCGACATTTTCCTCCTCAAGTCGCGATGCCTAGAAAGTGCATGTTTGAATTGCAATGAGTGAAAAAAAAAATGCATGTTTGAATTTCAATGTCCTAATATGCAAAACGCTCTTCCCCCGCGCGCACGTATGAATTTCTACGAGCCTCGGTATTATCTCTTGCGCCTTCTGTTCATTTACGTAAAAAGGAGAGTGAAATACTGTACGTGGAAAGATGCGGCGAAGTATACAGACGAAATATATACGGTAGACGGGGTGTAGGGGTGTAATATACTAAGGAATAGAAAGATGTGATTATTATTCCATGGTGCAACACTGAACCACACCTGACCTCCCGACTAAATATTACCCTATAAACAACTAGTGCCCTCTTTCCCGCCCCTCCTACGCTTTCTGTCCATCCTAACAGCTTTCTGATCTACTCTTTCTTCTCGCAACTACTTAAGCCCTCTTCTCAGTTCCCTCTCTTCCTTCATCACTCTCACTTGATCTTTTTCCCAGTTCTGTCTCACCAGGCTATCAATTTTCTCCAAAACCTTCCCTCAGTCCACCACCCTTTTCTAGCCTCTCATCAATCTCTCTCTCTCTCTCTCTCTCTCTCTCTCTCTCTCTCTCTCTCTCTCTAATATTATTTCTCTAACACTCTCCAGACTTCCAGTTCTCAAGCCCCTCACCCTTGTTTTTTCTCCAGCTATCTCCCTCTCTCCTGTCCATTCCAAGGCCTCCGTTCCCCTCCAGCATCTAGTGTCTGACGCTCCCTCTTAACTTCTCCTCAGCCCTCACTCCAGCTCCCACTCCATATTCAAAACTCAGAGCCCTTTCCTAACCCTTCAAGCCTCGGCATCTCTTGTCTAATCCTCCCTATAAACTTCTCCTTAGCCCTTGCTCCAGCCCACCCTCCGTAGCCTCTCCCCATTCCTACCCCTTCAGTATCTTTGGTCAGTTCTCCTCCCCATCGAAGCCCATGGGAGTGCGAGTGTGGGCAGTATTATGGCCCAGCTACGCCCTCAAACAGTGGGGCACGGACACGGACAAAAGTCTGCCTAATATTTCGCCATTTCTATTCCTCAATATCCTCTGCTGGTTCATATTCCCAAGCTAAGGGAGGACGGGTATGTTTCTTTGCTCACAAATGATTTTCTTTGATAAGGTGCATTTGGAGGAAAGTGACGGGGCATGCCCTACGTGTGAAGTAAACGCAATTGAACATGAGGCGAAGTTTTGTCCCAGACTGCACACGTGCGCGTAGGATGGCGTGTGGGAGGGGCGTAGGTCGGGGTTGCAGAGATAGAGTTAGTGCAGAGGATGGAGCATATATCTGGGGCGTAAGAGGGACCAGGAGGCAAGGATGAGATGTATGTCGCAAAGAACGGACTCTGTGGTTCTTTTACACAACATAGCCCTAATTTTAATCTTTCTGCAGCTTATTCACGTAGCTCAGTGTCAGAAAGAAAATGCTACAGCTTTACATCCTTTCCACTGCATGTCTTCATGACTGTCGTCATGTTCTGCTGCAAATCTGGTCTTACATCAACGCATTCAGGGTGGAGAGATATCAGTTTTGGGCCAAGTAAAAGTAAAACGGAATAATCTGTAAACAACTCGCATCATCACTAGCTTCTGGTAACCTAATGTGTTTCCAAAGCATGGAACAGAAGAACAAACTTAAATTAAGAATTGCAACAGTAGATAGCGTTAGTGCAGAGCTTTGGTATATCATATCAGCATGGGAGGCACGAGGGAGAGGGGAAGAATAAGATGTATACAGAAAAGACAGGTTACTCTGGTGGCGGATTCTGTAACTAAAACCTACAACATACGGACTTCCACATATCTTTTGATAGTCTAATGCGTATTTCTCAGGCCTGCAGCCATCAAGGCAAAAACTATAACAACTACCCACACTACTGGCATGGTCCCAAGTCTGAGGGGATATGTAATGAGTGTTGCTGAGGCCTCCAGCTCTTTTGGCAATGCATGTAATCTTAATGCACAAAATATTCTCGCACATGCCTCGGGCGGCCTACAACTTGGCCAGGACAATCTGTAATTACCACACACACACACACACACACACACACACACACACACACACATACACACATAAAATCACCATCACCAGCATCATTCAGTCATAATCCTCCTCCCCCTCCAGCACCATCATCCACAATCACCTTCACTATCACCATAATCACCACCACCATTATCATCACCACCATCACCACCACACTCGATGCCTCGTGTCGATCCTGCAGCGACCTTGACACGAGGCCTACTAACACCACTCACGAACCAGCCAAGTATGACCACCTCTTACACTTTTTAAACCCTCTCTCTCTCTCTCTCTCTCTCTCTCACATCTAAACCATCTGCTTCCACTTCACCCACTTTTTCCCCTCCCACTCACTCATTTATCATCTTCCTTCATCATTTTATCCTTCTCCTCAACATGCTCTTTTGTTCAGTTTATTTTCGTTAATCAATCTGGCTATCGTCATCCTCCATCACCTTACCCCAACCCCAGCCTCTTAAACATTCCTCCCCCTCCTCCCCTTCGCCCTCGCCTTGCCTCTCTCCTTATTTAACTCCTTCCCTGTTATTTATCCAGCAGTACAATTAGGGACCTGGGTATAACATCAACGCTATCATATTCTAGGGAAGACTGGTACTTAAAAAAAACAGACCCTCGTGTAGTGGACAGTCACCAATACAATCCTCCTCCTTCCCTCTCCAATCCTCCTCCTTCCCTCTCAAACTCCCTGGTGATGGCCTCTCCCTTTCACTCCTAATTAAGCTGCCCACTGCCCATCCATCCAACCAACCAATTATCGTCCTTAATTGGTTACAAAGTTTCACAATAGTCTAATCCGTAGCCTAACACTAAGGGGCCTAATGATTATGTCTGTAATCTTAGCCACCAAAGATCAAATCACCTCTTACAAGATACCTAATGTAATCAATGCTCTTTCAATTTGGTACACTTCTCTCCCTCTCTCTCTCTCTCTGCGCTATCCATTGCCCAATCGCCTCCAACCAATCAATTCTCGACCTTGTGGTACTGTTACTTGCCAAAAATTCATACCATTCCAGTCTCTCCATCGACATTCCTCTCTACTCTCTTCCGCCTATACAACCTGCTGTTCTCTGTTTTAATAATAATAATAATAAAAAATAATAATAATAATAATAATACCATCACCATTACCACCATAATCATCATCAGCATCACCACCATCTCATCACGACAACGCAATACCCTAATTCAATCTAATAAATATAACAAAACCCAACAGTAATTCAGTATTTCCCCACACCACAGCTTTCTCCCTTTCCAATCTGCTAACGAAATAGAATATCAGTTACCACCTTCTTCCTCTACCCACTGTTTCACTCCCCTACCCACATATCAGGTTATCCGTCTGCCCTCCCTCCATCTACCTACCATCTGACCACCTATAAAGCTATCAGTCTGGCCTTTACTTTCATTCACCTATCTTCCTCCCATCTCTTTTACTTGTCTTCTTTCAGTTCTATTACTTGCTTCTTTCTTTTTCCTTCAGTCTTCCATCCCCCTACTATATACCATTTACTTTCCTCCTCTTATCTTCCTTTACTTCCAGCCCCCTTCTATATACCATTTACTCTCCTCCTCTTATCTTCCCTTACTTCCAATCCTCCTCCTATCCTTCCTTTACTTGTTCTACTATCTTCCTTCAAACCTCCTTCAATTCTACCTTTCTATCTTCCGTCTTTCATTATTTCTTTTCTTTTACCTTCTTCCTGTCCTTCTTTCTATTCTTCAATCTTCCTCCTAACCTCCTTTACTTCTATCCTTATATCTTCCTCCTGTTTCTCGGCCTCTACCCTCCCTCAGTCCTTCACTTACTTTCCCCTCCTATCCTCCTTCCCACGAATAGATTCATAATTTTTTTAAACTCAGCATTTTTTTAATCTTCCGCTTTCCTTAGGCACTTTTACCATTTACTCGCTATTCTCCCCTAAAATGAAAATATACAAATATATAAATAAATTACAAGCATCTGACTTACTCTAACCCGTGTGCAAACGTTCTTCATTTTCTGGTTAACTTCTTCCACAAAGCCACGTAGACTCCCAACGTACTGAGGGTTAATTTCTCTCTCTCTCTCTCTCTCTCTCTCTCTCTCTCTCTCTCTCTCTCTCTCTCTCTCATAGCATACCACCACCAACCTATCGGCTTACATTTACCCCCGTATTTACCTATCCACCTACCTACCTAACAATCCATCTCCATACCTACCTACAAACACACACACACACACACACACACACACACACACACACACACACGTATTTAGTTCATCTATAAACGTACTGACAGACGATATCTACCTACACACCCACTGAATTAACTGAGTGTACATTCATCTACTAACCTACCTACCCATCTACCTACCTACTTCCATACCTTTCTACTGACTTACACAGCCACCTTCGCATCACCTTACCTACCTACACACACACCAAAAGGCCAACCCACTTTCCTACACACCCATCTAGTGACCTCTCTATCTCCATATCCTCCTACGGACTTACACAACATCTTCATAGCAACCTACCTACCCGTCTACCTGCACACAACACCAACTGGTCAACCCATCTTCCTACACACCTGTCTATTCACCTGCCTGCCTCTAAAATCTCCTACTGCCTTACACAACCACCTTTGTGTCAACTTACCTACCTATCCATCTACCTACTTACCTACCTACACAACACCAACTGAAAATCCCAACGTCCTACACACCCAATGACTGACTTACATACTTCCATAATCCTCCTAACGACTTACACCACCACCTTTGTACCTACTTACACACACACACACACACAGACACACACACACACACACACACACACACAAAACCAGCTATCGAATTACGGTACATCCCTGTTAAGAATACCTTTAGGACTGAGAAGCCGCTAAACATCGTCTCTCCTCACTCCTGTTAGCCAAACCCTTTCCTCCCCATCAACCTTAGTATGTATTCTTCAAGTACCCAAACTCCTACTCAGCCATCTCCATAAATTCAGTCCCTCTATCTACCTATCTACAGACAAAAACATCTACTCATCTACCATAGTATAACACTCATATGACAAAAACACATCCCTACCTAAATCTGTACGTGCAGCAACAAGCAAAAGTTTCACCAAGCCTTCCCTGCCAGCTGTGGTGATAGAAGAGCTATGGGATGTTTTTATGGCAGTATGAAACAAACTACAAAACAGTATGAGAAGGAAGGGAACTCTATCTTTCAATGAGTGACGAGAAATATAGATGGCAAGAGACAAAGCTAGCAAGGAACTGTCGCGAATTTTTAACTGGCTCTTCCTAGTCCCTTATCTACTCAAGTGGTGCCACTTCGTAAGCTGCGCCCCTTCATAAGCTGGGCCCCTTCGTAAGCTGCGCCCCTTCATAAGCTGGGCCCCTTCGTACGTACCTTCAGGGTCGAGAAGTCGCGTGACGCCGTACTCTCTCTCCATGACGTGGAAGGCAGTCTCCAAGCGCTCACGTGGGGTGCGCTGCCGGAGATTCTTCCAGTCAACCAGGTCTGATCTGTTAAGCCACAAGGAAAGTAATGAGTTTAGATTTTTTTGCTGTACCGAAAAAAAAAAAAAAAAAAAAAAAAGTAAATATTTCTAACACTCGCATCCAAATTTCAACATTCACCCTTGTGCTACAAACAACATTCGCTACTATCACCATACACAACTGTCAACATTCGTTCTCACCATTCAACAATCGCTACCCACATAGCTGACATTTGCTACAATCGAATATCATCATCAATTTTAGCTTCCAGTAATCATTACCAACACTCGCAATCAACATTAAACATTACCAACATCTGTTAATATTGCCAACATTCACCAACACCGTCAACATTTGCTACTAACATTACCATCACTCAGTGCCAACGCTACCAACGTTTGCTAGCAACATCTGAGAGTTTATAGGAAAGATGAAACGTGAATATATAGTGGGAACCAAGTGCAAAAATAAACAACTTTGAGAAACACGAGAGTAATTGAAAAAAGACTCACACTCATTCCCTTCACTCATTCATTGTCACCTGTCAGGACTCTAAAATAGCATAATATCATCACTTTCTTGAAACTATTCCCACTGTCCTAAATGGAGTGGGTAGGATCAACAAACAAGAAAAACAAAACAGATGTGGAGAAATAGCAGTATAAACAAGGCCACGCTCATTCAGGCCTTCAAAAATCGCTACCTTACTAAACAAATGCAAATAAAAATACAAACAATTTAACATAACATCTACATCATTACCAGCATTGCAAAATAACATACCAAAACTTAAAGGCACAAGAAAAACAGGGAAAAATCTAAAGAAAAAAAAAGGAAGAAGAGCAGCTACTGACAACTAAAGTACTGGGGAAAAAAATCAAAACAAAACATACATAAAACGGAGAACCAAGATACAGGCATAAAACAAGTGATGCATTACAGAGAACTAAAATAAATTGGCATTACAAAGAGCACCAAGTAAAACAACAAAAACAATACGAAGGACTAAAATAATGTGGCTTCACAAATAATACAAGAAAATACAAAACAAATGCACTGCAGGTAACCGAAATGAACTAAAATCTAATACAAAAACAAAAGCACTACAGAGAACTATATAAAAAAAAAAAGGTAAAAAATAAAACTACAGGCATTACAAACAAGACTCATCAGTATAGTGTCCAGCCAGGAATACAGTTTGCCTTTCAAGTGTGTATTCCAAACACCCTTGATCCTGTAGCTCTACGCACACCTCTACTATCACCTCTACGACAAATATCTCAACTTCATTTGCCTGATCAGTATGTAAAACTCGCATATGGAAAGTTTCAATATCAAGAGAAAAAAAAAAAATAAAAACACGTACATACATCACATAGACAAAAACACAGGAGCACACCCGTATAACCATGCACACTCACTCACGCTTGCACACACGCACGTACACGCAAAAACCTACTCGTGCACAATCTCACACACACGAACAGTCTGCACGAAACGCCAAAAATGACACATCCATATGCACCTCTCTCTCTCTCTCTCTCTCTCTCTCTCTCTCTCTCTCTCTCTCTCTCTCTCAATCCATTTCTATGATAAAAATTCACCTATGGACCACTCACCCATATATATTCGCTCAATTTTATCACTATACTATATAAATATTTTCATAATTAGTCTCTTAACATACGTGAAAACAAGCACACTCGTACCTCCTAAACTGACACAGAGACACGGTGGGACAAACACAAAGATACAAACACACAAACACGAGACAAACACAAAGCAAACGAGACAAGGTGGCATCTAAATCACGCACAAACACACACAAACAATAGGAAAAACAGCCCTAAAGACAAACACATGACCAACAAACATATATGACAAACAACACCAACGCACAGACGCATTTCTAGCAAAACAACAACAACAACAACAACACAGACGCACACCTAGCAAATAAAACACAGGGCTAAACAAGCAAGAACACCAAGGACATACACAAAGCACAGGGACAAAAAGTAGAGCAAAGAATAATCAAGGACAGAGGAAGACAAAAACAAAACAATACATAACACATACAACAGAGCACAAACAACACAAAAAAATGTCAGTCACCACTTGCTATTAAACCCATTGGCATAATTATCTTCTTCAACACACACACACACAAACACACACACACAAACTCTCTTTTCTCTCTCTCTCTCTCTCTCTCTCTCCACCACCGTCATTTCAGGTGACAATTTAAAACTGCAAGGCCGTTAAAAAAAAAAAAAAAAAAAAAAGGCATGGAAAGTCACAAGAAAAAACACAGAAAAACATACGTAAGCAAGAATAAACAAATCAACCCTTTGGAGGAGGAGGGAAAGCCACTGGAAAATATGTATATATAATACTCACAATGCGTTAGAAGGAAATTTTAAGGTATTTTACGCCCCAAAAGAGCCACAAACTACAGCCCGACAACTTTACAAAGTACCGGGAATTACATACATACTCACACGAAATACAGAACGAAAAAGTGAAAAAATATGAGATGAAAAGTCCCCCGTGAAATGCTGGGTAGTCATCACACACACAAGGAGAGTAACTTGTATTTATGATAGTGTAAATATCAACACTATATTGCACTGATGGCAAAATAAACTGTCAGAACTCAGAGTCGTTATTATTATTATTATTATTATTATTATTATTATTATCTACATCGACAATCCATCACATTACAGCTAGTCGAGTGCCCGAGTGCGCACTATTATCAACATTACTGAACCCCTTTTTAGTATTATCACCATCGTCGTTTACGCATCAATAACATGACACTAAAATTGCAACGAGCTGCCATAATAAGCGTGGGCCTATAATTTTATGTCGTCTGCTGTCCCTTTATACTGGGTGTGTAGAGCAGTCCTAGGCTTTGTACATACACACACACACACACACAAATCAACATGCAAGAGCTGTTTGATTTTGTCAGGCGTTTGTATAGGCCTTAAGGAGTTTAGAACCACACATGAAAAAGTATTGCATATGATGAGATACTATTTAACCTGCTTACTTTAAACTCAGTCAAGATTATGTGAGTTAAAGTGAAAGATAGTTAAAAAAAAAACATATAATCAATACGAACCAGTTTACTTCCATACATTTATTTTTATTTCTCTTGTCTTTGGAATAATGATTATAAATTTCACAGTACTGCCTTCATCAATTTTGTGATAACTGGTTAATCGCATGTGTTTGGAAGTGTTGTGTGTCTCCCTGTAAGATTTTATGAGCGTTACAATTATCTTCGTGTGTGTGTGTGTGTGTGTGTGTGTGTGTGTGTGTGTGTGTGTGTGTGTGCGCGCGCACGCACACACACACACACACACACACACACACACACACACACACACACACACACACACACACACACACACACACGCGCACGCGCGCGCGCGCGCTAAGAGAAAATAGAGTGCGGTGTGCATGATCACAAACTGAACACTAAGGTCAGTCCGCACTATCCACCCAACCCTAAAACAGCCTCACAACATCATTTACCCCAGCGCACACAGATACCATCGCCAACAAACACCAACAACTTTTGCACCAACCTTCAACTCGGCATATCTGATACTCGCAAAAGGAAACCAGTTATAATCACGTCGAGTTCTTATACCCTGAGATATTCATGGTTTCATTTTGCTTCGTATGTTTTCTTGTGTAATTTTCAGTTCGTAAATACAAAGGAATCGCAAGGCTAGACACGTAACTTCACAGCTGACTTGATAAACTTGAGCCATGTTAACTACTACATTACGAACTTCAAAAATAACTTCACGGATGGGGACCTAACAGCCTGATATTATACTAACTGCCTCGTAACTTTAACTTCATACAGTCACTGAGACTTTGGAATGATGCCGACTGTTGAATACCTGACGTAACTACACTGACTTAAAAAACAAAATTTATATATATCATCAATCACTTAGGGGAAGCTTGAGAACCATGATCCACGCTAACTTACTTCCTACACTACAACAGAACCGTGAGATATAATAACTAATTTCGTAACTGACTTCATAACTGATTACCGATTTTACATATACAGCTTAAAGAATCTAGATATGCAGACTTATCTGAATTTACACGGGCTGACTTTTGATTTACATTATACAGTACATAGATGCTGCCTTCATACAGTATATAGATGCTGCCTTCATATCATAGAATATTTATGCACTAATGCTGATTTTATGACGACTGATTTAGATATATGCTGACTTTATAACCATTTTTGGTGAAAGTGTGAGAGAGACAACCTCCAAAAAGACTACTGAAATCCACAGTAATCCAGAAAGAAATTCAAGAAGGTTCTCTTTCTGTAATTTCCGCAGAGTCTGCCAGTTAGAAATGTAAATCCCCAATGACACTATGCAACCCATCTCCCTTTAAGTCCATAAGATCAGAAAACGATACAGATCCATCCCAAACCAAAAAAACGTCAATGTGGCAAATTATGGGGGGAAAAAAGGCCCTAAAATGTCAATGAGAAATAATAGTTTACTACGAGAGTTAAAGACTAACCATATCACGACCATAAATTACACCCAGGTATAATTACATCACTGAAGTCTATATATTAAAATACCCAAAACCCTATATATATAACCCAAGTACCTCTAGCCCAACACTACACCCTCTTCTGTCTACCTACATTACCTACAGTTCATAATACACCCGTTACCCAGACTACAAACACGGCCACACCAACTCATACCCTCCCACCTACACATTATCCTCTTTCTCTAAATCTTACACTACCCATGCTTAATACAATCACACCGCATTCATTCTCTTCATCCACACCCCCGCAACATACACAGACCAAAACGTCCACATCACACCCTCTACCCACAATCACACTCCCTAACAACACTTCCCACCGACAGCCACAAACTACATTCCTCTACCCACACCCACACACCCCTACTACACCTCAACCCACAACACAGACACCAAACCTCTATGCCCACGCTCATACTGCCAGCACACACAAACTACACCTCTATCCACACCCACACACCTTATCCGCCTACACTCATGAACAACACCCTCTACCCACACCCATACCCACACTTGACCCTGGTGCTGCCCTAAGAAACCCAAAGCCCTGTCTTTACCCACACCCAAACTACCAGCACGACAAAACTACACCTCTACTCACACCCACACGTCACACCCTCCACATCCACATCCCCTCTACCCACACCTTACACTACACTACCCACACCCACACGCCCGAAGTACCCACAACCCAAAACTACACACTCTATTCACACCCCAAAAAATACTTCTACCCACACCCACACCCACACTAGACCCTGGTACTGCCCTTAGAAGCCACAAAGGGTGCAGTTCACAGACAATGCCGGGGAGCCTTTATTTCGTGCGGGGGGGTAAGGTCATTCCAGGCACAAGCAAGAACAAGGGCTGGACAAAGGTAAGGGCTGGGAAGGTAGGGGAGAAGGTTGGGAGGGTAAGGGTGGGAATGCGGGTGAGGATATGGCTAAGGGTAAGGGTGAAAGTATGGGTATGAGTGAGTGAGTGAGTGAGAGGCTGTAAATGAGGGTAGGATGAGAGCTTGATATGACCAAGGATGATGGTAATGGCTGAAGGGTTTTGAGGTGTAAGGACGGGAGAAGCGATGGCTAGCAAGGTCAATGGGTAAGGGATGTGGGTAGTGGGTAAAAACCAAAGCGACATGGACTCGAAAGGTATGGGTCCAGGGCTGGGATAGGAACTGGGTAAGGGTTGAGACTGGGGAAGGGCTGGAACGAGGTAATGACTAGAAGCAGAGGAAAGGTAAGGACCTCCGGTGACGACAAAGGGTATGGGCTGGGTAGATTAGGGCTGGAAGGGTGAAGGCCGGATGGAGGGGAACAAGGGGTAAAGGCTGAAGGAATTAAGACTGTTTAGGTTTTGGATAAGGGCTGGAATTGGATAAGGGGTAAGGGCTGGGTGTGTGAGGTAAGGGTAGGGGATTGTGAGGGTACGGGATAGGACTTACGGCACGGGTACATGGCCCCCAACCAGACCCAACTGGGGCACCCTGGCCTCCTCTCGATCCACCCGGACACCACTTCGACTTAGGATGGTTTCGCTGGGGAGGAAGACAACACGTGACGCAGGTGGGCGGTCAAACAAACGCCACTGTGGGTCTCCTGATCGGAGAACTGTAGTCTCCAAGTACAGGAGGTTCTGCCTGGTTTTAGTATTATGAAAACGAATGGTCTCTCATCTTTAGCCAATTTGTGTACATGAGGTCCTTCCTAAGCTACCTTAACCCTTCAGTACGGGGCCATGATTAATTTTTAATAATCACAATGTCTAATCACGACGTGATATATATATATATATATATATATATATATAAAAAATCCCATGATGTTTGTCATCAGCTTAGGATGCGCCTCTAGGACTGAAGGGTCAGATACATTATCCTTATCCTCGTGCCCACAAAAATACTATAAATAATAAATTTTTGTGGTTTGAAAATTAGGAAAAATATGGCATCTGCCTCTGTCAGGAACATACTTGCCTTTCTGAATAATACGCGCTTATCCACTTAAAATGACATACATGACTTATTTTTAGCGTTCACCGATTTCACATCTAATACAGATACTAAACGTAATCAACTGATAAACCTAAGATAATAAATTGCAATTTTGGCAACCATTTTAATAATGACCTCTGACTCTTTAAACAGGAGACCCACGTGGCTTTGTTCACCAACAAAGCGTTCTCACAGATCAATCCGTATTCAATCTGTGTGCCGCTTGTATGTCGAAGTGCAATAATATCTATATTAAAAGCATAAACTAGAGCGTCTACACGTCTCTTAACCCCTTCAATACGATGACATCTTCTATTTTGACCACACTACTACCAGACTACTTTCTTCAACTTAGCATCTCTAGAGGTGAAGGCTGCATCTAACCTCACCAGTCTGAAGTCTCCCATAACTAGAATAAAATTGTCTGGACACAGCATAAAGAAAATAAGAAAGACGTCCCCGCGGTGAAGATACTATCCCTTGCTCGAACATTTTTTTCCTCATTCTCTTCTGGCTATCTCCTGACAATTTTATTCATCTTAAGTGCCATTTTTCAAAATGATGAGATTAGACGTAACCTTCATTACTCCCTTCACTACTAGGCCGGTCTTCTAAATAATATCGCCTGGTAACAGCAAGAAGAAAATCCATCATCGTATTGACAGAGTTAAGTACCATGCTAAAAGCCTCTACGTAATTAATGCTAAAAAAAAAAATAATTGAAAACAAAAATAATAAAACATAAAACACAAAACAGTAATGGAGTGAACAAGGACAGGGGAAAAAAAAAAAAACACCAAACACGAAGATATAACGTGTTTTCCCGAAGCTGACAAACATTATTAAGACACTCCTCCAGACAAGGACATAGAAAACGACTACCTGGGGTGGGGCGTCTTCCATGCTGACAGTAAACACAGGTTCCTAAGATGAAGGCAAGGGACAGAAAATAAAAGATAAGAAGAACTAACAAATGAATACTGGAAGATAATTCAACAGTGGGAGAAGATGGAATGAACTGATTTCGTTGATAAGTGATAATGATGTTGCTGCAATGATGTGGCTTTGTTGTTTTTGTTTTTGTTGTTGCTCCAGGCTCACGTGGACAAGATCCCAGTGGCCTGAAGGAATAACAGCCCCCTCAGTCCCTCCCAGCCATGTTTGTTCAGGTTATGTTGAAAGTTATGGTTGTGTTGTGAGAATGGGGTCAGGGAGGTTAGTTTGTCGTGGTGTGGGGCTGTAATGCAGTGTGAGCACAATTAGTTATTAGTGAGTTAGAATTTGTACTGAAAAACGAGAAGCATAGGATGAAAGGAAGAAAGTAAATGACCGGTACACATGACTCTGTTCATGAAAGAAATAAAAGGGATGACTTAGAAGACGTTAAAATAGAATAATAAAAAAATGAAAATACACTCACTGTCTGAAGTTCTTTCTACTCATATCCATTAACACAACAAACACAAACTGAGCTCGGAGATCACATTTTCCTTTCCGGATAATGAAGAGCTAACGACCTTAGCAGTTTCGAACCTGGATACTTTCGTTGGATAGGAGTAGGACTTTTGACTGTGAGTGTAAAAAGGTATCATTTGTTCTTCTTTCTTCCCAGCACCAACGCTCATATAATTCCCGATCACTCACCACACGAAAACAACTCACCATCACCACACATCATCTTAAATATGTCAGTTAAGCACACTCTCACACACACACACACACACACACACACACACACACACACACACACACACACACACACACACTTCACCAGCCGTTACATATCACACACTGCCAACATTTACATCCTACCAACACTTCCTCGCCACTCAGTACACGAACACTTACACCATCTCCCAAACACAGACCAACTAAACAATCGCTCAATACAATCAACTCACGTCACCTCTTACATGCAAAAAACCACCAATTACTCTTCAACTTCCATTTTTCAACATTTTACATTCAGACAACAAATCATTAACACTAAATACACACACTACGACACACAAGCCAGCTAAGCAATCACTCAATACACCTCCACACCCGTTACCTATCACACACGCGTATACAGCATTAATCTACACCTTTTATTTCAACCTTTATTGGTACACAACACTTCTACCTACTCAGCACACGAACAAACAAACACACACTCAAACACACATCAGCTAAGCAATCACTCCACACACTCCACCATGTTTCCTATCACACAAGAGAATACAATATATTTTTTTTTTTTCGCCTTACATTTTACACTGTTTATATGCTGACAACGACTCAACACACTCTCCCCAACACATCAACTAAGAACCTACTGAACACTTTACCAACTGCTACTTACAACACACACAGAAGGCCACTTTTCTGCATTTTCCACTGAAGTTGTCAGATTTCTGGTTAAGTTTCTCCTTTTATTTATTTATTTTTTTTCTTGCTCTCTGGACCCTACCTCACCCCATCCCTAGGTGGAAAAAGAGGTCCATATGATTGATGATCCACTTTCCAACATATCCACTCGAACAATGCCTCTCTCTCTCTCTCTCTCTCTCTCTCTCTCTCTCTCTCTCTCTCACACACACACACACACACACACACACACACACACACACACAGTCTCCCTAGGCAACCACTAAGCATTCACCCACCAACTGCTACACATCACTCTCCAGAATAAGCCTCTTCTAACCTCCCGATCTAACTGCTGGCCAAAACAAACTTCTCCACTGGCAAGAGTATCAGACATGCAGTTCCACCCATCTCGATTACCGCTATCAAAACACCCAGCCATATTCACCAGTCACTTGCTCTGTTATCTTAAGTTTTGTTTTCTTATCTTACTGTGGTTTTATTCCTTTTTTCATTATCTTTCTTCGCCTTCGTTAGTTCTTTCATGTTATACTCGTTTCCAACATTATTTCACTTTATTCTCATGCTCTCTCTCTCCCTCTCTCTCAGCCACCCTACACCACCGTCCTACCTCACTCACCAGCTCACATCTATCACCTTTTCATCTCTGTCACTTAAGATTTAAATACGCACGTCTTAAATCACCTTTCCTTATCACTTTTTTCACCTCCCGAGTCTCCACCTCGCCAAAATCTCTCTCTCTCTCTCTCTCTCTCTCTCTCTCTCTCTCTCTCTCTCTAATCCCAGAGTTCATCTAGGGTGGCCACTGCAACAATGGATCCCAGCTCCTCTATCATCAACCATCTCATCTTCATTCCTTCCTGCCAATTCAAGTCGCCCTCCACTTCATCCCTCCACTTCTGTCTCCCTCTCCTCCCTCCACTTCATCTCTCCTCCTCATTCGTGGTCTTTCACTCCTCATTCTCCTATCAACTTCAATACTAAATATTGTCTGTTATTCTTCTATGTACTTCTTATCACTCTCACCCTAACTCTTCAACCGCACCTCACTGTATATACCACTATTTCACATCACCACTGCAATACAGCTGACAACAATACACCCCTCACAACAAAGACACACCCTCATCACACCCCTTGCGCCGCATCACACCCTCGATACATTAAGTTACAGTACAGGAGCTTCTCACCACACCACACCACACCACACTTCGCAATATCCCTTACCACCATACAACGCCACACTCCACAAATCCCCTACCATCACACCACACTAGACATCACACCAAACCACACACCACTCCACACCTCACAACTCCTCCTCTACTATCACACCACAGCATACCTCACAATACCCCCCTCTACCGCCATACCACACCACACCAGACCAAACCACACCGCACCACATTCCTCTCACCACGCCTCGTCATGTGGTGGACAGAAGCGTAGATGAGGTAAGGAATGACGTCACTTGGCACCTCTTGACGCCACAACCAAAATACGGGAACATATGAGTCGCACAAACACACCTGTATCCACCTGACTCAGCGTTTCTCTCTCTCTCTCTCTCTCTCTCTCTCTCTCATACATTAAATTCACTCACGCAACTGCCACTCACCATCATTCAAGAGTAAACATTCCCAACGTCTGGATCCTGAAGGTGACTTGTAAGTCCATTTTTTTTTTTTTTTAATTCTCGGCTGCTTGGTTTTTTCATACAACTCTCTTAATCAAACATTCCCCACTCACTTCTCGCTCGTCCACCCATCCTAACGTCATTCAAGTCTCTCCATTCTCTCTCTCTCTGCAACCTTACTGAAGTTGAGAAAGAAGAACCACAGGAAAATGTTAAATGAAAGTTTATATAAATAAACACAGAATGAATGGCGGTAAACATGATGAAACTAAGGTAAAAGAAGAAGAAAAAAAAAGAAAACGGCGTTATTTTTAATGCGAAATGGGTGAGCTAGCGGGTACAAAAATAAAGAGCATAAATACGTGTTTCGCTGTTATTACGAGGGGAAACAACTGACACAGAACATAGAAAAGACGCTGAAGAAAATGTTGAAGGAGTAAGGATGGAGGGGTGCAAAGATATAAGACAAAAATAAACAGTTCCCTAGAATAACACGCCTTTCAAACATTAAGAACAGTCGAAGTAAACAGATAAACAGCAGGCACAGAAAACGTAACCACAGACGCAAAGAAAATGGTGAGACTCCGAGAAGGGACGCGGTTACAAAAACAGGTAACACTAATAATTTCCCCCTCTCGTTTAACATTCAAATATTAAGGACAGACAAAAGTAAGGAAACAAGAGGCACAGGAAACAGAAGACGCAACGAAAACGGGTGAGAAATCCTTAGGAGGGGAAAGGAGGAGACATAAACATAAGAGAACCGGAGCAAATATAAACACGCCGTCTCACCATAATACAATGAGGGAGAAAGCGTCAGGAAGATGGGAAAATGATGTCATCCCTCTCCCATCAAGAGACATACTGAGGAGCCTCTCACAAAGCCCACCCTATCTATACACCTACCTGTTCCTGTGGATGATGGCAACGAAGGCGAGACCGTCCCGCCAAGAGGTAGTGAAGTTCTTGACGTCGACACCGGGGTACTTGTGGGTAGTGTTTCGGGCCCAGCGGAGGAGAGCTTCCTTGGCTGTCAAGTTCTCTGCCTGCCCCACCATGATGTCCGAGATCTGAAAGTGGAAGAGGGGAAAACGTAAGAGGGGCGCACGATTGACAAAACATGAGGTAACCGGCACTCACTATATATCAATCAAGCCAAACAAGGGAAATATATGAGTAACAGTGCGAAAAAAAAAAATCCTCACAACGACGTAAGATTTAAATACATCATAATTCTGAAGACAGACACTGACGCAACTAATCATCAAAACTAAAACAAAACAATATCAGTAACAAAACTAACCGAAAACCACAAACCTCAAAGATACAAAAGGACAGAATAACGATTAAAATGCAACCAGAACACGAGTTACGCCAGACACCGCACTGACACCCAAAAGAGAGAGAACTGTCAGTAGCCTCAGGAAGAGTAAATAACACTCGCACATCCCTCCCCTTCCTCCTCCCCTTCTTCACACTGACATATTTACTCAGCTGCAACTCACACACGACCCTTCACGACCATGACACACTACATTATATACTGATTACTCCCGAACTGCAATATTCAGGGGGAATCGTCATCATTTCCCTCACTACAAGAAGTCTCCTCTAAACTGAATAAGATCGAAGATATCGAATTAACTACAAACCACCACTCAATATTTACCAAAAACAACAACAACAGCAACAGTCAACAATAAATACAGCAGACAAAAAAAAAAAAAAAAAAAAGGAGGGGCAAACAACGCGACGATAAACACTACAGTCAAAATTAACACAACGAAATTAACAAGACTAGAACATTTTAAACACAAAATCATTAACAAAATTCAAGGAAAACAAGAACAACAAAACACCCAAGAAAAACAGAAGACAATAAGATCAAAACAACAACAACAACGACAACACGCACAGACGGCCATCAATTACACAAGAGAGGCAGGAAACAATCACAGAGAAAGGCGAGATCAAAAGAGAGAGAGAAAGAGAAAGAGAGAGAGAGAGAGAGAGAAAGAGAAAGAGAGAGAGAGAGAGAGAGAGAGAGAGAGAGAGGGGGGGACATGGGGGGGAACGGGTTGAGATTATTATTAGGAGGAGAAATAATTGAGAGGGAGAAAAAAAAAAATGGGAGGATAAAGGGGAGAGAGAGATTACGGAGCAGGAAGAGAGAGAAAAGGAGATCAGAGAAAAAAGAGGAGGAGGGAGAGAGAAGACAAAAGAAAGATACGCTAACAAGAAAAGATGATATAAAAAGGCGGTAGGAGACAGAAGAGAATATGTAACAAAAGATAAGCGAAGAGGGATATGGATGGACAGAGGGCTGGAAGAGGTTGGGAATAAGCTTGTAGATGGAAAGAAAAGGGGTGAGGAACTGATGATGAAGAAGGAGGGATGGAGGAGTGGAAAGATGATGGAAGGTGAAGCAGAGAGGCCCTTAGCGGAAAACATGAGGAGGAGGAGAAGAAGAAGACGAGGAGAGGAAGAAGAACGAGTACAATTATTAGAATAAGAGAGAAGACGGTGAAAATGGGAGGAATGGTGAAGGGGGAACTAAAGATCCGCCTTCAGATCAAGAGGGGTATGGAGAAAAAGTGGATGAGGAGTGATGGAGGAGGGAGATGAAAGCGGGAGAGAAGGGGAGTTGGAAACCAAGAGGTAAGGAAGGAAAGGTTAGGAAAGGAGAAGAGGAGAAAAGGGAAGAAGAGTAAAGAGGAAAGGAAGGAGGGAGGAAAGTAAAGGAAAAGGAGGAGGAAATGGAAGCGGAAGGCAGGGAAGTAAATGAAAAGGGAGTATAAAGTACATGAAGAAAGGGATGGAAGAAAGAAGGGAGGGAAGAAAGGGAAAAGGAAGAGAGACGAGAAGGAAGCAGGACGGGGGTGAAGAAAGCAGGAAGAAAGAGGGAAGAAAAGAGAGAGAAGAGCTATAGACAAACAGCCCTAGAGCACCACGCCCCCAGCGCCTGTGAGACAAAGAGAGAGAGGGAGGGAGTGGGAGGTGATGTCAGGGAGGTGCTGCTGCTCCCACTCACCCACCGTGTCTCCGCTACCTCCCTCCTCATCCTTTTCTCCATCCTCACCCTCTCCCTCCTCAATCCCTCCCTTCTCTCCATCCGTCTCCTCCTCCTGCTTTTTATCTTCTTCCCCCCCCCTCTCTCTCTCTCTCTCTCTCTCTCCACATTCGTTCTTCCTCCTCCTCCTCCTCCTACTGTTCCATGCCATCACCACACCCTCCTGCTCTTCATACTCCTCTCCAGCTTTCCTTAAATTCTCCCTCTCTCACTCCTCTGCCTCCTCCCTCTCACTCATGTCCTCCTCTCCCCTCCTCATTTATCTTCCCTCTTTCAGTTCTCCACCTTAACCCACGCTCCTCGTCCTCTTCATCCTCCACTCCACCCGCCACTTCTGCCTCAACAATCCTTCTTCCTCCACGCCCTCGTCTCTCCCTCCGGTACCTCCACTCCTCCACCCCTCCCCCTTCCTCTTCCTCCACATGTCCTACTTTCCCACTAATCCACATCTGCTACCACCCTTCCGTTCCAGTCATGAATAAATGATAATAATAATAATAATTTTTTTTTCTCATTACCATCACGATCTTTACTAATATTATTATAAAAATATACGGTAATAGTAATTTACTAAAAATACTAACAACAACAAAAGTAACCCCACAAGCACAACCAGCAACAAACACAACTGATACAGTAACCAACAATGCCATAATAACACCACTAATAATAACAACAATGATGTCATCCCACGTAAAATCTTTGTTTAACAAGCATACCTGCTGCAAACTACTTCCACATTCAAAATCATCATTACCATCATAATCGTCATCATCATCATCATCATCATCACCACTACCATCATCATCTTATCAAACCCGATACCCAAAAAAGAAAGGGTACGACAAAAAAGAAAAAGAAAAAGTAATGTGAAAGTACAAGACTAGGGAAAATATGAAACAGCGTACCACAAAATCATTCACAAATACTCTGATCCTTAGAATCTCGGCTCCAATTCTACAGTAAATGAAAATACTCTCACTAATAAATTCTTCATTTTGGATTAGTTATTATGAGTCATTTTTCTGTGTTCTCTCTTTTCGTTTTTCCTTTCCACTCACCTCTATCTCCATCCCAACTTCTTTCTCCTATTTCTCCTCTGTATTTATACTATTTCCCTCCTTTCTTCTTTCGTTCCCTTTCTTTCTACCTTTCCTTCTTTCCTTCATTTTATATCAATCTTCTTTCCTTCCTCCTCATTTTTCCTTCTTTCCCTCCTTCTTTTATTACTCTTCATTTTTTTTCTCTCTCTCTCTCTCTCTCTCTCTCTCTCTCTCTCAAGGTCATCGTCCCCACCTATCACCTTTTTCACCAGGAAGTGTTAAGTGATGCAGAGGGGTTCTCAGAAGCTTACACCAGTTGTAGGGGAGCAAGGCAGGTGTGGAGGGAGGCAGGGGAGAGATGGTAGTGTGGAGGCAAACAGGTGTGGAAAAGCAGGTGTGGAAGAAGGGGGAACTTGTGTACGAAAGGAAACGTGTGTGATTCGAGGAGGAACTAGATGTGGAGAGAAGCAGGTGTGGAGGGAGAAGGGATGGATGGAACGAAGGATGTTTGATGCGTTGAAGGAGTTAAGGAGGAATTGTGAAGAGTTATGCCCACGTGGTTAAGAGGAGGTGGTAAGTGTGGAAGACGGAAAGTGTGGATGAGGGAGTTGTGGAAGAAAGGAGATGTGTGGAGAAGTGCGAGTGGGAGGCGGCAAGAAGGAGGAGGGGCCAGATGTGGTAAGGATGGTGTGGAAGAGAGGTGGTGGGGAAGGTGGGGGGATTACGGAGGGGAAGAAGTGTGGGAGGAGAATAGCCTACAGCGCTGTGGAAGGAGAGATGTGTGCAAGGGGGAAGAGGCTGGTGAGAAGGAACGAGAAGACAGGCAAATGTGAAGGAGTTAGAGAAGGCCAGGTGAGTGAGAGAATGAGAGAGGAAGAGCACATGTGGGAGTGAGAGTAGAGACGCAAGTGAGAAAGGTGAAGTGTGTGTGTGTGTGTGTGTGTGTGTGTGTGTGTGTGTGTGTGTGTGTGTGTGTGTGTGTGTGTGTGTGTGTGTGTGTGTGTGTGTGTGTGTGTGTGTGTGTGTGTGTGTGTGTGTGTGTGTGTGTGTGTGTGTGTGTGTGTGTGTGTGTGTGTGTGTGTGTGTGTGAGAGAGAGAGAGAGAGAGAGAGAGAGAGAGAGAGAGAGAGTAGTGTGAGTGTGCATACCTCCAAGTACCCGTGCCTAACCTGGCATACCTGAGCGCTTCTCCCTCCTCTCCCTGCCTCCTTTCCTCCCTCTCCCTCACCCCTTCGCATCCTTCTCCCTCCTCCCTCTTCTCAAACCCTTACCTCCAGTCTTGTTCTTTCCCCCTCACTATCCTCCTCTCCTCCTGCCTCCTTACTTCTCTCTCTCCCCCTCCTGATACCCCTTCCCTCGTCCTCCCTTCCCTCCAAACCTGTCCTTTCAAACTCACCTCTGCCTTCACTTCTTTCCTTCACTCTCACCCCAACTTCTCTCCCTTCCTCCTTCCTTCCCCTTCTCCAACCACTGAATGCCTCCTCACTTCTCCCTTTCCTTTCCCCTCTCATCTCTCTCTCTCCCTTTTGTACCCACTCTTTTTCTCCGTTTACCCACACACCCTCCTTCACTATTGCTCTCCCATTCACTCTCCCTTCCTCCTCCACCTCCCCCTCCTCCTTCTCTCCACTGGTTCACCTTCACCTCTCCCTACTCCTCCACCTTTCCCTCACTCCCGCTACTTTCCCGTCTTCCAATTTTCTTCATCTAATCCTTCACCTTCTTCAGCTTTCCTGCATCCTATGATTAACCCTTAGATACCATTAATAACAAAAGACATCCACAATTCAACATAAACATAACCATCATCGACACCGTAACATAACTACAGCTGTTTCTACTCGTCAATCCTCCGCCAAATACAGCTTTCACGTCTCCCATTACCTCTTACGGTGCACTCACTATCAGAAGGCATCTACAGTAGTATACAAAACAAAGAAGCACAACTATCGACACCAATGAGATAAGTTTCATACTGATAATATCAAGAAACATCGTCAGGTTTCACTACAGAGGTCGAGCACACACACACACACACACACACACACACACACACACACACACACACACACACACACACACACACACATTACAAACCAAAACTTCATTATCTTCAACAAAAACAACAGCACATAAGTACCTGTCACCATTATAGTCAGTCTACATCAACAACAACAACAAGGCGCCATCATCATCATCATCATCATCATCATCAACACATATTCCTAAGATACTAGCTCTCATCATCCTCAAAATACACCTCAACATGTATCACACACAGGACATCACATCACCAGTGCCATTCATAAAAACAAACACCAGAGTCAGAACCTCATCAAAAGACATCGCCAGATTAAAAGCAAAATACATCAACAGCAACAAAGAAATGCCATACTATACTCACGACCCAATAAAAGGACAACAATTCCAGCACATTAACAATAAGAAATTATCACACTTCACAGGTAGTAAGTCCAATCAAAATACCAAAATACATCACCAGCAGTATATCATTGTAATAATATATCGACAGCAACACAAAATTACCAAAATAGAGAAGCACAAGCACTACAAAAACGAAAAGAAGAACCACGCTGGCACCAAGAGCATCACAAATGTATAACAAAAGACAACAACACGTGAAGGGACCTAGAGAAACAAACGCATCAGAAAACAAACAGCATCACCATCAAAACAAGCTAACACACTATAATAGAGACACCAACAGAAACAAATCCCAATACAAACACCATCACCATCCACACACAGCAAAACATGAACCACAAAGGTATCTCTCTCTCGCATGGGAGCCAACTACCGATTTCCCCGAACTGTAAGAAATCAACCCCTCGATCTCGTACTCCCCAGGAATAGACTCAACCAGGAAAACACACAAAAAAGGTTTAAATATCGTCACGCCGCAGAGAACCAGACAGGCGGAAATGCCAGAACTACACCCATCCTCTAAACTGGCTGAGAACTAAGGAGGAGGAGGAGGCGGTTTATATTAATGCTTGTCGACTGCACGGGGAAGTAATACGGCACATTTTTAAAAGCACTTGCTTATAAAAAATGTGCCGTATTGCTCCCCAAGCTAAAGGAACGAGTCCGACTGAAGGAAGGAAGGAAGGGAGTGGCGGTGGGGTGTGGTGGGGTGTACAGTCACGTGAAACAGCCCCTTTTCATGTGTAGGTTTCGTGCACACTTGAAACGAGATTCGAACAATATCATTTATGATGAATTTTGGATTCCATTACATTTTTATCAATATATTTTACATCAATAACACATGAATGGCTATTAATGTAAGAAAATGTAGTTGAGTAAGAAGCGTGAAAGTCTCCCTGCTTCCCAGACTGTATTGCGTCGCAAGGTTGCTTTCGGTGTCGTCTTCCTCGGCGATTAAAGCATTGGCAAGAAGCAACGCGTGTGATATACCTCTGAAAATACCACAGCCGTAATTATTTCAGCCACTCCATCAGGGAAGAGCCAAAAACTGTCCTTCCCATTTAATACACTGCCGCCACTACATCATAACAGTGCCGAGACGGA